>NW_027660253.1:0-526000 GCF_963210335.1 Falco punctatus
CTTAAGACAAAACTTGAAGACTTAATTCAAAGACTTATCCCTAAGCACCAACACTGAGACTTAAACCGAAGATTTAAGACTTAACCCTAAGACTTAGCCCCAAGACTTAAGTCTAAGACTTCAACTTATGAATTAAACTTTAGACTTAACCCTAAGACTCAAGCCATAAGACTTCACCTTAAGACTTAACCCGAAGACTTAACCTTTAAATTTAACCCTAAGACTGAACCCTAAAATATAACTTTTAAGACTTAACAATAAGACTGAACATTAAGACACAACCTTACGACTTCTACCCTGAGACCTAACCTTGAGACTTAACACTGAGATTTAACCCTAAGACTGAACTTTAAGATGTAACATTCGGACTTAACCTTAAAACTTAACCCTAAGCCTCAACCTTAAGAAGTAACTTGAAGACTTAACCCTGAGAATGAACTCTAAGACTTCAACTTAATAATTAACGCTCAGATATAACCCTCAGACTTAAACTTAAGAAATAACCCTAAGACTTAACCTTAATATTTAACTTCGAGATGTAACCATAAGGCTTAACCCTAAACTTAACCCTAAGAGTTAACCTTAAGTGTTGACCTTACAGATTTAACCCTAAGAGTTAACCTTAGGACTTAAACGTTAAGACTTAACCCTAAGACTTATCCCCAGGACTTAACTCTAAAGAGTTAACCCTAAGACTTCAACTTGTGATTTAAACTTTAGACTGAACGCTAAGACTTAAAATTACGATTTAACATTAAGATTTAACCATAAGACTTAACCCTAAGACTTCAGGTTAAGTTTTAACCTTAAGACTCAACCCTGAGACTTAGTCGTGAAATTTATCCATAAGACTTATCCCTAAAACTGAAAACTGAGACTTAAACCTAAGATTTAACCTGAAGACTTAACCCTAAAACGTAGCCCTGAGACTTATCCTTGAGCTTTAACCTTGATACTTAATCCTGAGACTTAGCCCTAAGACTTATCCCCAAGACATAACTCTAAGGCTTAACCCAGAGACTTAACCTTAAGGCTCAACCTTAAGACTTAACATTAAGACTTAACCCTGAGACTTAACCATAAGACTTATCCTCAAGATTGTACTCTAAGACTTAACCCTAAGACTTAAGATGAAGACTTAACCCTAAGACTCAATCTATGAGATGTAAACTTAAGACTTAATTAACCCTAAGACTCAATCTATGAGATGTAAACTTAAGACTTAACCTTTAGGAATTAACCCTGACACTTAACCTTAAGGCTTAACCCTAAGACTTAAGCTTAAGGTTTAAACTTAAGACTTATCCCTAAGACATAATCCTGAGACTTAACCCTAAGACTTAACCTCAAGTTTAACTTCAAAACTTAACCCTAAGACTGAATCCTAAGACACAACCTTACCACGTAACCCTGAGACTTAACCTTGAGACTTTACCTTGAAATTTAACCCTGGGATTTAACCCTAAGTCTTAATGCTAAGACTTAACTTTAAGATGTACCATTAAGACTTAACCTTAAAGCGTAACCTTAAGATTTACACTCAAAACTTAACCCTAAGATTTAACCCTATGACGTAAACTTAAGGTCAAACCTTAAGACAAAACTTGAGGACTTAATTCAAAGACTTATCCCTAAGACTCAACACTGAGACTTAAACCTAAGATTTAAGACTTAACCCTAAGACTTAGCCCCAAGACTTAAGTCTAAGACTTCAAGTTATGAATTAAACTTTAGACTTAACCCTAAGACTCAAGCCATAAGACTTCACCTTAAGACTTAACCCTAAGACTTAACCTTAAAATTTAACCCTAAGACTGAACCCTAAAATATAACTTTTAAGACTTAACAATAAGACTGAACATTAAGACACAACCTTACGACTTCTACCCTGAGACCTAACCTTGAGACTTAACACTGAGATTTAACCCTAAGACTTAACTTTAAGATGTAACATTCGGACTTAACCTTCAAACTTAACCCTAAGCCTCAACCTTAAGAAGTAACTTGAAGACTTAACCCTGAGAATGAACTCTAAGACTTCAACTTAATAATTAACGCTCAGATATAACCCTCAGACTTAAACTTAAGAAATAACCCTAAGACTTAACCTTAATATTTAACTTCGAGATGTAACCATAAGGCTTAACCCTAAACTTAACCCTAAGAGTTAACCTTAAGTGTTGACCTTACAGATTTAACCCTAAGAGTTAACCTTAGGACTTAAACGTTAAGACTTAACCCTAAGACTTATCCCCAGGACTTAACTCTAAAGAGTTAACCCTAAGACTTCAACTTGTGATTTAAACTTTAGACTGAACGCTAAGACTTAAAATTACGATTTAACATTAAGATTTAACCATAAGACTTAACCCTAAGACTTCAGGTTAAGTTTTAACCTTAAGACTCAACCCTGAGACTTAGTCGTGAAATTTATCCATAAGACTTATCCCTAAAACTGAAAACTGAGACTTAAACCTAAGATTTAACCTGAAGACTTAACCCTAAAACGTAGCCCTGAGACTTATCCTTGAGCTTTAACCTTGATACTTAATCCTGAGACTTAGCCCTAAGACTTATCCCCAAGACATAACTCTAAGGCTTAACCCAGAGACTTAACCTTAAGGCTCAACCTTAAGACTTAACATTAAGACTTAACCCTGAGACTTAACCATAAGACTTATCCTCAAGATTGTACTCTAAGACTTAACCCTAAGACTTAAGATGAAGACTTAACCCTAAGACTCAATCTATGAGATGTAAACTTAAGACTTAATTAACCCTAAGACTCAATCTATGAGATGTAAACTTAAGACTTAACCTTTAGGAATTAACCCTGACACTTAACCTGAAGGCTTAACCCTAAGACTTAAGCTTAAGGTTTAAACTTAAGACTTATCCCTAAGACATAATCCTGAGACTTAACCCTAAGACTTAACCTCAAGTTTAACTTCAAAACTTAACCCTAAGACTGAATCCTAAGGCACAACCTTACCACGTAACCCTGAGACTTAACCTTGAGACTTTACCTTGAAATTTAACCCTGGGATTTAACCCTAAGTCTTAATGCTAAGACTTAACTTTAAGATGTACCATTAAGACTTAAACTTAAAGCGTAACCTTAAGCTTTACACTCAAAACTTAATCCTAAGACTTAACCCTATGACGTAAACTTAAGGTCAAACCTTAAGACAAAACTTGAAGACTTAATTCAAAGACTTATCCCTAAGACTCAACACTGAGACTTAAACCTAAGATTTAAGACTTAACCCTAAGACTTAGCCCCAAGACTTAAGTCTAAGACTTAAACTTATGAATTAAACTTTAGACTTAACCCTAAGACTCAAGCCATAAGACTTCACCTTAAGACTTAACCCTAAGACTTAACCTTAAAATTTAACCCTAAGACTGAACCCTAAAATATAACTTTTAAGACTTAACAATAAGACTGAACATTAAGACACAACCTTACGACTTCTACCCTGAGACCTAACCTTGAGACTTAACACTGAGATTTAACCCTAAGACTTAACTTTAAGATGTAACATTCGGACTTAACCTTCAAACTTAACCCTAAGCCTCAACCTTAAGAAGTAACTTGAAGACTTAACCCTGAGAATGAACTCTAAGACTTCAACTTAATAATTAACGCTCAGATATAACCCTCAGACTTAAACTTAAGAAATAACCCTAAGACTTAACCTTAATATTTAACTTTAAGATGTAACCTTAAGGCTTAACCCTAAACTTAACCCTAAGAGTTAACCTTAAGTGTTGACCTTACAGATTTAACCCTAAGAGTTAACCTTAGGACTGAAACGTTAAGACTTAACCCTAAGACTTATCCCCAGGACTTAACTCTAAAGAGTTAACCCTAAGACTTCAACTTGTGATTTAAACTTTAGACTGAACGCTAAGACTTAAAATTACGATTTAACATTAAGATTTAACCATAAGACTTAACCCTAAAACTTCAGGTTAAGTTTTAACCTTAAGACTCAACCCTGAGACTTAGTCGTGAAATTTATCCATAAGACTTATCCCTAAAACTGAAAACTGAGACTTAAACCTAAGATTTAACCTGAAGACTTAACCCTAAAACGTAGCCCTGAGACTTATCCTTGAGCTTTAACCTTGATACTTAATCCTGAGACTTAGCCCTAAGACTTATCCCCAAGACATAACTCTAAGGCTTAACCCAGAGACTTAACCTTAAGGCTCAACCTTAAGACTTAACATTAAGACTTAACCCTGAGACTTAACCATAAGACTTATCCTCAAGATTGTACTCTAAGACTTAACCCTAAGACTTAAGATGAAGACTTAACCCTAAGACTCAATCTATGAGATGTAAACTTAAGACTTAATTAACCCTAAGACTCAATCTATGAGATGTAAACTTAAGACTTAACCTTTAGGAATTAACCCTGACACTTAACCCTAAGACTTAAGCTTAAGGTTTAAACTTAAGACTTCACATTAAGACTTATCCCTAAGACATAATCCTGAGACTTAACCCTAAGACTTAACCTCAAGTTTAACTTCAAAACTTAACCCTAAGACTGAATCCTAAGACACAACCTTACCACGTAACCCTGAGACTTAACCTTGAGACTTTACCTTGAAATTTAACCCTGGGATTTAACCCTAAGTCTTAATGCTAAGACTTAACTTTAAGATGTACCATTAAGACTTAACCTTAAAGCGTAACCTTAAGATTTACACTCAAAACTTAACCCTAAGACTTAACCCTATGACGTAAACTTAAGGTCAAACCTTAAGACAAAACTTGAAGACTTAATTCAAAGACTTATCCCTAAGACTCAACACTGAGACTTAAACCTAAGATTTAAGACTTAACCCTAAGACTTAGCCCCAAGACTTAAGTCTAAGACTTAATCTTATGAATTAAACTTTAGACTTAACCCTAAGACTCAAGCCATAAGACTTCACCTTAAGACTTAACCCTAAGACTTAACCTTAAAATTTAACCCTAAGACTGAACCCTAAAATATAACTTTTAAGACTTAACAATAAGACTGAACATTAAGACACAACCTTACGACTTCTACCCTGAGACCTAACCTTGAGACTTAACACTGAGATTTAACCCTAAGACTTAACTTTAAGATGTAACATTCGGACTTAACCTTAAAACTTAACCCTAAGCCTCAACCTTAAGAAGTAACTTGAAGACTTAACCCTGAGAATGAACTCTAAGACTTCAACTTAATAATTAACGCTCAGATATAACCCTCAGACTTAAACTTAAGAAATAACCCTAAGACTTAACCTTAATATTTAACTTGAAGATGTAACCTTAAGGCTTAACCCTAAACTTAACCCTAAGAGTTAACCTTAAGTGTTGACCTTACAGATTTAACCCTAAGAGTTAACCTTAGGACTGAAACGTTAAGACTTAACCCTAAGACTTATCCCCAAGACTTAACTCTAAAGAGTTAACCCTAAGACTTCAACTTGTGATTTAAACTTTAGACTGAACGCTAAGACTTAAAATTACGATTTAACATTAAGATTTAACCATAAGACTTAACCCTAAGACTTCAGGTTAAGTTTTAACCTTAAGACTCAACCCTGAGACTTAGTCGTGAAATTTATCCATAAGACTTATCCCTAAAACTGAAAACTGAGACTTAAACCTAAGATTTAACCTGAAGACTTAACCCTAAAACGTAGCCCTGAGACTTATCCTTGAGCTTTAACCTTGATACTTAATCCTGAGACTTAGCCCTAAGACTTATCCCCAAGACATAACTCTAAGGCTTAACCCAGAGACTTAACCTTAAGGCTCAACCTTAAGACTTAACATTAAGACTTAACCCTGAGACTTAACCATAAGACTTATCCTCAAGATTGTACTCTAAGACTTAACCCTAAGACTTAAGATGAAGACTTAACCCTAAGACTCAATCTATGAGATGTAAACTTAAGACTTAATTAACCCTAAGACTCAATCTATGAGATGTAAACTTAAGACTTAACCTTTAGGAATTAACCCTGACACTTAACCTTAAGGCTTAACCCTAAGACTTAAGCTTAAGGTTTAAACTTAAGACTTATCCCTAAGACATAATCCTGAGACTTAACCCTAAGACTTAACCTCAAGTTTAACTTCAAAACTTAACCCTAAGACTGAATCCTAAGACACAACCTTACCACGTAACCCTGAGACTTAACCTTGAGACTTTACCTTGAAATTTAACCCTGGGATTTAACCCTAAGTCTTAATGCTAAGACTTAACTTTAAGATGTACCATTAAGACTTAACCTTAAAGCGTAACCTTAAGATTTACACTCAAAACTTAACCCTAAGACTTAACCCTATGACGTAAACTTAAGGTCAAACCTTAAGACAAAACTTGAAGACTTAATTCAAAGACTTATCCCTAAGACTCAACACTGAGACTTAAACCTAAGATTTAAGACTTAACCCTAAGACTTAGCCCCAAGACTTAAGTCTAAGACTTCAAGTTATGAATTAAACTTTAGACTTAACCCTAAGACTCAAGCCATAAGACTTCACCTTAAGACTTAACCCTAAGACTTAACCTTAAAATTTAACCCTAAGACTGAACCCTAAAATATAGCTTTTAAGACTTAACAATAAGACTGAACATTAAGACACAACCTTACGACTTCTACCCTGAGACCTAACCTTGAGACTTAACACTGAGATTTAACCCTAAGACTGAACTTTAAGATGTAACATTCGGACTTAACCTTAAAACTTAACCCTAAGCCTCAACCTTAAGAAGTAACTTGAAGACTTAACCCTGAGAATGAACTCTAAGACTTCAACTTAATAATTAACGCTCAGATATAACCCTCAGACTTAAACTTAAGAAATAGCCCTAAGACTTAACCTTAGTATTTAACTTCGAGATGTAACCTTAAGGCTTAACCCTAAACTTAACCCTAAGAGTTAACCTTAAGTGTTGACCTTACAGATTTAACCCTAAGAGTTAACCTTAGGACTGAAACGTTAAGACTTAACCCTAAGACTTATCCCCAGGACTTAACTCTAAAGAGTTAACCCTAAGACTTCAACTTGTGATTTAAACTTTAGACTGAACGCTAAGACTTAAAATTACGATTTAACATTAAGATTTAACCATAAGACTTAACCCTAAGACTTCAGGTTAAGTTTTAACCTTAAGACTCAACCCTGAGACTTAGTCGTGAAATTTATCCATAAGACTTATCCCTAAAACTGAAAACTGAGACTTAAACCTAAGATTTAACCTGAAGACTTAACCCTAAAACGTAGCCCTGAGACTTATCCTTGAGCTTTAACCTTGATACTTAATCCTGAGACTTAGCCCTAAGACTTATCCCCAAGACATAACTCTAAGGCTTAACCCAGAGACTTAACCTTAAGGCTCAACCTTAAGACTTAACATTAAGACTTAACCCTGAGACTTAACCATAAGACTTATCCTCAAGATTGTACTCTAAGACTTAACCCTAAGACTTAAGATGAAGACTTAACCCTAAGACTCAATCTATGAGATGTAAACTTAAGACTTAATTAACCCTAAGACTCAATCTATGAGATGTAAACTTAAGACTTAACCTTTAGGAATTAACCCTGACACTTAACCTTAAGGCTTAACCCTAAGACTTAAGCTTAAGGTTTAAACTTAAGACTTCACATTAAGACGTATCCCTAAGACATAATCCTGAGACTTAACCCTAAGACTTAACCTCAAGTTTAACTTCAAAACTTAACCCTAAGACTGAATCCTAAGACACAACCTTACTACGTAACCCTGAGACTTAACCTTGAGACTTTACCTTGAAATTTAACCCTGGGATTTAACCCTAAGTCTTAATGCTAAGACTTAACTTTAAGATGTACCATTAAGACTTAACCTTAAAGCGTAACCTTAAGATTTACACTCAAAACTTAACCCTAAGACTTAACCCTATGACGTAAACTTAAGGTCAAACCTTAAGACAAAACTTGAAGACTTAATTCAAAGACTTATCCCTAAGACTCAACACTGAGACTTAAACCTAAGATTTAAGACTTAACCCTAAGACTTAGCCCCAAGACTTAAGTCTAAGACTTCAAGTTATGAATTAAACTTTAGACTTAACCCTAAGACTCAAGCCATAAGACTTCACCTTAAGACTTAACCCTAAGACTTAACCTTAAAATTTAACCCTAAGACTGAACCCTAAAATATAGCTTTTAAGACTTAACAATAAGACTGAACATTAAGACACAACCTTACGACTTCTACCCTGAGACCTAACCTTGAGACTTAACACTGAGATTTAACCCTAAGACTGAACTTTAAGATGTAACATTCGGACTTAACCTTAAAACTTAACCCTAAGCCTCAACCTTAAGAAGTAACTTGAAGACTTAACCCTGAGAATGAACTCTAAGACTTCAACTTAATAATTAACGCTCAGATATAACCCTCAGACTTAAACTTAAGAAATAGCCCTAAGACTTAACCTTAGTATTTAACTTCGAGATGTAACCTTAAGGCTTAACCCTAAACTTAACCCTAAGAGTTAACCTTAAGTGTTGACCTTACAGATTTAACCCTAAGAGTTAACCTTAGGACTGAAACGTTAAGACTTAACCCTAAGACTTATCCCCAGGACTTAACTCTAAAGAGTTAACCCTAAGACTTCAACTTGTGATTTAAACTTTAGACTGAACGCTAAGACTTAAAATTACGATTTAACATTAAGATTTAACCATAAGACTTAACCCTAAGACTTCAGGTTAAGTTTTAACCTTAAGACTCAACCCTGAGACTTAGTCGTGAAATTTATCCATAAGACTTATCCCTAAAACTGAAAACTGAGACTTAAACCTAAGATTTAACCTGAAGACTTAACCCTAAAACGTAGCCCTGAGACTTATCCTTGAGCTTTAACCTTGATACTTAATCCTGAGACTTAGCCCTAAGACTTATCCCCAAGACATAACTCTAAGGCTTAACCCAGAGACTTAACCTTAAGGCTCAACCTTAAGACTTAACATTAAGACTTAACCCTGAGACTTAACCATAAGACTTATCCTCAAGATTGTACTCTAAGACTTAACCCTAAGACTTAAGATGAAGACTTAACCCTAAGACTCAATCTATGAGATGTAAACTTAAGACTTAATTAACCCTAAGACTCAATCTATGAGATGTAAACTTAAGACTTAACCTTTAGGAATTAACCCTGACACTTAACCTTAAGGCTTAACCCTAAGACTTAAGCTTAAGGTTTAAACTTAAGACTTCACATTAAGACGTATCCCTAAGACATAATCCTGAGACTTAACCCTAAGACTTAACCTCAAGTTTAACTTCAAAACTTAACCCTAAGACTGAATCCTAAGACACAACCTTACCACGTAACCCTGAGACTTAACCTTGAGACTTTACCTTGAAATTTAACCCTGGGATTTAACCCTAAGTCTTAATGCTAAGACTTAACTTTAAGATGTACCATTAAGACTTAACCTTAAAGCGTAACCTTAAGATTTACACTCAAAACTTAACCCTAAGACTTAACCCTATGACGTAAACTTAAGGTCAAACCTTAAGACAAAACTTGAAGACTTAATTCAAAGACTTATCCCTAAGACTCAACACTGAGACTTAAACCTAAGATTTAAGACTTAACCCTAAGACTTAGCCCCAAGACTTAAGTCTAAGACTTCAAGTTATGAATTAAACTTTAGACTTAACCCTAAGACTCAAGCCATAAGACTTCACCTTAAGACTTAACCCTAAGACTTAACCTTAAAATTTAACCCTAAGACTGAACCCTAAAATATAGCTTTTAAGACTTAACAATAAGACTGAACATTAAGACACAACCTTACGACTTCTACCCTGAGACCTAACCTTGAGACTTAACACTGAGATTTAACCCTAAGACTGAACTTTAAGATGTAACATTCGGACTTAACCTTCAAACTTAACCCTAAGCCTCAACCTTAAGAAGTAACTTGAAGACTTAACCCTGAGAATGAACTCTAAGACTTCAACTTAATAATTAACGCTCAGATATAACCCTCAGACTTAAACTTAAGAAATAGCCCTAAGACTTAACCTTAGTATTTAACTTCGAGATGTAACCTTAAGGCTTAACCCTAAACTTAACCCTAAGAGTTAACCTTAAGTGTTGACCTTACAGATTTAACCCTAAGAGTTAACCTTAGGACTGAAACGTTAAGACTTAACCCTAAGACTTATCCCCAGGACTTAACTCTAAAGAGTTAACCCTAAGACTTCAACTTGTGATTTAAACTTTAGACTGAACGCTAAGACTTAAAATTACGATTTAACATTAAGATTTAACCATAAGACTTAACCCTAAGACTTCAGGTTAAGTTTTAACCTTAAGACTCAACCCTGAGACTTAGTCGTGAAATTTATCCATAAGACTTATCCCTAAAACTGAAAACTGAGACTTAAACCTAAGATTTAACCTGAAGACTTAACCCTAAAACGTAGCCCTGAGACTTATCCTTGAGCTTTAACCTTGATACTTAATCCTGAGACTTAGCCCTAAGACTTATCCCCAAGACATAACTCTAAGGCTTAACCCAGAGACTTAACCTTAAGGCTCAACCTTAAGACTTAACATTAAGACTTAACCCTGAGACTTAACCATAAGACTTATCCTCAAGATTGTACTCTAAGACTTAACCCTAAGACTTAAGATGAAGACTTAACCCTAAGACTCAATCTATGAGATGTAAACTTAAGACTTAATTAACCCTAAGACTCAATCTATGAGATGTAAACTTAAGACTTAACCTTTAGGAATTAACCCTGACACTTAACCTGAAGGCTTAACCCTAAGACTTAAGCTTAAGGTTTAAACTTAAGACTTATCCCTAAGACATAATCCTGAGACTTAACCCTAAGACTTAACCTCAAGTTTAACTTCAAAACTTAACCCTAAGACTGAATCCTAAGACACAACCTTACCACGTAACCCTGAGACTTAACCTTGAGACTTTACCTTGAAATTTAACCCTGGGATTTAACCCTAAGTCTTAATGCTAAGACTTAACTTTAAGATGTACCATTAAGACTTAACCTTAAAGCGTAACCTTAAGATTTACACTCAAAACTTAACCCTAAGATTTAACCCTATGACGTAAACTTAAGGTCAAACCTTAAGACAAAACTTGAGGACTTAATTCAAAGACTTATCCCTAAGACTCAACACTGAGACTTAAACCTAAGATTTAAGACTTAACCCTAAGACTTAGCCCCAAGACTTAAGTCTAAGACTTCAAGTTATGAATTAAACTTTAGACTTAACCCTAAGACTCAAGCCATAAGACTTCACCTTAAGACTTAACCCTAAGACTTAACCTTAAAATTTAACCCTAAGACTGAACCCTAAAATATAACTTTTAAGACTTAACAATAAGACTGAACATTAAGACACAACCTTACGACTTCTACCCTGAGACCTAACCTTGAGACTTAACACTGAGATTTAACCCTAAGACTTAACTTTAAGATGTAACATTCGGACTTAACCTTAAAACTTAACCCTAAGCCTCAACCTTAAGAAGTAACTTGAAGACTTAACCCTGAGAATGAACTCTAAGACTTCAACTTAATAATTAACGCTCAGATATAACCCTCAGACTTAAACTTAAGAAATAGCCCTAAGACTTAACCTTAGTATTTAACTTTGAGATGTAACCTTAAGGCTTAACCCTAAACTTAACCCTAAGAGTTAACCTTAAGTGTTGACCTTACAGATTTAACCCTAAGAGTTAACCTTAGGACTTAAACGTTAAGACTTAACCCTAATACTTATCCCCAGGACTTAACTCTAAAGAGTTAACCCTAAGACTTCAACTTGTGATTTAAACTTTAGACTGAAAGCTAAGACTTAAAATTACGATTTAACATTAAGATTTAACCATAAGACTTAACCCTAAGACTTAAGATGAAGACTTAACCCTAAGACTCAATCTATGAGATGTAAACTTAAGACTTAATTAACCCTAATACTCAATCTATGAGATGTAAACTTAAGACTTAACCCTTAGGAATTAACCCTGACACTTAACCTTAAGGCTTAACCCTAAGACTTAAGCTTAAGGTTTAAACTTAAGACTTCACATTAAGACTTATCCCTAAGACATAATCCTGAGACTTAACCCTAAGACTTAACCTCAAGTTTAACTTCAAAACTTAACCCTAAGACTGAATCCTAAGACACAACCTTACCACGTAACCCTGAGACTTAACCTTGAGACTTTACCTTGAAATTTAACCCTGGGATTTAACCCTAAGTCTTAATGCTAAGACTTAACTTTAAGATGTACCATTAAGACTTAACCTTAAAGCGTAACCTTAAGCTTTACACTCAATACTTAACCCTAAGACTTAACCCTATGACGTAAACTTAAGGTCAAACCTTAAGACAAAACTTGAAGACTTAATTCAAAGACTTATCCCTAAGACTCAACACTGAGACTTAAACCTAAGATTTAAGACTTAACCCTAAGACTTAGCCCCAAGACTTAAGTCTAAGACTTCAAGTTATGAATTAAACTTTAGACTTAACCCTAAGACTCAAGCCATAAGACTTCACCTTAAGACTTAACCCTAAGACTTAACCTTAAAATTTAACCCTAAGACTGAACCCTAAAATATAACTTTTAAGACTTAACAATAAGACTGAACATTAAGACACAACCTTACGACTTCTACCCTGAGACCTAACCTTGAGACTTAACACTGAGATTTAACCCTAAGACTTAACTTTAAGATGTAACATTCGGACTTAACCTTAAAACTTAACCCTAAGCCTCAACCTTAAGAAGTAACTTGAAGACTTAACCCTGAGAATGAACTCTAAGACTTCAACTTAATAATTAACGCTCAGATATAACCCTCAGACTTAAACTTAAGAAATAACCCTAAGACTTAACCTTAATATTTAACTTCGAGATGTAACCTTAAGGCTTAACCCTAAAAGTTAACCTTAAGTGTTGACCTTACAGATTTAACCCTAAGAGTTAACCTTAGGACTGAAACGTTAAGACTTAACCCTAAGACTTATCCCCAAGACTTAACTCTAAAGAGTTAACCCTAAGACTTCAACTTGTGATTTAAACTTTAGACTGAACGCTAAGACTTAAAATTACGATTTAACATTAAGATTTAACCATAAGACTTAACCCTAAGACTTCAGGTTAAGTTTTAACCTTAAGACTCAACCCTGAGACTTAGTCGTGAAATTTATCCATAAGACTTATCCCTAAAACTGAAAACTGAGACTTAAACCTAAGATTTAACCTGAAGACTTAACCCTAAAACGTAGCCCTGAGACTTATCCTTGAGCTTTAACCTTGATACTTAATCCTGAGACTTAGCCCTAAGACTTATCCCCAAGACATAACTCTAAGGCTTAACCCAGAGACTTAACCTTAAGGCTCAACCTTAAGACTTAACATTAAGACTTAACCCTGAGACTTAACCATAAGACTTATCCTCAAGATTGTACTCTAAGACTTAACCCTAAGACTTAAGATGAAGACTTAACCCTAAGACTCAATCTATGAGATGTAAACTTAAGACTTAATTAACCCTAAGACTCAATCTATGAGATGTAAACTTAAGACTTAACCTTTAGGAATTAACCCTGACACTTAACCTGAAGGCTTAACCCTAAGACTTAAGCTTAAGGTTTAAACTTAAGACTTATCCCTAAGACATAATCCTGAGACTTAACCCTAAGACTTAACCTCAAGTTTAACTTCAAAACTTAACCCTAAGACTGAATCCTAAGACACAACCTTACCACGTAACCCTGAGACTTAACCTTGAGACTTTACCTTGAAATTTAACCCTGGGATTTAACCCTAAGTCTTAATGCTAAGACTTAACTTTAAGATGTACCATTAAGACTTAACCTTAAAGCGTAACCTTAAGATTTACACTCAAAACTTAACCCTAAGATTTAACCCTATGACGTAAA
Organism: Falco punctatus; assembly: GCF_963210335.1. Lineage (NCBI taxonomy): Eukaryota > Metazoa > Chordata > Aves > Falconiformes > Falconidae > Falco > Falco punctatus. Next base: position 13,996 of record NW_027660253.1, read on the forward strand.
CTTAAGGTCAAACCTTAAGACAAAACTTGAGGACTTAATTCAAAGACTTATCCCTAAGACTCAACACTGAGACTTAAACCTAAGATTTAAGACTTAACCCTAAGACTTAGCCCCAAGACTTAAGTCTAAGACTTCAAGTTATGAATTAAACTTTAGACTTAACCCTAAGACTCAAGCCATAAGACTTCACCTTAAGACTTAACCCTAAGACTTAACCTTAAAATTTAACCCTAAGACTGAACCCTAAAATATAACTTTTAAGACTTAACAATAAGACTGAACATTAAGACACAACCTTACGACTTCTACCCTGAGACCTAACCTTGAGACTTAACACTGAGATTTAACCCTAAGACTTAACTTTAAGATGTAACATTCGGACTTAACCTTCAAACTTAACCCTAAGCCTCAACCTTAAGAAGTAACTTGAAGACTTAACCCTGAGAATGAACTCTAAGACTTCAACTTAATAATTAACGCTCAGATATAACCCTCAGACTTAAACTTAAGAAATAGCCCTAAGACTTAACCTTAGTATTTAACTTCGAGATGTAACCTTAAGGCTTAACCCTAAACTTAACCCTAAGAGTTAACCTTAAGTGTTGACCTTACAGATTTAACCCTAAGAGTTAACCTTAGGACTGAAACGTTAAGACTTAACCCTAAGACTTATCCCCAGGACTTAACTCTAAAGAGTTAACCCTAAGACTTCAACTTGTGATTTAAACTTTAGACTGAACGCTAAGACTTAAAATTACGATTTAACATTAAGATTTAACCATAAGACTTAACCCTAAGACTTCAGGTTAAGTTTTAACCTTAAGACTCAACCCTGAGACTTAGTCGTGAAATTTATCCATAAGACTTATCCCTAAAACTGAAAACTGAGACTTAAACCTAAGATTTAACCTGAAGACTTAACCCTAAAACGTAGCCCTGAGACTTATCCTTGAGCTTTAACCTTGATACTTAATCCTGAGACTTAGCCCTAAGACTTATCCCCAAGACATAACTCTAAGGCTTAACCCAGAGACTTAACCTTAAGGCTCAACCTTAAGACTTAACATTAAGACTTAACCCTGAGACTTAACCATAAGACTTATCCTCAAGATTGTACTCTAAGACTTAACCCTAAGACTTAAGATGAAGACTTAACCCTAAGACTCAATCTATGAGATGTAAACTTAAGACTTAATTAACCCTAAGACTCAATCTATGAGATGTAAACTTAAGACTTAACCTTTAGGAATTAACCCTGACACTTAACCTGAAGGCTTAACCCTAAGACTTAAGCTTAAGGTTTAAACTTAAGACTTATCCCTAAGACATAATCCTGAGACTTAACCCTAAGACTTAACCTCAAGTTTAACTTCAAAACTTAACCCTAAGACTGAATCCTAAGACACAACCTTACCACGTAACCCTGAGACTTAACCTTGAGACTTTACCTTGAAATTTAACCCTGGGATTTAACCCTAAGTCTTAATGCTAAGACTTAACTTTAAGATGTACCATTAAGACTTAACCTTAAAGCGTAACCTTAAGATTTACACTCAAAACTTAACCCTAAGATTTAACCCTATGACGTAAACTTAAGGTCAAACCTTAAGACAAAACTTGAGGACTTAATTCAAAGACTTATCCCTAAGACTCAACACTGAGACTTAAACCTAAGATTTAAGACTTAACCCTAAGACTTAGCCCCAAGACTTAAGTCTAAGACTTCAAGTTATGAATTAAACTTTAGACTTAACCCTAAGACTCAAGCCATAAGACTTCACCTTAAGACTTAACCCTAAGACTTAACCTTAAAATTTAACCCTAAGACTGAACCCTAAAATATAACTTTTAAGACTTAACAATAAGACTGAACATTAAGACACAACCTTACGACTTCTACCCTGAGACCTAACCTTGAGACTTAACACTGAGATTTAACCCTAAGACTTAACTTTAAGATGTAACATTCGGACTTAACCTTAAAACTTAACCCTAAGCCTCAACCTTAAGAAGTAACTTGAAGACTTAACCCTGAGAATGAACTCTAAGACTTCAACTTAATAATTAACGCTCAGATATAACCCTCAGACTTAAACTTAAGAAATAGCCCTAAGACTTAACCTTAGTATTTAACTTCGAGATGTAACCTTAAGGCTTAACCCTAAACTTAACCCTAAGAGTTAACCTTAAGTGTTGACCTTACAGATTTAACCCTAAGAGTTAACCTTAGGACTGAAACGTTAAGACTTAACCCTAAGACTTATCCCCAGGACTTAACTCTAAAGAGTTAACCCTAAGACTTCAACTTGTGATTTAAACTTTAGACTGAACGCTAAGACTTAAAATTACGATTTAACATTAAGATTTAACCATAAGACTTAACCCTAAGACTTCAGGTTAAGTTTTAACCTTAAGACTCAACCCTGAGACTTAGTCGTGAAATTTATCCATAAGACTTATCCCTAAAACTGAAAACTGAGACTTAAACCTAAGATTTAACCTGAAGACTTAACCCGAAAACGTAGCCCTGAGACTTATCCTTGAGCTTTAACCTTGATACTTAATCCTGAGACTTAGCCCTAAGACTTATCCCCAAGACATAACTCTAAGGCTTAACCCAGAGACTTAACCTTAAGGCTCAACCTTAAGACTTAACATTAAGACTTAACCCTGAGACTTAACCATAAGACTTATCCTCAAGATTGTACTCTAAGACTTAACCCTAAGACTTAAGATGAAGACTTAACCCTAAGACTCAATCTATGAGATGTAAACTTAAGACTTAATTAACCCTAAGACTCAATCTATGAGATGTAAACTTAAGACTTAACCTTTAGGAATTAACCCTGACACTTAACCTGAAGGCTTAACCCTAAGACTTAAGCTTAAGGTTTAAACTTAAGACTTATCCCTAAGACATAATCCTGAGACTTAACCCTAAGACTTAACCTCAAGTTTAACTTCAAAACTTAACCCTAAGACTGAATCCTAAGACACAACCTTACCACGTAACCCTGAGACTTAACCTTGAGACTTTACCTTGAAATTTAACCCTGGGATTTAACCCTAAGTCTTAATGCTAAGACTTAACTTTAAGATGTACCATTAAGACTTAACCTTAAAGCGTAACCTTAAGATTTACACTCAAAACTTAACCCTAAGATTTAACCCTATGACGTAAACTTAAGGTCAAACCTTAAGACAAAACTTGAGGACTTAATTCAAAGACTTATCCCTAAGACTCAACACTGAGACTTAAACCTAAGATTTAAGACTTAACCCTAAGACTTAGCCCCAAGACTTAAGTCTAAGACTTCAAGTTATGAATTAAACTTTAGACTTAACCCTAAGACTCAAGCCATAAGACTTCACCTTAAGACTTAACCCTAAGACTTAACCTTAAAATTTAACCCTAAGACTGAACCCTAAAATATAACTTTTAAGACTTAACAATAAGACTGAACATTAAGACACAACCTTACGACTTCTACCCTGAGACCTAACCTTGAGACTTAACACTGAGATTTAACCCTAAGACTTAACTTTAAGATGTAACATTCGGACTTAACCTTAAAACTTAACCCTAAGCCTCAACCTTAAGAAGTAACTTGAAGACTTAACCCTGAGAATGAACTCTAAGACTTCAACTTAATAATTAACGCTCAGATATAACCCTCAGACTTAAACTTAAGAAATAGCCCTAAGACTTAACCTTAGTATTTAACTTTAAGATGTAACCTTAAGGCTTAACCCTAAACTTAACCCTAAGAGTTAACCTTAAGTGTTGACCTTACAGATTTAACCCTAAGAGTTAACCTTAGGACTGAAACGTTAAGACTTAACCCTAAGACTTATCCCCAGGACTTAACTCTAAAGAGTTAACCCTAAGACTTCAACTTGTGATTTAAACTTTAGACTGAACGCTAAGACTTAAAATTACGATTTAACATTAAGATTTAACCATAAGACTTAACCCTAAGACTTCAGGTTAAGTTTTAACCTTAAGACTCAACCCTGAGACTTAGTCGTGAAATTTATCCATAAGACTTATCCCTAAAACTGAAAACTGAGACTTAAACCTAAGATTTAACCTGAAGACTTAACCCGAAAACGTAGCCCTGAGACTTATCCTTGAGCTTTAACCTTGATACTTAATCCTGAGACTTAGCCCTAAGACTTATCCCCAAGACATAACTCTAAGGCTTAACCCAGAGACTTAACCTTAAGGCTCAACCTTAAGACTTAACATTAAGACTTAACCCTGAGACTTAACCATAAGACTTATCCTCAAGATTGTACTCTAAGACTTAACCCTAAGACTTAAGATGAAGACTTAACCCTAAGACTCAATCTATGAGATGTAAACTTAAGACTTAATTAACCCTAAGACTCAATCTATGAGATGTAAACTTAAGACTTAACCTTTAGGAATTAACCCTGACACTTAACCTGAAGGCTTAACCCTAAGACTTAAGCTTAAGGTTTAAACTTAAGACTTATCCCTAAGACATAATCCTGAGACTTAACCCTAAGACTTAACCTCAAGTTTAACTTCAAAACTTAACCCTAAGACTGAATCCTAAGACACAACCTTACCACGTAACCCTGAGACTTAACCTTGAGACTTTACCTTGAAATTTAACCCTGGGATTTAACCCTAAGTCTTAATGCTAAGACTTAACTTTAAGATGTACCATTAAGACTTAACCTTAAAGCGTAACCTTAAGATTTACACTCAAAACTTAACCCTAAGATTTAACCCTATGACGTAAACTTAAGGTCAAACCTTAAGACAAAACTTGAGGACTTAATTCAAAGACTTATCCCTAAGACTCAACACTGAGACTTAAACCTAAGATTTAAGACTTAACCCTAAGACTTAGCCCCAAGACTTAAGTCTAAGACTTCAAGTTATGAATTAAACTTTAGACTTAACCCTAAGACTCAAGCCATAAGACTTCACCTTAAGACTTAACCCTAAGACTTAACCTTAAAATTTAACCCTAAGACTGAACCCTAAAATATAACTTTTAAGACTTAACAATAAGACTGAACATTAAGACACAACCTTACGACTTCTACCCTGAGACCTAACCTTGAGACTTAACACTGAGATTTAACCCTAAGACTTAACTTTAAGATGTAACATTCGGACTTAACCTTAAAACTTAACCCTAAGCCTCAACCTTAAGAAGTAACTTGAAGACTTAACCCTGAGAATGAACTCTAAGACTTCAACTTAATAATTAACGCTCAGATATAACCCTCAGACTTAAACTTAAGAAATAGCCCTAAGACTTAACCTTAGTATTTAACTTCGAGATGTAACCTTAAGGCTTAACCCTAAACTTAACCCTAAGAGTTAACCTTAAGTGTTGACCTTACAGATTTAACCCTAAGAGTTAACCTTAGGACTGAAACGTTAAGACTTAACCCTAAGACTTATCCCCAGGACTTAACTCTAAAGAGTTAACCCTAAGACTTCAACTTGTGATTTAAACTTTAGACTGAACGCTAAGACTTAAAATTACGATTTAACATTAAGATTTAACCATAAGACTTAACCCTAAGACTTCAGGTTAAGTTTTAACCTTAAGACTCAACCCTGAGACTTAGTCGTGAAATTTATCCATAAGACTTATCCCTAAAACTGAAAACTGAGACTTAAACCTAAGATTTAACCTGAAGACTTAACCCTAAAACGTAGCCCTGAGACTTATCCTTGAGCTTTAACCTTGATACTTAATCCTGAGACTTAGCCCTAAGACTTATCCCCAAGACATAACTCTAAGGCTTAACCCAGAGACTTAACCTTAAGGCTCAACCTTAAGACTTAACATTAAGACTTAAACCTGAGACTTAACCATAAGACTTATCCTCAAGATTGTACTCTAAGACTTAACCCTAAGACTTAAGATGAAGACTTAACCCTAAGACTCAATCTATGAGATGTAAACTTAAGACTTAATTAACCCTAAGACTCAATCTATGAGATGTAAACTTAAGAGTTAACCTTTAGGAATTAACCCTGACACTTAACCTGAAGGCTTAACCCTAAGACTTAAGCTTAAGGTTTAAACTTAAGACTTATCCCTAAGACATAATCCTGAGACTTAACCCTAAGACTTAACCTCAAGTTTAACTTCAAAACTTAACCCTAAGACTGAATCCTAAGACACAACCTTACCACGTAACCCTGAGACTTAACCTTGAGACTTTACCTTGAAATTTAACCCTGGGATTTAACCCTAAGTCTTAATGCTAAGACTTAACTTTAAGATGTACCATTAAGACTTAACCTTAAAGCGTAACCTTAAGATTTACACTCAAAACTTAACCCTAAGACTTAACCCTATGACGTAAACTTAAGGTCAAACCTTAAGACAAAACTTGAGGACTTAATTCAAAGACTTATCCCTAAGACTCAACACTGAGACTTAAACCTAAGATTTAAGACTTAACCCTAAGACTTAGCCCCAAGACTTAAGTCTAAGACTTCAAGTTATGAATTAAACTTTAGACTTAACCCTAAGACTCAAGCCATAAGACTTCACCTTAAGACTTAACCCTAAGACTTAACCTTAAAATTTAACCCTAAGACTGAACCCTAAAATATAACTTTTAAGACTTAACAATAAGACTGAACATTAAGACACAACCTTACGACTTCTACCCTGAGACCTAACCTTGAGACTTAACACTGAGATTTAACCCTAAGACTTAACTTTAAGATGTAACATTCGGACTTAACCTTCAAACTTAACCCTAAGCCTCAACCTTAAGAAGTAACTTGAAGACTTAACCCTGAGAATGAACTCTAAGACTTCAACTTAATAATTAACGCTCAGATATAACCCTCAGACTTAAACTTAAGAAATAGCCCTAAGACTTAACCTTAGTATTTAACTTCGAGATGTAACCTTAAGGCTTAACCCTAAACTTAACCCTAAGAGTTAACCTTAAGTGTTGACCTTACAGATTTAACCCTAAGAGTTAACCTTAGGACTGAAACGTTAAGACTTAACCCTAAGACTTATCCCCAGGACTTAACTCTAAAGAGTTAACCCTAAGACTTCAACTTGTGATTTAAACTTTAGACTGAACGCTAAGACTTAAAATTACGATTTAACATTAAGATTTAACCATAAGACTTAACCCTAAGACTTCAGGTTAAGTTTTAACCTTAAGACTCAACCCTGAGACTTAGTCGTGAAATTTATCCATAAGACTTATCCCTAAAACTGAAAACTGAGACTTAAACCTAAGATTTAACCTGAAGACTTAACCCGAAAACGTAGCCCTGAGACTTATCCTTGAGCTTTAACCTTGATACTTAATCCTGAGACTTAGCCCTAAGACTTATCCCCAAGACATAACTCTAAGGCTTAACCCAGAGACTTAACCTTAAGGCTCAACCTTAAAACTTAACATTAAGACTTAACCCTGAGACTTAACCATAAGACTTATCCTCAAGATTGTACTCTAAGACTTAACCCTAAGACTTAAGATGAAGACTTAACCCTAAGACTCAATCTATGAGATGTAAACTTAAGACTTAATTAACCCTAAGACTCAATCTATGAGATGTAAACTTAAGACTTAACCTTTAGGAATTAACCCTGACACTTAACCTGAAGGCTTAACCCTAAGACTTAAGCTTAAGGTTTAAACTTAAGACTTATCCCTAAGACATAATCCTGAGACTTAACCCTAAGACTTAACCTCAAGTTTAACTTCAAAACTTAACCCTAAGACTGAATCCTAAGACACAACCTTACCACGTAACCCTGAGACTTAACCTTGAGACTTTACCTTGAAATTTAACCCTGGGATTTAACCCTAAGTCTTAATGCTAAGACTTAACTTTAAGATGTACCATTAAGACTTAACCTTAAAGCGTAACCTTAAGATTTACACTCAAAACTTAACCCTAAGATTTAACCCTATGACGTAAACTTAAGGTCAAACCTTAAGACAAAACTTGAGGACTTAATTCAAAGACTTATCCCTAAGACTCAACACTGAGACTTAAACCTAAGATTTAAGACTTAACCCTAAGACTTAGCCCCAAGACTTAAGTCTAAGACTTCAAGTTATGAATTAAACTTTAGACTTAACCCTAAGACTCAAGCCATAAGACTTCACCTTAAGACTTAACCCTAAGACTTAACCTTAAAATTTAACCCTAAGACTGAACCCTAAAATATAACTTTTAAGACTTAACAATAAGACTGAACATTAAGACACAACCTTACGACTTCTACCCTGAGACCTAACCTTGAGACTTAACACTGAGATTTAACCCTAAGACTTAACTTTAAGATGTAACATTCGGACTTAACCTTCAAACTTAACCCTAAGCCTCAACCTTAAGAAGTAACTTGAAGACTTAACCCTGAGAATGAACTCTAAGACTTCAACTTAATAATTAACGCTCAGATATAACCCTCAGACTTAAACTTAAGAAATAGCCCTAAGACTTAACCTTAGTATTTAACTTCGAGATGTAACCTTAAGGCTTAACCCTAAACTTAACCCTAAGAGTTAACCTTAAGTGTTGACCTTACAGATTTAACCCTAAGAGTTAACCTTAGGACTGAAACGTTAAGACTTAACCCTAAGACTTATCCCCAGGACTTAACTCTAAAGAGTTAACCCTAAGACTTCAACTTGTGATTTAAACTTTAGACTGAACCCTAAGACTTAAAATTACGATTTAACATTAAGATTTAACCATAAGACTTAACCCTAAGACTTCAGGTTAAGTTTTAACCTTAAGACTCAACCCTGAGACTTAGTCGTGAAATTTATCCATAAGACTTATCCCTAAAACTGAAAACTGAGACTTAAACCTAAGATTTAACCTGAAGACTTAACCCTAAAACGTAGCCCTGAGACTTATCCTTGAGCTTTAACCTTGATACTTAATCCTGAGACTTAGCCCTAAGACTTATCCCCAAGACATAACTCTAAGGCTTAACCCAGAGACTTAACCTTAAGGCTCAACCTTAAGACTTAACATTAAGACTTAAACCTGAGACTTAACCATAAGACTTATCCTCAAGATTGTACTCTAAGACTTAACCCTAAGACTTAAGATGAAGACTTAACCCTAAGACTCAATCTATGAGATGTAAACTTAAGACTTAATTAACCCTAAGACTCAATCTATGAGATGTAAACTTAAGACTTAACCTTTAGGAATTAACCCTGACACTTAACCTGAAGGCTTAACCCTAAGACTTAAGCTTAAGGTTTAAACTTAAGACTTATCCCTAAGACATAATCCTGAGACTTAACCCTAAGACTTAACCTCAAGTTTAACTTCAAAACTTAACCCTAAGACTGAATCCTAAGACACAACCTTACCACGTAACCCTGAGACTTAACCTTGAGACTTTACCTTGAAATTTAACCCTGGGATTTAACCCTAAGTCTTAATGCTAAGACTTAACTTTAAGATGTACCATTAAGACTTAACCTTAAAGCGTAACCTTAAGATTTACACTCAAAACTTAACCCTAAGACTTAACCCTATGACGTAAACTTAAGGTCAAACCTTAAGACAAAACTTGAGGACTTAATTCAAAGACTTATCCCTAAGACTCAACACTGAGACTTAAACCTAAGATTTAAGACTTAACCCTAAGACTTAGCCCCAAGACTTAAGTCTAAGACTTCAAGTTATGAATTAAACTTTAGACTTAACCCTAAGACTCAAGCCATAAGACTTCACCTTAAGACTTAACCCTAAGACTTAACCTTAAAATTTAACCCTAAGACTGAACCCTAAAATATAACTTTTAAGACTTAACAATAAGACTGAACATTAAGACACAACCTTACGACTTCTACCCTGAGACCTAACCTTGAGACTTAACACTGAGATTTAACCCTAAGACTTAACTTTAAGATGTAACATTCGGACTTAACCTTCAAACTTAACCCTAAGCCTCAACCTTAAGAAGTAACTTGAAGACTTAACCCTGAGAATGAACTCTAAGACTTCAACTTAATAATTAACGCTCAGATATAACCCTCAGACTTAAACTTAAGAAATAGCCCTAAGACTTAACCTTAGTATTTAACTTTGAGATGTAACCTTAAGGCTTAACCCTAAACTTAACCCTAAGAGTTAACCTTAAGTGTTGACCTTACAGATTTAACCCTAAGAGTTAACCTTAGGACTGAAACGTTAAGACTTAACCCTAAGACTTATCCCCAAGACTTAACTCTAAAGAGTTAACCCTAAGACTTCAACTTGTGATTTAAACTTTAGACTGAACGCTAAGACTTAAAATTACGATTTAACATTAAGATTTAACCATAAGACTTAACCCTAAGACTTCAGGTTAAGTTTTAACCTTAAGACTCAACCCTGAGACTTAGTCGTGAAATTTATCCATAAGACTTATCCCTAAAACTGAAAACTGAGACTTAAACCTAAGATTTAACCTGAAGACTTAACCCTAAAACGTAGCCCTGAGACTTATCCTTGAGCTTTAACCTTGATACTTAATCCTGAGACTTAGCCCTAAGACTTATCCCCAAGACATAACTCTAAGGCTTAACCCAGAGACTTAACCTTAAGGCTCAACCTTAAGACTTAACATTAAGACTTAACCCTGAGACTTAACCATAAGACTTATCCTCAAGATTGTACTCTAAGACTTAACCCTAAGACTTAAGATGAAGACTTAACCCTAAGACTCAATCTATGAGATGTAAACTTAAGACTTAATTAACCCTAAGACTCAATCTATGAGATGTAAACTTAAGACTTAACCTTTAGGAATTAACCCTGACACTTAACCTGAAGGCTTAACCCTAAGACTTAAGCTTAAGGTTTAAACTTAAGACTTATCCCTAAGACATAATCCTGAGACTTAACCCTAAGACTTAACCTCAAGTTTAACTTCAAAACTTAACCCTAAGACTGAATCCTAAGGCACAACCTTACCACGTAACCCTGAGACTTAACCTTGAGACTTTACCTTGAAATTTAACCCTGGGATTTAACCCTAAGTCTTAATGCTAAGACTTAACTTTAAGATGTACCATTAAGACTTAACCTTAAAGCGTAACCTTAAGATTTACACTCAAAACTTAACCCTAAGATTTAACCCTATGACGTAAACTTAAGGTCAAACCTTAAGACAAAACTTGAGGACTTAATTCAAAGACTTATCCCTAAGACTCAACACTGAGACTTAAACCTAAGATTTAAGACTTAACCCTAAGACTTAGCCCCAAGACTTAAGTCTAAGACTTCAAGTTATGAATTAAACTTTAGACTTAACCCTAAGACTCAAGCCATAAGACTTCACCTTAAGACTTAACCCTAAGACTTAACCTTAGTATTTAACTTCGAGATGTAACCTTAAGGCTTAACCCTAAACTTAACCCTAAGAGTTAACCTTAAGTGTTGACCTTACAGATTTAACCCTAAGAGTTAACCTTAGGACTGAAACGTTAAGACTTAACCCTAAGACTTATCCCCAGGACTTAACTCTAAAGAGTTAACCCTAAGACTTCAACTTGTGATTTAAACTTTAGACTGAACGCTAAGACTTAAAATTACGATTTAACATTAAGATTTAACCATAAGACTTAACCCTAAGACTTCAGGTTAAGTTTTAACCTTAAGACTCAACCCTGAGACTTAGTCGTGAAATTTATCCATAAGACTTATCCCTAAAACTGAAAACTGAGACTTAAACCTAAGATTTAACCTGAAGACTTAACCCTAAAACGTAGCCCTGAGACTTATCCTTGAGCTTTAACCTTGATACTTAATCCTGAGACTTAGCCCTAAGACTTATCCCCAAGACATAACTCTAAGGCTTAACCCAGAGACTTAACCTTAAGGCTCAACCTTAAGACTTAACATTAAGACTTAACCCTGAGACTTAACCATAAGACTTATCCTCAAGATTGTACTCTAAGACTTAACCCTAAGACTTAAGATGAAGACTTAACCCTAAGACTCAATCTATGAGATGTAAACTTAAGACTTAATTAACCCTAAGACTCAATCTATGAGATGTAAACTTAAGACTTAACCTTTAGGAATTAACCCTGACACTTAACCTGAAGGCTTAACCCTAAGACTTAAGCTTAAGGTTTAAACTTAAGACTTATCCCTAAGACATAATCCTGAGACTTAACCCTAAGACTTAACCTCAAGTTTAACTTCAAAACTTAACCCTAAGACTGAATCCTAAGACACAACCTTACCACGTAACCCTGAGACTTAACCTTGAGACTTTACCTTGAAATTTAACCCTGGGATTTAACCCTAAGTCTTAATGCTAAGACTTAACTTTAAGATGTACCATTAAGACTTAACCTTAAAGCGTAACCTTAAGATTTACACTCAAAACTTAACCCTAAGATTTAACCCTATGACGTAAACTTAAGGTCAAACCTTAAGACAAAACTTGAGGACTTAATTCAAAGACTTATCCCTAAGACTCAACACTGAGACTTAAACCTAAGATTTAAGACTTAACCCTAAGACTTAGCCCCAAGACTTAAGTCTAAGACTTCAAGTTATGAATTAAACTTTAGACTTAACCCTAAGACTCAAGCCATAAGACTTCACCTTAAGACTTAACCCTAAGACTTAACCTTAAAATTTAACCCTAAGACTGAACCCTAAAATATAACTTTTAAGACTTAACAATAAGACTGAACATTAAGACACAACCTTACGACTTCTACCCTGAGACCTAACCTTGAGACTTAACACTGAGATTTAACCCTAAGACTTAACTTTAAGATGTAACATTCGGACTTAACCTTCAAACTTAACCCTAAGCCTCAACCTTAAGAAGTAACTTGAAGACTTAACCCTGAGAATGAACTCTAAGACTTCAACTTAATAATTAACGCTCAGATATAACCCTCAGACTTAAACTTAAGAAATAGCCCTAAGACTTAACCTTAGTATTTAACTTCGAGATGTAACCTTAAGGCTTAACCCTAAACTTAACCCTAAGAGTTAACCTTAAGTGTTGACCTTACAGATTTAACCCTAAGAGTTAACCTTAGGACTGAAACGTTAAGACTTAACCCTAAGACTTATCCCCAGGACTTAACTCTAAAGAGTTAACCCTAAGACTTCAACTTGTGATTTAAACTTTAGACTGAACGCTAAGACTTAAAATTACGATTTAACATTAAGATTTAACCATAAGACTTAACCCTAAGACTTCAGGTTAAGTTTTAACCTTAAGACTCAACCCTGAGACTTAGTCGTGAAATTTATCCATAAGACTTATCCCTAAAACTGAAAACTGAGACTTAAACCTAAGATTTAACCTGAAGACTTAACCCTAAAACGTAGCCCTGAGACTTATCCTTGAGCTTTAACCTTGATACTTAATCCTGAGACTTAGCCCTAAGACTTATCCCCAAGACATAACTCTAAGGCTTAACCCAGAGACTTAACCTTAAGGCTCAACCTTAAGACTTAACCTTAAGACTTAACCCTGAGACTTAACCATAAGACTTATCCTCAAGATTGTACTCTAAGACTTAACCCTAAGACTTAAGATGAAGACTTAACCCTAAGACTCAATCTATGAGATGTAAACTTAAGACTTAATTAACCCTAAGACTCAATCTATGAGATGTAAACTTAAGACTTAACCTTTAGGAATTAACCCTGACACTTAACCTGAAGGCTTAACCCTAAGACTTAAGCTTAAGGTTTAAACTTAAGACTTATCCCTAAGACATAATCCTGAGACTTAACCCTAAGACTTAACCTCAAGTTTAACTTCAAAACTTAACCCTAAGACTGAATCCTAAGGCACAACCTTACCACGTAACCCTGAGACTTAACCTTGAGACTTTACCTTGAAATTTAACCCTGGGATTTAACCCTAAGTCTTAATGCTAAGACTTAACTTTAAGATGTACCATTAAGACTTAACCTTAAAGCGTAACCTTAAGCTTTACACTCAAAACTTAACCCTAAGACTTAACCTTAAAATTTAACCCTAAGACTGAACCCTAAAATATAACTTTTAAGACTTAACAATAAGACTGAACATTAAGACACAACCTTACGACTTCTACCCTGAGACCTAACCTTGAGACTTAACACTGAGATTTAACCCTAAGACTTAACTTTAAGATGTAACATTCGGACTTAACCTTCAAACTTAACCCTAAGCCTCAACCTTAAGAAGTAACTTGAAGACTTAACCCTGAGAATGAACTCTAAGACTTCAACTTAATAATTAACGCTCAGATATAACCCTCAGACTTAAACTTAAGAAATAGCCCTAAGACTTAACCTTAGTATTTAACTTCGAGATGTAACCTTAAGGCTTAACCCTAAACTTAACCCTAAGAGTTAACCTTAAGTGTTGACCTTACAGATTTAACCCTAAGAGTTAACCTTAGGACTGAAACGTTAAGACTTAACCCTAAGACTTATCCCCAGGACTTAACTCTAAAGAGTTAACCCTAAGACTTCAACTTGTGATTTAAACTTTAGACTGAACGCTAAGACTTAAAATTACGATTTAACATTAAGATTTAACCATAAGACTTAACCCTAAGACTTCAGGTTAAGTTTTAACCTTAAGACTCAACCCTGAGACTTAGTCGTGAAATTTATCCATAAGACTTATCCCTAAAACTGAAAACTGAGACTTAAACCTAAGATTTAACCTGAAGACTTAACCCTAAAACGTAGCCCTGAGACTTATCCTTGAGCTTTAACCTTGATACTTAATCCTGAGACTTAGCCCTAAGACTTATCCCCAAGACATAACTCTAAGGCTTAACCCAGAGACTTAACCTTAAGGCTCAACCTTAAGACTTAACCTTAAGACTTAACCCTGAGACTTAACCATAAGACTTATCCTCAAGATTGTACTCTAAGACTTAACCCTAAGACTTAAGATGAAGACTTAACCCTAAGACTCAATCTATGAGATGTAAACTTAAGACTTAATTAACCCTAAGACTCAATCTATGAGATGTAAACTTAAGACTTAACCTTTAGGAATTAACCCTGACACTTAACCTGAAGGCTTAACCCTAAGACTTAAGCTTAAGGTTTAAACTTAAGACTTATCCCTAAGACATAATCCTGAGACTTAACCCTAAGACTTAACCTCAAGTTTAACTTCAAAACTTAACCCTAAGACTGAATCCTAAGACACAACCTTACCACGTAACCCTGAGACTTAACCTTGAGACTTTACCTTGAAATTTAACCCTGGGATTTAACCCTAAGTCTTAATGCTAAGACTTAACTTTAAGATGTACCATTAAGACTTAACCTTAAAGCGTAACCTTAAGATTTACACTCAAAACTTAACCCTAAGATTTAACCCTATGACGTAAACTTAAGGTCAAACCTTAAGACAAAACTTGAGGACTTAATTCAAAGACTTATCCCTAAGACTCAACACTGAGACTTAAACCTAAGATTTAAGACTTAACCCTAAGACTTAGCCCCAAGACTTAAGTCTAAGACTTCAAGTTATGAATTAAACTTTAGACTTAACCCTAAGACTCAAGCCATAAGACTTCACCTTAAGACTTAACCCTAAGACTTAACCTTAAAATTTAACCCTAAGACTGAACCCTAAAATATAACTTTTAAGACTTAACAATAAGACTGAACATTAAGACACAACCTTACGACTTCTACCCTGAGACCTAACCTTGAGACTTAACACTGAGATTTAACCCTAAGACTTAACTTTAAGATGTAACATTCGGACTTAACCTTAAAACTTAACCCTAAGCCTCAACCTTAAGAAGTAACTTGAAGACTTAACCCTGAGAATGAACTCTAAGACTTCAACTTAATAATTAACGCTCAGATATAACCCTCAGACTTAAACTTAAGAAATAGCCCTAAGACTTAACCTTAGTATTTAACTTTGAGATGTAACCTTAAGGCTTAACCCTAAACTTAACCCTAAGAGTTAACCTTAAGTGTTGACCTTACAGATTTAACCCTAAGAGTTAACCTTAGGACTGAAACGTTAAGACTTAAGCCTAAGACTTATCCCCAAGACTTAACTCTAAAGAGTTAACCCTAAGACTTCAACTTGTGATTTAAACTTTAGACTGAACGCTAAGACTTAAAATTACGATTTAACATTAAGATTTAACCATAAGACTTAACCCTAAGACTTCAGGTTAAGTTTTAACCTTAAGACTCAACCCTGAGACTTAGTCGTGAAATTTATCCATAAGACTTATCCCTAAAACTGAAAACTGAGACTTAAACCTAAGATTTAACCTGAAGACTTAACCCTAAAACGTAGCCCTGAGACTTATCCTTGAGCTTTAACCTTGATACTTAATCCTGAGACTTAGCCCTAAGACTTATCCCCAAGACATAACTCTAAGGCTTAACCCAGAGACTTAACCTTAAGGCTCAACCTTAAGACTTAACATTAAGACTTAACCCTGAGACTTAACCATAAGACTTATCCTCAAGATTGTACTCTAAGACTTAACCCTAAGACTTAAGATGAAGACTTAACCCTAAGACTCAATCTATGAGATGTAAACTTAAGACTTAATTAACCCTAAGACTCAATCTATGAGATGTAAACTTAAGACTTAACCTTTAGGAATTAACCCTGACACTTAACCTGAAGGCTTAACCCTAAGACTTAAGCTTAAGGTTTAAACTTAAGACTTCACATTAAGACGTATCCCTAAGACATAATCCTGAGACTTAACCCTAAGACTTAACCTCAAGTTTAACTTCAAAACTTAACCCTAAGACTGAATCCTAAGGCACAACCTTACCACGTAACCCTGAGACTTAACCTTGAGACTTTACCTTGAAATTTAACCCTGGGATTTAACCCTAAGTCTTAATGCTAAGACTTAACTTTAAGATGTACCATTAAGACTTAACCTTAAAGCGTAACCTTAAGATTTACACTCAAAACTTAACCCTAAGACTTAACCCTATGACGTAAACTTAAGGTCAAACCTTAAGACAAAACTTGAGGACTTAATTCAAAGACTTATCCCTAAGACTCAACACTGAGACTTAAACCTAAGATTTAAGACTTAACCCTAAGACTTAGCCCCAAGACTTAAGTCTAAGACTTCAAGTTATGAATTAAACTTTAGACTTAACCCTAAGACTCAAGCCATAAGACTTCACCTTAAGACTTAACCCTAAGACTTAACCTTAAAATTTAACCCTAAGACTGAACCCTAAAATATAACTTTTAAGACTTAACAATAAGACTGAACATTAAGACACAACCTTACGACTTCTACCCTGAGACCTAACCTTGAGACTTAACACTGAGATTTAACCCTAAGACTTAACTTTAAGATGTAACATTCGGACTTAACCTTCAAACTTAACCCTAAGCCTCAACCTTAAGAAGTAACTTGAAGACTTAACCCTGAGAATGAACTCTAAGACTTCAACTTAATAATTAACGCTCAGATATAACCCTCAGACTTAAACTTAAGAAATAGCCCTAAGACTTAACCTTAGTATTTAACTTTGAGATGTAACCTTAAGGCTTAACCCTAAACTTAACCCTAAGAGTTAACCTTAAGTGTTGACCTTACAGATTTAACCCTAAGAGTTAACCTTAGGACTGAAACGTTAAGACTTAACCCTAAGACTTATCCCCAAGACTTAACTCTAAAGAGTTAACCCTAAGACTTCAACTTGTGATTTAAACTTTAGACTGAACGCTAAGACTTAAAATTACGATTTAACATTAAGATTTAACCATAAGACTTAACCCTAAGACTTCAGGTTAAGTTTTAACCTTAAGACTCAACCCTGAGACTTAGTCGTGAAATTTATCCATAAGACTTATCCCTAAAACTGAAAACTGAGACTTAAACCTAAGATTTAACCTGAAGACTTAACCCTAAAACGTAGCCCTGAGACTTATCCTTGAGCTTTAACCTTGATACTTAATCCTGAGACTTAGCCCTAAGACTTATCCCCAAGACATAACTCTAAGGCTTAACCCAGAGACTTAACCTTAAGGCTCAACCTTAAGACTTAACATTAAGACTTAACCCTGAGACTTAACCATAAGACTTATCCTCAAGATTGTACTCTAAGACTTAACCCTAAGACTTAAGATGAAGACTTAACCCTAAGACTCAATCTATGAGATGTAAACTTAAGACTTAATTAACCCTAAGACTCAATCTATGAGATGTAAACTTAAGACTTAACCTTTAGGAATTAACCCTGACACTTAACCTGAAGGCTTAACCCTAAGACTTAAGCTTAAGGTTTAAACTTAAGACTTCACATTAAGACGTATCCCTAAGACATAATCCTGAGACTTAACCCTAAGACTTAACCTCAAGTTTAACTTCAAAACTTAACCCTAAGACTGAATCCTAAGACACAACCTTACCACGTAACCCTGAGACTTAACCTTGAGACTTTACCTTGAAATTTAACCCTGGGATTTAACCCTAAGTCTTAATGCTAAGACTTAACTTTAAGATGTACCATTAAGACTTAACCTTAAAGCGTAACCTTAAGATTTACACTCAAAACTTAACCCTAAGATTTAACCCTATGACGTAAACTTAAGGTCAAACCTTAAGACAAAACTTGAGGACTTAATTCAAAGACTTATCCCTAAGACTCAACACTGAGACTTAAACCTAAGATTTAAGACTTAACCCTAAGACTTAGCCCCAAGACTTAAGTCTAAGACTTCAAGTTATGAATTAAACTTTAGACTTAACCCTAAGACTCAAGCCATAAGACTTCACCTTAAGACTTAACCCTAAGACTTAACCTTAAAATTTAACCCTAAGACTGAACCCTAAAATATAACTTTTAAGACTTAACAATAAGACTGAACATTAAGACACAACCTTACGACTTCTACCCTGAGACCTAACCTTGAGACTTAACACTGAGATTTAACCCTAAGACTTAACTTTAAGATGTAACATTCGGACTTAACCTTAAAACTTAACCCTAAGCCTCAACCTTAAGAAGTAACTTGAAGACTTAACCCTGAGAATGAACTCTAAGACTTCAACTTAATAATTAACGCTCAGATATAACCCTCAGACTTAAACTTAAGAAATAACCCTAAGACTTAACCTTAATATTTAACTTGAAGATGTAACCTTAAGGCTTAACCCTAAACTTAAACCTAAGAGTTAACCTTAAGTGTTGACCTTACAGATTTAACCCTAAGAGTTAACCTTAGGACTGAAACGTTAAGACTTAACCCTAAGACTTATCCCCAGGACTTAACTCTAAAGAGTTAACCCTAAGACTTCAACTTGTGATTTAAACTTTAGACTGAACGCTAAGACTTAAAATTACGATTTAACATTAAGATTTAACCATAAGACTTAACCCTAAGACTTCAGGTTAAGTTTTAACCTTAAGACTCAACCCTGAGACTTAGTCGTGAAATTTATCCATAAGACTTATCCCTAAAACTGAAAACTGAGACTTAAACCTAAGATTTAACCTGAAGACTTAACCCTAAAACGTAGCCCTGAGACTTATCCTTGAGCTTTAACCTTGATACTTAATCCTGAGACTTAGCCCTAAGACTTATCCCCAAGACATAACTCTAAGGCTTAACCCAGAGACTTAACCTTAAGGCTCAACCTTAAGACTTAACATTAAGACTTAACCCTGAGACTTAACCATAAGACTTATCCTCAAGATTGTACTCTAAGACTTAACCCTAAGACTTAAGATGAAGACTTAACCCTAAGACTCAATCTATGAGATGTAAACTTAAGACTTAACCTTTAGGAATTAACCCTGACACTTAACCTGAAGGCTTAACCCTAAGACTTAAGCTTAAGGTTTAAACTTAAGACTTATCCCTAAGACATAATCCTGAGACTTAACCCTAAGACTTAACCTCAAGTTTAACTTCAAAACTTAACCCTAAGACTGAATCCTAAGGCACAACCTTACCACGTAACCCTGAGACTTAACCTTGAGACTTTACCTTGAAATTTAACCCTGGGATTTAACCCTAAGTCTTAATGCTAAGACTTAACTTTAAGATGTACCATTAAGACTTAACCTTAAAGCGTAACCTTAAGATTTACACTCAAAACTTAACCCTAAGATTTAACCCTATGACGTAAACTTAAGGTCAAACCTTAAGACAAAACTTGAGGACTTAATTCAAAGACTTATCCCTAAGACTCAACACTGAGACTTAAACCTAAGATTTAAGACTTAACCCTAAGACTTAGCCCCAAGACTTAAGTCTAAGACTTCAAGTTATGAATTAAACTTTAGACTTAACCCTAAGACTCAAGCCATAAGACTTCACCTTAAGACTTAACCCTAAGACTTAACCTTAAAATTTAACCCTAAGACTGAACCCTAAAATATAACTTTTAAGACTTAACAATAAGACTGAACATTAAGACACAACCTTACGACTTCTACCCTGAGACCTAACCTTGAGACTTAACACTGAGATTTAACCCTAAGACTTAACTTTAAGATGTAACATTCGGACTTAACCTTCAAACTTAACCCTAAGCCTCAACCTTAAGAAGTAACTTGAAGACTTAACCCTGAGAATGAACTCTAAGACTTCAACTTAATAATTAACGCTCAGATATAACCCTCAGACTTAAACTTAAGAAATAGCCCTAAGACTTAACCTTAGTATTTAACTTTGAGATGTAACCTTAAGGCTTAACCCTAAACTTAACCCTAAGAGTTAACCTTAAGTGTTGACCTTACAGATTTAACCCTAAGAGTTAACCTTAGGACTGAAACGTTAAGACTTAACCCTAAGACTTATCCCCAAGACTTAACTCTAAAGAGTTAACCCTAAGACTTCAACTTGTGATTTAAACTTTAGACTGAACGCTAAGACTTAAAATTACGATTTAACATTAAGATTTAACCATAAGACTTAACCCTAAGACTTCAGGTTAAGTTTTAACCTTAAGACTCAACCCTGAGACTTAGTCGTGAAATTTATCCATAAGACTTATCCCTAAAACTGAAAACTGAGACTTAAACCTAAGATTTAACCTGAAGACTTAACCCTAAAACGTAGCCCTGAGACTTATCCTTGAGCTTTAACCTTGATACTTAATCCTGAGACTTAGCCCTAAGACTTATCCCCAAGACATAACTCTAAGGCTTAACCCAGAGACTTAACCTTAAGGCTCAACCTTAAGACTTAACATTAAGACTTAACCCTGAGACTTAACCATAAGACTTATCCTCAAGATTGTACTCTAAGACTTAACCCTAAGACTTAAGATGAAGACTTAACCCTAAGACTCAATCTATGAGATGTAAACTTAAGACTTAATTAACCCTAAGACTCAATCTATGAGATGTAAACTTAAGACTTAACCTTTAGGAATTAACCCTGACACTTAACCTGAAGGCTTAACCCTAAGACTTAAGCTTAAGGTTTAAACTTAAGACTTCACATTAAGACGTATCCCTAAGACATAATCCTGAGACTTAACCCTAAGACTTAACCTCAAGTTTAACTTCAAAACTTAACCCTAAGACTGAATCCTAAGACACAACCTTACCACGTAACCCTGAGACTTAACCTTGAGACTTTACCTTGAAATTTAACCCTGGGATTTAACCCTAAGTCTTAATGCTAAGACTTAACTTTAAGATGTACCATTAAGACTTAACCTTAAAGCGTAACCTTAAGATTTACACTCAAAACTTAACCCTAAGATTTAACCCTATGACGTAAACTTAAGGTCAAACCTTAAGACAAAACTTGAGGACTTAATTCAAAGACTTATCCCTAAGACTCAACACTGAGACTTAAACCTAAGATTTAAGACTTAACCCTAAGACTTAGCCCCAAGACTTAAGTCTAAGACTTCAAGTTATGAATTAAACTTTAGACTTAACCCTAAGACTCAAGCCATAAGACTTCACCTTAAGACTTAACCCTAAGACTTAACCTTAAAATTTAACCCTAAGACTGAACCCTAAAATATAACTTTTAAGACTTAACAATAAGACTGAACATTAAGACACAACCTTACGACTTCTACCCTGAGACCTAACCTTGAGACTTAACACTGAGATTTAACCCTAAGACTTAACTTTAAGATGTAACATTCGGACTTAACCTTAAAACTTAACCCTAAGCCTCAACCTTAAGAAGTAACTTGAAGACTTAACCCTGAGAATGAACTCTAAGACTTCAACTTAATAATTAACGCTCAGATATAACCCTCAGACTTAAACTTAAGAAATAACCCTAAGACTTAACCTTAATATTTAACTTGAAGATGTAACCTTAAGGCTTAACCCTAAACTTAAACCTAAGAGTTAACCTTAAGTGTTGACCTTACAGATTTAACCCTAAGAGTTAACCTTAGGACTGAAACGTTAAGACTTAACCCTAAGACTTATCCCCAGGACTTAACTCTAAAGAGTTAACCCTAAGACTTCAACTTGTGATTTAAACTTTAGACTGAACGCTAAGACTTAAAATTACGATTTAACATTAAGATTTAACCATAAGACTTAACCCTAAGACTTCAGGTTAAGTTTTAACCTTAAGACTCAACCCTGAGACTTAGTCGTGAAATTTATCCATAAGACTTATCCCTAAAACTGAAAACTGAGACTTAAACCTAAGATTTAACCTGAAGACTTAACCCTAAAACGTAGCCCTGAGACTTATCCTTGAGCTTTAACCTTGATACTTAATCCTGAGACTTAGCCCTAAGACTTATCCCCAAGACATAACTCTAAGGCTTAACCCAGAGACTTAACCTTAAGGCTCAACCTTAAGACTTAACATTAAGACTTAACCCTGAGACTTAACCATAAGACTTATCCTCAAGATTGTACTCTAAGACTTAACCCTAAGACTTAAGATGAAGACTTAACCCTAAGACTCAATCTATGAGATGTAAACTTAAGACTTAACCTTTAGGAATTAACCCTGACACTTAACCTGAAGGCTTAACCCTAAGACTTAAGCTTAAGGTTTAAACTTAAGACTTATCCCTAAGACATAATCCTGAGACTTAACCCTAAGACTTAACCTCAAGTTTAACTTCAAAACTTAACCCTAAGACTGAATCCTAAGGCACAACCTTACCACGTAACCCTGAGACTTAACCTTGAGACTTTACCTTGAAATTTAACCCTGGGATTTAACCCTAAGTCTTAATGCTAAGACTTAACTTTAAGATGTACCATTAAGACTTAACCTTAAAGCGTAACCTTAAGATTTACACTCAAAACTTAACCCTAAGATTTAACCCTATGACGTAAACTTAAGGTCAAACCTTAAGACAAAACTTGAGGACTTAATTCAAAGACTTATCCCTAAGACTCAACACTGAGACTTAAACCTAAGATTTAAGACTTAACCCTAAGACTTAGCCCCAAGACTTAAGTCTAAGACTTCAAGTTATGAATTAAACTTTAGACTTAACCCTAAGACTCAAGCCATAAGACTTCACCTTAAGACTTAACCCTAAGACTTAACCTTAAAATTTAACCCTAAGACTGAACCCTAAAATATAACTTTTAAGACTTAACAATAAGACTGAACATTAAGACACAACCTTACGACTTCTACCCTGAGACCTAACCTTGAGACTTAACACTGAGATTTAACCCTAAGACTTAACTTTAAGATGTAACATTCGGACTTAACCTTCAAACTTAACCCTAAGCCTCAACC
The DNA here is from genome assembly GCF_963210335.1 of Falco punctatus. Lineage (NCBI taxonomy): Eukaryota > Metazoa > Chordata > Aves > Falconiformes > Falconidae > Falco > Falco punctatus. The sequence continues at coordinate 37,683 of NW_027660253.1, forward strand.
TTAAGAAGTAACTTGAAGACTTAACCCTGAGAATGAACTCTAAGACTTCAACTTAATAATTAACGCTCAGATATAACCCTCAGACTTAAACTTAAGAAATAGCCCTAAGACTTAACCTTAGTATTTAACTTTGAGATGTAACCTTAAGGCTTAACCCTAAACTTAACCCTAAGAGTTAACCTTAAGTGTTGACCTTACAGATTTAACCCTAAGAGTTAACCTTAGGACTGAAACGTTAAGACTTAACCCTAAGACTTATCCCCAGGACTTAACTCTAAAGAGTTAACCCTAAGACTTCAACTTGTGATTTAAACTTTAGACTGAACGCTAAGACTTAAAATTACGATTTAACATTAAGATTTAACCATAAGACTTAACCCTAAGACTTCAGGTTAAGTTTTAACCTTAAGACTCAACCCTGAGACTTAGTCGTGAAATTTATCCATAAGACTTATCCCTAAAACCGAAAACTGAGACTTAAACCTAAGATTTAACCTGAAGACTTAACCCTAAAACGTAGCCCTGAGACTTATCCTTGAGCTTTAACCTTGATACTTAATCCTGAGACTTAGCCCTAAGACTTATCCCCAAGACATAACTCTAAGGCTTAACCCAGAGACTTAACCTTAAGGCTCAACCTTAAGACTTAACATTAAGACTTAACCCTGAGACTTAACCATAAGACTTATCCTCAAGATTGTACTCTAAGACTTAACCCTAAGACTTAAGATGAAGACTTAACCCTAAGACTCAATCTATGAGATGTAAACTTAAGACTTAATTAACCCTAAGACTCAATCTATGAGATGTAAACTTAAGACTTAACCTTTAGGAATTAACCCTGACACTTAACCTTAAGGCTTAACCCTAAGACTTAAGCTTAAGGTTTAAACTTAAGACTTATCCCTAAGACATAATCCTGAGACTTAACCCTAAGACTTAACCTCAAGTTTAACTTCAAAACTTAACCCTAAGACTGAATCCTAAGACACAACCTTACCACGTAACCCTGAGACTTAACCTTGAGACTTTACCTTGAAATTTAACCCTGGGATTTAACCCTAAGTCTTAATGCTAAGACTTAACTTTAAGATGTACCATTAAGACTTAACCTTAAAGCGTAACCTTAAGATTTACACTCAAAACTTAACCCTAAGACTTAACCCTATGACGTAAACTTAAGGTCAAACCTTAAGACAAAACTTGAGGACTTAATTCAAAGACTTATCCCTAAGACTCAACACTGAGACTTAAACCTAAGATTTAAGACTTAACCCTAAGACTTAGCCCCAAGACTTAAGTCTAAGACTTCAAGTTATGAATTAAACTTTAGACTTAACCCTAAGACTCAAGCCATAAGACTTCACCTTAAGACTTAACCCTAAGACTTCACCTTAAAATTTAACCCTAAGACTGAACCCTAAAATATAACTTTTAAGACTTAACAATAAGACTGAACATTAAGACACAACCTTACGACTTCTACCCTGAGACCTAACCTTGAGACTTAACACTGAGATTTAACCCTAAGACTTAACTTTAAGATGTAACATTCGGACTTAACCTTCAAACTTAACCCTAAGCCTCAACCTTAAGAAGTAACTTGAAGACTTAACCCTGAGAATGAACTCTAAGACTTCAACTTAATAATTAACGCTCAGATATAACCCTCAGACTTAAACTTAAGAAATAGCCCTAAGACTTAACCTTAATATTTAACTTGAAGATGTAACCTTAAGGCTTAACCCTAAACTTAACCCTAAGAGTTAACCCTAAGAGTTAACCTTAAGTGTTGACCTTACAGATTTAACCCTAAGAGTTAACCTTAGGACTGAAACGTTAAGACTTAACCCTAAGACTTATCCCCAAGACTTAACTCTAAAGAGTTAACCCTAAGACTTCAACTTGTGATTTAAACTTTAGACTGAACGCTAAGACTTAAAATTACGATTTAACATTAAGATTTAACCATAAGACTTAACCCTAAGACTTCAGGTTAAGTTTTAACCTTAAGACTCAACACTGAGACTTAGTCGTGAAATTTATCCATAAGACTTATCCCTAAAACTGAAAACTGAGACTTAAACCTAAGATTTAACCTGAAGACTTAACCCTAAAACGTAGCCCTGAGACTTATCCTTGAGCTTTAACCTTGATACTTAATCCTGAGACTTAGCCCTAAGACTTATCCCCAAGACATAACTCTAAGGCTTAACCCAGAGACTTAACCTTAAGGCTCAACCTTAAGACTTAACATTAAGACTTAACCCTGAGACTTAACCATAAGACTTATCCTCAAGATTGTACTCTAAGACTTAACCCTAAGACTTAAGATGAAGACTTAACCCTAAGACTCAATCTATGAGATGTAAACTTAAGACTTAATTAACCCTAAGACTCAATCTATGAGATGTAAACTTAAGATTTAACCTTTAGGAATTAACCCTGACACTTAACCTGAAGGCTTAACCCTAAGACTTAAGCTTAAGGTTTAAACTTAAGACTTATCCCTAAGACATAATCCTGAGACTTAACCCTAAGACTTAACCTCAAGTTTAACTTCAAATCTTAACCCTAAGACTGAATCCTAAGGCACAACCTTACCACGTAACCCTGAGACTTAACCTTGAGACTTTACCTTGAAATTTAACCCTGGGATTTAACCCTAAGTCTTAATGCTAAGACTTAACTTTAAGATGTACCATTAAGACTTAACCTTAAAGCGTAACCTTAAGATTTACACTCAAAACTTAACCCTAAGATTTAACCCTATGACGTAAACTTAAGGTCAAACCTTAAGACAAAACTTGAGGACTTAATTCAAAGACTTATCCCTAAGACTCAACACTGAGACTTAAACCTAAGATTTAAGACTTAACCCTAAGACTTAGCCCCAAGACTTAAGTCTAAGACTTCAAGTTATGAATTAAACTTTAGACTTAACCCTAAGACTCAAGCCATAAGACTTCACCTTAAGACTTAACCCTAAGACTTAACCTTAAAATTTAACCCTAAGACTGAACCCTAAAATATAACTTTTAAGACTTAACAATAAGACTGAACATTAAGACACAACCTTACGACTTCTACCCTGAGACCTAACCTTGAGACTTAACACTGAGATTTAACCCTAAGACTTAACTTTAAGATGTAACATTCGGACTTAACCTTCAAACTCAACCCTAAGCCTCAACCTTAAGAAGTAACTTGAAGACTTAACCCTGAGAATGAACTCTAAGACTTCAACTTAATAATTAACGCTCAGATATAACCCTCAGACTTAAACTTAAGAAATAGCCCTAAGACTTAACCTTAATATTTAACTTTAAGATGTAACCTTAAGGCTTAACCCTAAACTTAACCCCAAGAGTTAACCTTAAGTGTTGACCTTACAGATTTAACCCTAAGAGTTAACCTTAGGACTGAAACGTTAAGACTTAACCCTAAGACTTATCCCCAAGACTTAACTCTAAAGAGTTAACCCTAAGACTTCAACTTGTGATTTAAACTTTAGACTGAACGCTAAGACTTAAAATTACGATTTAACATTAAGATTTAACCATAAGACTTAACCCTAAGACTTCAGGTTAAGTTTTAACCTTAAGACTCAACCCTGAGACTTAGTCGTGAAATTTATCCATAAGACTTATCCCTAAAACTGAAAACTGAGACTTAAACCTAAGATTTAACCTGAAGACTTAACCCTAAAACGTAGCCCTGAGACTTATCCTTGAGCTTTAACCTTGATACTTAATCCTGAGACTTAGCCCTAAGACTTATCCCCAAGACATAACTCTAAGGCTTAACCCAGAGACTTAACCTTAAGGCTCAACCTTAAGACTTAACATTAAGACTTAACCCTGAGACTTAACCATAAGACTTATCCTCAAGATTGTACTCTAAGACTTAACCCTAAGACTTAAGATGAAGACTTAACCCTAAGACTCAATCTATGAGATGTAAACTTAAGACTTAATTAACCCTAAGACTCAATCTATGAGATGTAAACTTAAGACTTAACCTTTAGGAATTAACCCTGACACTTAACCTGAAGGCTTAACCCTAAGACTTAAGCTTAAGGTTTAAACTTAAGACTTATCCCTAAGACATAATCCTGAGACTTAACCCTAAGACTTAACCTCAAGTTTAACTTCAAAACTTAACCCTAAGACTGAATCCTAAGACACAACCTTACCACGTAACCCTGAGACTTAACCTTGAGACTTTACCTTGAAATTTAACCCTGGGATTTAACCCTAAGTCTTAATGCTAAGACTTAACTTTAAGATGTACCATTAAGACTTAACCTTAAAGCGTAACCTTAAGATTTACACTCAAAACTTAACCCTAAGACTTAACCCTATGACGTAAACTTAAGGTCAAACCTTAAGACAAAACTTGAGGACTTAATTCAAAGACTTATCCCTAAGACTCAACACTGAGACTTAAACCTAAGATTTAAGACTTAACCCTAAGACTTAGCCCCAAGACTTAAGTCTAAGACTTCAAGTTATGAATTAAACTTTAGACTTAACCCTAAGACTCAAGCCATAAGACTTCACCTTAAGACTTAACCTGAAGACGTAACCTTAAAATTTAACCCTAAGACTGAACCCTAAAATATAACTTTTAAGACTTAACAATAAGACTGAACATTAAGACACAACCTTACGACTTCTACCCTGAGACCTAACCTTGAGACTTAACACTGAGATTTAACCCTAAGACTTAACTTTAAGATGTAACATTCGGACTTAACCTTCAAACTTAACCCTAAGCCTCAACCTTAAGAAGTAACTTGAAGACTTAACCCTGAGAATGAACTCTAAGACTTCAACTTAATAATTAACGCTCAGATATAACCCTCAGACTTAAACTTAAGAAATAGCCCTAAGACTTAACCTTAGTATTTAACTTTGAGATGTAACCTTAAGGCTTAACCCTAAACTTAACCCTAAGAGTTAACCTTAAGTGTTGACCTTACAGATTTAACCCTAAGAGTTAACCTTAGGACTGAAACGTTAAGACTTAACCCTAAGACTTATCCCCAAGACTTAACTCTAAAGAGTTAACCCTAAGACTTCAACTTGTGATTTAAACTTTAGACTGAACGCTAAGACTTAAAATTACGATTTAACATTAAGATTTAACCATAAGACTTAACCCTAAGACTTCAGGTTAAGTTTTAACCTTAAGACTCAACCCTGAGACTTAGTCGTGAAACTTATCCATAAGACTTATCCCTAAAACTGAAAACTGAGACTTAAACCTAAGATTTAACCTGAAGACTTAACCCTAAAACGTAGCCCTGAGACTTATCCTTGAGCTTTAACCTTGATACTTAATCCTGAGACTTAGCCCTAAGACTTATCCCCAAGACATAACTCTAAGGCTTAACCCAGAGACTTAACCTTAAGGCTCAACCTTAAGACTTAACATTAAGACTTAACCCTGAGACTTAACCATAAGACTTATCCTCAAGATTGTACTCTAAGACTTAACCCTAAGACTTAAGATGAAGACTTAACCCTAAGACTCAATCTATGAGATGTAAACTTAAGACTTAATTAACCCTAAGACTCAATCTATGAGATGTAAACTTAAGACTTAACCTTTAGGAATTAACCCTGACACTTAACCTGAAGGCTTAACCCTAAGACTTAAGCTTAAGGTTTAAACTTAAGACTTATCCCTAAGACATAATCCTGAGACTTAACCCTAAGACTTAACCTCAAGTTTAACTTCAAAACTTAACCCTAAGACTGAATCCTAAGGCACAACCTTACCACGTAACCCTGAGACTTAACCTTGAGACTTTACCTTGAAATTTAACCCTGGGATTTAACCCTAAGTCTTAATGCTAAGACTTAACTTTAAGATGTACCATTAAGACTTAACCTTAAAGCGTAACCTTAAGATTTACACTCAAAACTTAACCCTAAGACTTAACCCTATGACGTAAACTTAAGGTCAAACCTTAAGACAAAACTTGAGGACTTAATTCAAAGACTTATCCCTAAGACTCAACACTGAGACTTAAACCTAAGATTTAAGACTTAACCCTAAGACTTAGCCCCAAGACTTAAGTCTAAGACTTCAAGTTATGAATTAAACTTTAGACTTAACCCTAAGACTCAAGCCATAAGACTTCACCTTAAGACTTAACCCTAAGACTTAACCTTAAAATTTAACCCTAAGACTGAACCCTAAAATATAACTTTTAAGACTTAACAATAAGACTGAACATTAAGACACAACCTTACGACTTCTACCCTGAGACCTAACCTTGAGACTTAACACTGAGATTTAACCCTAAGACTTAACTTTAAGATGTAACATTCGGACTTAACCTTCAAACTTAACCCTAAGCCTCAACCTTAAGAAGTAACTTGAAGACTTAACCCTGAGAATGAACTCTAAGACTTCAACTTAATAATTAACGCTCAGATATAACCCTCAGACTTAAACTTAAGAAATAGCCCTAAGACTTAACCTTAGTATTTAACTTTGAGATGTAACCTTAAGGCTTAACCCTAAACTTAACCCTAAGAGTTAACCTTAAGTGTTGACCTTACAGATTTAACCCTAAGAGTTAACCTTAGGACTGAAACGTTAAGACTTAACCCTAAGACTTATCCCCAAGACTTAACTCTAAAGAGTTAACCCTAAGACTTCAACTTGTGATTTAAACTTTAGACTGAACGCTAAGACTTAAAATTACGATTTAACATTAAGATTTAACCATAAGACTTAACCCTAAGACTTCAGGTTAAGTTTTAACCTTAAGACTCAACCCTGAGACTTAGTCGTGAAATTTATCCATAAGACTTATCCCTAAAACTGAAAACTGAGACTTAAACCTAAGATTTAACCTGAAGACTTAACCCTAAAACGTAGCCCTGAGACTTATCCTTGAGCTTTAACCTTGATACTTAATCCTGAGACTTAGCCCTAAGACTTATCCCCAAGACATAACTCTAAGGCTTAACCCAGAGACTTAACCTTAAGGCTCAACCTTAAGACTTAACATTAAGACTTAACCCTGAGACTTAACCATAAGACTTATCCTCAAGATTGTACTCTAAGACTTAACCCTAAGACTTAAGATGAAGACTTAACCCTAAGACTCAATCTATGAGATGTAAACTTAAGACTTAATTAACCCTAAGACTCAATCTATGAGATGTAAACTTAAGACTTAACCTTTAGGAATTAACCCTGACACTTAACCTGAAGGCTTAACCCTAAGACTTAAGCTTAAGGTTTAAACTTAAGACTTATCCCTAAGACATAATCCTGAGACTTAACCCTAAGACTTAACCTCAAGTTTAACTTCAAAACTTAACCCTAAGACTGAATCCTAAGACACAACCTTACCACGTAACCCTGAGACTTAACCTTGAGACTTTACCTTGAAATTTAACCCTGGGATTTAACCCTAAGTCTTAATGCTAAGACTTAACTTTAAGATGTACCATTAAGACTTAACCTTAAAGCGTAACCTTAAGATTTACACTCAAAACTTAACCCTAAGACTTAACCCTATGACGTAAACTTAAGGTCAAACCTTAAGACAAAACTTGAGGACTTAATTCAAAGACTTATCCCTAAGACTCAACACTGAGACTTAAACCTAAGATTTAAGACTTAACCCTAAGACTTAGCCCCAAGACTTAAGTCTAAGACTTCAAGTTATGAATTAAACTTTAGACTTAACCCTAAGACTCAAGCCATAAGACTTCACCTTAAGACTTAACCCTAAGACTTAACCTTAAAATTTAACCCTAAGACTGAACCCTAAAATATAACTTTTAAGACTTAACAATAAGACTGAACATTAAGACACAACCTTACGACTTCTACCCTGAGACCTAACCTTGAGACTTAACACTGAGATTTAACCCTAAGACTTAACTTTAAGATGTAACATTCGGACTTAACCTTCAAACTTAACCCTAAGCCTCAACCTTAAGAAGTAACTTGAAGACTTAACCCTGAGAATGAACTCTAAGACTTCAACTTAATAATTAACGCTCAGATATAACCCTCAGACTTAAACTTAAGAAATAGCCCTAAGACTTAACCTTAGTATTTAACTTTGAGATGTAACCTTAAGGCTTAACCCTAAACTTAACCCTAAGAGTTAACCTTAAGTGTTGACCTTACAGATTTAACCCTAAGAGTTAACCTTAGGACTGAAACGTTAAGACTTAACCCTAAGACTTATCCCCAAGACTTAACTCTAAAGAGTTAACCCTAAGACTTCAACTTGTGATTTAAACTTTAGACTGAACGCTAAGACTTAAAATTACGATTTAACATTAAGATTTAACCATAAGACTTAACCCTAAGACTTCAGGTTAAGTTTTAACCTTAAGACTCAACCCTGAGACTTAGTCGTGAAATTTATCCATAAGACTTATCCCTAAAACTGAAAACTGAGACTTAAACCTAAGATTTAACCTGAAGACTTAACCCTAAAACGTAGCCCTGAGACTTATCCTTGAGCTTTAACCTTGATACTTAATCCTGAGACTTAGCCCTAAGACTTATCCCCAAGACATAACTCTAAGGCTTAACCCAGAGACTTAACCTTAAGGCTCAACCTTAAGACTTAACATTAAGACTTAACCCTGAGACTTAACCATAAGACTTATCCTCAAGATTGTACTCTAAGACTTAACCCTAAGACTTAAGATGAAGACTTAACCCTAAGACTCAATCTATGAGATGTAAACTTAAGACTTAATTAACCCTAAGACTCAATCTATGAGATGTAAACTTAAGACTTAACCTTTAGGAATTAACCCTGACACTTAACCTGAAGGCTTAACCCTAAAACTTAAGCTTAAGGTTTAAACTTAAGACTTATCCCTAAGACATAATCCTGAGACTTAACCCTAAGACTTAACCTCAAGTTTAACTTCAAATCTTAACCCTAAGACTGAATCCTAAGGCACAACCTTACCACGTAACCCTGAGACTTAACCTTGAGACTTTACCTTGAAATTTAACCCTGGGATTTAACCCTAAGTCTTAATGCTAAGACTTAACTTTAAGATGTACCATTAAGACTTAACCTTAAAGCGTAACCTTAAGATTTACACTCAAAACTTAACCCTAAGACTTAACCCTATGACGTAAACTTAAGGTCAAACCTTAAGACAAAACTTGAGGACTTAATTCAAAGACTTATCCCTAAGACTCAACACTGAGACTTAAACCTAAGATTTAAGACTTAACCCTAAGACTTAGCCCCAAGACTTAAGTCTAAGACTTCAAGTTATGAATTAAACTTTAGACTTAACCCTAAGACTCAAGCCATAAGACTTCACCTTAAGACTTAACCCTAAGACTTAACCTTAAAATTTAACCCTAAGACTGAACCCTAAAATATAACTTTTAAGACTTAACAATAAGACTGAACATTAAGACACAACCTTACGACTTCTACCCTGAGACCTAACCTTGAGACTTAACACTGAGATTTAACCCTAAGACTTAACTTTAAGATGTAACATTCGGACTTAACCTTAAAACTTAACCCTAAGCCTCAACCTTAAGAAGTAACTTGAAGACTTAACCCTGAGAATGAACTCTAAGACTTCAACTTAATAATTAACGCTCAGATATAACCCTCAGACTTAAACTTAAGAAATAGCCCTAAGACTTAACCTTAGTATTTAACTTTGAGATGTAACCTTTAGGCTTAACCCTAAACTTAACCCTAAGAGTTAACCTTAAGTGTTGACCTTACAGATTTAACCCTAAGAGTTAACCTTAGGACTGAAACGTTAAGACTTAACCCTAAGACTTATCCCCAGGACTTAACTCTAAAGAGTTAACCCTAAGACTTCAACTTGTGATTTAAACTTTAGACTGAACGCTAAGACTTAAAATTACGATTTAACATTAAGATTTAACCATAAGACTTAACCCTAAGACTTCAGGTTAAGTTTTAACCTTAAGACTCAACCCTGAGACTTAGTCGTGAAATTTATCCATAAGACTTATCCCTAAAACTGAAAACTGAGACTTAAACCTAAGATTTAACCTGAAGACTTAACCCTAAAACGTAGCCCTGAGACTTATCCTTGAGCTTTAACCTTGATACTTAATCCTGAGACTTAGCCCTAAGACTTATCCCCAAGACATAACTCTAAGGCTTAACCCAGAGACTTAATCTTAAGGCTCAACCTTAAGACTTAACATTAAGACTTAACCCTGAGACTTAACCATAAGACTTATCCTCAAGATTGTACTCTAAGACTTAACCCTAAGACTTAAGATGAAGACTTAACCCTAAGACTCAATCTATGAGATGTAAACTTAAGACTTAATTAACCCTAAGACTCAATCTATGAGATGTAAACTTAAGACTTAACCTTTAGGAATTAACCCTGACACTTAACCTGAAGGCTTAACCCTAAGACTTAAGCTTAAGGTTTAAACTTAAGACTTATCCCTAAGACATAATCCTGAGACTTAACCCTAAGACTTAACCTCAAGTTTAACTTCAAAACTTAACCCTAAGACTGAATCCTAAGACACAACTTTACCACGTAACCCTGAGACTTAACCTTGAGACTTTACCTTGAAATTTAACCCTGGGATTTAACCCTAAGTCTTAATGCTAAGACTTAACTTTAAGATGTACCATTAAGACTTAACCTTAAAGCGTAACCTTAAGATTTACACTCAAAACTTAACCCTAAGACTTAACCCTATGACGTAAACTTAAGGTCAAACCTTAAGACAAAACTTGAGGACTTAATTCAAAGACTTATCCCTAAGACTCAACACTGAGACTTAAACCTAAGATTTAAGACTTAACCCTAAGACTTAGCCCCAAGACTTAAGTCTAAGACTTCAAGTTATGAATTAAACTTTAGACTTAACCCTAAGACTCAAGCCATAAGACTTCACCTTAAGACTTAACCTGAAGACTTAACCTTAAAATTTAACCCTAAGACTGAACCCTAAAATATAACTTTTAAGACTTAACAATAAGACTGAACATTAAGACACAACCTTACGACTTCTACCCTGAGACCTAACCTTGAGACTTGACACTGAGATTTAACCCTAAGACTTAACTTTAAGATGTAACATTCGGACTTAACCTTAAAACTTAACCCTAAGCCTCAACCTTAAGAAGTAACTTGAAGACTTAACCCTGAGAATGAACTCTAAGACTTCAACTTAATAATTAACGCTCAGATATAACCCTCAGACTTAAACTTAAGAAATAGCCCTAAGACTTAACCTTAGTATTTAACTTTGAGATGTAACCTTAAGGCTTAACCCTAAACTTAACCCTAAGAGTTAACCTTAAGTGTTGACCTTACAGATTTAACCCTAAGAGTTAACCTTAGGACTGAAACGTTAAGACTTAACCCTAAGACTTATCCCCAAGACTTAACTCTAAAGAGTTAACCCTAAGACTTCAACTTGTGATTTAAACTTTAGACTGAACGCTAAGACTTAAAATTACGATTTAACATTAAGATTTAACCATAAGACTTAACCCTAAGACTTCAGGTTAAGTTTTAACCTTAAGACTCAACCCTGAGACTTAGTCGTGAAATTTATCCATAAGACTTATCCCTAAAACTGAAAACTGAGACTTAAACCTAAGATTTAACCTGAAGACTTAACCCTAAAACGTAGCCCTGAGACTTATCCTTGAGCTTTAACCTTGATACTTAATCCTGAGACTTAGCCCTAAGACTTATCCCCAAGACATAACTCTAAGGCTTAACCCAGAGACTTAACCTTAAGGCTCAACCTTAAGACTTAACATTAAGACTTAACCCTGAGACTTAACCATAAGACTTATCCTCAAGATTGTACTCTAAGACTTAACCCTAAGACTTAAGATGAAGACTTAACCCTAAGACTCAATCTATGAGATGTAAACTTAAGACTTAATTAACCCTAAGACTCAATCTATGAGATGTAAACTTAAGACTTAACCTTTAGGAATTAACCCTGACACTTAACCTGAAGGCTTAACCCTAAGACTTAAGCTTAAGGTTTAAACTTAAGACTTATCCCTAAGACATAATCCTGAGACTTAACCCTAAGACTTAACCTCAAGTTTAACTTCAAAACTTAACCCTAAGACTGAATCCTAAGACACAACCTTACCACGTAACCCTGAGACTTAACCTTGAGACTTTACCTTGAAATTTAACCCTGGGATTTAACCCTAAGTCTTAATGCTAAGACTTAACTTTAAGATGTACCATTAAGACTTAACCTTAAAGCGTAACCTTAAGATTTACACTCAAAACTTAACCCTAAGACTTAACCCTATGACGTAAACTTAAGGTCAAACCTTAAGACAAAACTTGAGGACTTAATTCAAAGACTTATCCCTAAGACTCAACACTGAGACTTAAACCTAAGATTTAAGACTTAACCCTAAGACTTAGCCCCAAGACTTAAGTCTAAGACTTCAAGTTATGAATTAAACTTTAGACTTAACCCTAAGACTCAAGCCATAAGACTTCACCTTAAGACTTAACCTGAAGACGTAACCTTAAAATTTAACCCTAAGACTGAACCCTAAAATATAACTTTTAAGACTTAACAATAAGACTGAACATTAAGACACAACCTTACGACTTCTACCCTGAGACCTAACCTTGAGACTTGACACTGAGATTTAACCCTAAGACTTAACTTTAAGATGTAACATTCGGACTTAACCTTCAAACTTAACCCTAAGCCTCAACCTTAAGAAGTAACTTGAAGACTTAACCCTGAGAATGAACTCTAAGACTTCAACTTAATAATTAACGCTCAGATATAACCCTCAGACTTAAACTTAAGAAATAGCCCTAAGACTTAACCTTAGTATTTAACTTTGAGATGTAACCTTAAGGCTTAACCCTAAACTTAACCCTAAGAGTTAACCTTAAGTGTTGACCTTACAGATTTAACCCTAAGAGTTAACCTTAGGACTGAAACGTTAAGACTTAACCCTAAGACTTATCCCCAAGACTTAACTCTAAAGAGTTAACCCTAAGACTTCAACTTGTGATTTAAACTTTAGACTGAACGCTAAGACTTAAAATTACGATTTAACATTAAGATTTAACCATAAGACTTAACCCTAAGACTTCAGGTTAAGTTTTAACCTTAAGACTCAACCCTGAGACTTAGTCGTGAAATTTATCCATAAGACTTATCCCTAAAACTGAAAACTGAGACTTAAACCTAAGATTTAACCTGAAGACTTAACCCTAAAACGTAGCCCTGAGACTTATCCTTGAGCTTTAACCTTGATACTTAATCCTGAGACTTAGCCCTAAGACTTATCCCCAAGACATAACTCTAAGGCTTAACCCAGAGACTTAACCTTAAGGCTCAACCTTAAGACTTAACATTAAGACTTAACCCTGAGACTTAACCATAAGACTTATCCTCAAGATTGTACTCTAAGACTTAACCCTAAGACTTAAGATGAAGACTTAACCCTAAGACTCAATCTATGAGATGTAAACTTAAGACTTAATTAACCCTAAGACTCAATCTATGAGATGTAAACTTAAGACTTAACCTTTAGGAATTAACCCTGACACTTAACCTGAAGGCTTAACCCTAAGACTTAAGCTTAAGGTTTAAACTTAAGACTTATCCCTAAGACATAATCCTGAGACTTAACCCTAAGACTTAACCTCAAGTTTAACTTCAAAACTTAACCCTAAGACTGAATCCTAAGGCACAACCTTACCACGTAACCCTGAGACTTAACCTTGAGACTTTACCTTGAAATTTAACCCTGGGATTTAACCCTAAGTCTTAATGCTAAGACTTAACTTTAAGATGTACCATTAAGACTTAACCTTAAAGCGTAACCTTAAGATTTACACTCAAAACTTAACCCTAAGACTTAACCCTATGACGTAAACTTAAGGTCAAACCTTAAGACAAAACTTGAGGACTTAATTCAAAGACTTATCCCTAAGACTCAACACTGAGACTTAAACCTAAGATTTAAGACTTAACCCTAAGACTTAGCCCCAAGACTTAAGTCTAAGACTTCAAGTTATGAATTAAACTTTAGACTTAACCCTAAGACTCAAGCCATAAGACTTCACCTTAAGACTTAACCCTAAGACTTAACCTTAAAATTTAACCCTAAGACTGAACCCTAAAATATAACTTTTAAGACTTAACAATAAGACTGAACATTAAGACACAACCTTACGACTTCTACCCTGAGACCTAACCTTGAGACTTAACACTGAGATTTAACCCTAAGACTTAACTTTAAGATGTAACATTCGGACTTAACCTTCAAACTTAACCCTAAGCCTCAACCTTAAGAAGTAACTTGAAGACTTAACCCTGAGAATGAACTCTAAGACTTCAACTTAATAATTAACGCTCAGATATAACCCTCAGACTTAAACTTAAGAAATAGCCCTAAGACTTAACCTTAGTATTTAACTTTGAGATGTAACCTTAAGGCTTAACCCTAAACTTAACCCTAAGAGTTAACCTTAAGTGTTGACCTTACAGATTTAACCCTAAGAGTTAACCTTAGGACTGAAACGTTAAGACTTAACCCTAAGACTTATCCCCAAGACTTAACTCTAAAGAGTTAACCCTAAGACTTCAACTTGTGATTTAAACTTTAGACTGAACGCTAAGACTTAAAATTACGATTTAACATTAAGATTTAACCATAAGACTTAACCCTAAGACTTCAGGTTAAGTTTTAACCTTAAGACTCAACCCTGAGACTTAGTCGTGAAATTTATCCATAAGACTTATCCCTAAAACTGAAAACTGAGACTTAAACCTAAGATTTAACCTGAAGACTTAACCCTAAAACGTAGCCCTGAGACTTATCCTTGAGCTTTAACCTTGATACTTAATCCTGAGACTTAGCCCTAAGACTTATCCCCAAGACATAACTCTAAGGCTTAACCCAGAGACTTAACCTTAAGGCTCAACCTTAAGACTTAACATTAAGACTTAACCCTGAGACTTAACCATAAGACTTATCCTCAAGATTGTACTCTAAGACTTAACCCTAAGACTTAAGATGAAGACTTAACCCTAAGACTCAATCTATGAGATGTAAACTTAAGACTTAATTAACCCTAAGACTCAATCTATGAGATGTAAACTTAAGACTTAACCTTTAGGAATTAACCCTGACACTTAACCTGAAGGCTTAACCCTAAGACTTAAGCTTAAGGTTTAAACTTAAGACTTATCCCTAAGACATAATCCTGAGACTTAACCCTAAGACTTAACCTCAAGTTTAACTTCAAAACTTAACCCTAAGACTGAATCCTAAGACACAACCTTACCACGTAACCCTGAGACTTAACCTTGAGACTTTACCTTGAAATTTAACCCTGGGATTTAACCCTAAGTCTTAATGCTAAGACTTAACTTTAAGATGTACCATTAAGACTTAACCTTAAAGCGTAACCTTAAGATTTACACTCAAAACTTAACCCTAAGACTTAACCCTATGACGTAAACTTAAGGTCAAACCTTAAGACAAAACTTGAGGACTTAATTCAAAGACTTATCCCTAAGACTCAACACTGAGACTTAAACCTAAGATTTAAGACTTAACCCTAAGACTTAGCCCCAAGACTTAAGTCTAAGACTTCAAGTTATGAATTAAACTTTAGACTTAACCCTAAGACTCAAGCCATAAGACTTCACCTTAAGACTTAACCCTAAGACTTAACCTTAAAATTTAACCCTAAGACTGAACCCTAAAATATAACTTTTAAGACTTAACAATAAGACTGAACATTAAGACACAACCTTACGACTTCTACCCTGAGACCTAACCTTGAGACTTAACACTGAGATTTAACCCTAAGACTTAACTTTAAGATGTAACATTCGGACTTAACCTTCAAACTTAACCCTAAGCCTCAACCTTAAGAAGTAACTTGAAGACTTAACCCTGAGAATGAACTCTAAGACTTCAACTTAATAATTAACGCTCAGATATAACCCTCAGACTTAAACTTAAGAAATAGCCCTAAGACTTAACCTTAGTATTTAACTTTGAGATGTAACCTTAAGGCTTAACCCTAAACTTAACCCTAAGAGTTAACCTTAAGTGTTGACCTTACAGATTTAACCCTAAGAGTTAACCTTAGGACTGAAACGTTAAGACTTAACCCTAAGACTTATCCCCAAGACTTAACTCTAAGGAGTTAACCCTAAGACTTCAACTTGTGATTTAAACTTTAGACTGAACGCTAAGACTTAAAATTACGATTTAACATTAAGATTTAACCATAAGACTTAACCCTAAGACTTCAGGTTAAGTTTTAACCTTAAGACTCAACCCTGAGACTTAGTCGTGAAATTTATCCATAAGACTTATCCCTAAAACTGAAAACTGAGACTTAAACCTAAGATTTAACCTGAAGACTTAACCCTAAAACGTAGCCCTGAGACTTATCCTTGAGCTTTAACCTTGATACTTAATCCTGAGACTTAGCCCTAAGACTTATCCCCAAGACATAACTCTAAGGCTTAACCCAGAGACTTAACCTTAAGGCTCAACCTTAAGACTTAACATTAAGACTTAACCCTGAGACTTAACCATAAGACTTATCCTCAAGATTGTACTCTAAGACTTAACCCTAAGACTTAAGATGAAGACTTAACCCTAAGACTCAATCTATGAGATGTAAACTTAAGACTTAATTAACCCTAAGACTCAATCTATGAGATGTAAACTTAAGACTTAACCTTTAGGAATTAACCCTGACACTTAACCTGAAGGCTTAACCCTAAGACTTAAGCTTAAGGTTTAAACTTAAGACTTATCCCTAAGACATAATCCTGAGACTTAACCCTAAGACTTAACCTCAAGTTTAACTTCAAATCTTAACCCTAAGACTGAATCCTAAGGCACAACCTTACCACGTAACCCTGAGACTTAACCTTGAGACTTTACCTTGAAATTTAACCCTGGGATTTAACCCTAAGTCTTAATGCTAAGACTTAACTTTAAGATGTACCATTAAGACTTAACCTTAAAGCGTAACCTTAAGATTTACACTCAAAACTTAACCCTAAGACTTAACCCTATGACGTAAACTTAAGGTCAAACCTTAAGACAAAACTTGAGGACTTAATTCAAAGACTTATCCCTAAGACTCAACACTGAGACTTAAACCTAAGATTTAAGACTTAACCCTAAGACTTAGCCCCAAGACTTAAGTCTAAGACTTCAAGTTATGAATTAAACTTTAGACTTAACCCTAAGACTCAAGCCATAAGACTTCACCTTAAGACTTAACCCTAAGACTTAACCTTAAAATTTAACCCTAAGACTGAACCCTAAAATATAACTTTTAAGACTTAACAATAAGACTGAACATTAAGACACAACCTTACGACTTCTACCCTGAGACCTAACCTTGAGACTTAACACTGAGATTTAACCCTAAGACTTAACTTTAAGATGTAACATTCGGACTTAACCTTCAAACTTAACCCTAAGCCTCAACCTTAAGAAGTAACTTGAAGACTTAACCCTGAGAATGAACTCTAAGACTTCAACTTAATAATTAACGCTCAGATATAACCCTCAGACTTAAACTTAAGAAATAGCCCTAAGACTTAACCTTAGTATTTAACTTTGAGATGTAACCTTTAGGCTTAACCCTAAACTTAACCCTAAGAGTTAACCTTAAGTGTTGACCTTACAGATTTAACCCTAAGAGTTAACCTTAGGACTGAAACGTTAAGACTTAACCCTAAGACTTATCCCCAAGACTTAACTCTAAAGAGTTAACCCTAAGACTTCAACTTGTGATTTAAACTTTAGACTGAACGCTAAGACTTAAAATTACGATTTAACATTAAGATTTAACCATAAGACTTAACCCTAAGACTTCAGGTTAAGTTTTAACCTTAAGACTCAACCCTGAGACTTAGTCGTGAAATTTATCCATAAGACTTATCCCTAAAACTGAAAACTGAGACTTAAACCTAAGATTTAACCTGAAGACTTAACCCTAAAACGTAGCCCTGAGACTTATCCTTGAGCTTTAACCTTGATACTTAATCCTGAGACTTAGCCCTAAGACTTATCCCCAAGACATAACTCTAAGGCTTAACCCAGAGACTTAATCTTAAGGCTCAACCTTAAGACTTAACATTAAGACTTAACCCTGAGACTTAACCATAAGACTTATCCTCAAGATTGTACTCTAAGACTTAACCCTAAGACTTAAGATGAAGACTTAACCCTAAGACTCAATCTATGAGATGTAAACTTAAGACTTAATTAACCCTAAGACTCAATCTATGAGATGTAAACTTAAGACTTAACCTTTAGGAATTAACCCTGACACTTAACCTGAAGGCTTAACCCTAAGACTTAAGCTTAAGGTTTAAACTTAAGACTTATCCCTAAGACATAATCCTGAGACTTAACCCTAAGACTTAACCTCAAGTTTAACTTCAAAACTTAACCCTAAGACTGAATCCTAAGACACAACCTTACCACGTAACCCTGAGACTTAACCTTGAGACTTTACCTTGAAATTTAACCCTGGGATTTAACCCTAAGTCTTAATGCTAAGACTTAACTTTAAGATGTACCATTAAGACTTAACCTTAAAGCGTAACCTTAAGATTTACACTCAAAACTTAACCCTAAGACTTAACCCTATGACGTAAACTTAAGGTCAAACCTTAAGACAAAACTTGAGGACTTAATTCAAAGACTTATCCCTAAGACTCAACACTGAGACTTAAACCTAAGATTTAAGACTTAACCCTAAGACTTAGCCCCAAGACTTAAGTCTAAGACTTCAAGTTATGAATTAAACTTTAGACTTAACCCTAAGACTCAAGCCATAAGACTTCACCTTAAGACTTAACCTGAAGACTTAACCTTAAAATTTAACCCTAAGACTGAACCCTAAAATATAACTTTTAAGACTTAACAATAAGACTGAACATTAAGACACAACCTTACGACTTCTACCCTGAGACCTAACCTTGAGACTTGACACTGAGATTTAACCCTAAGACTTAACTTTAAGATGTAACATTCGGACTTAACCTTAAAACTTAACCCTAAGCCTCAACCTTAAGAAGTAACTTGAAGACTTAACCCTGAGAATGAACTCTAAGACTTCAACTTAATAATTAACGCTCAGATATAACCCTCAGACTTAAACTTAAGAAATAGCCCTAAGACTTAACCTTAGTATTTAACTTTGAGATGTAACCTTAAGGCTTAACCCTAAACTTAACCCTAAGAGTTAACCTTAAGTGTTGACCTTACAGATTTAACCCTAAGAGTTAACCTTAGGACTGAAACGTTAAGACTTAACCCTAAGACTTATCCCCAAGACTTAACTCTAAAGAGTTAACCCTAAGACTTCAACTTGTGATTTAAACTTTAGACTGAACGCTAAGACTTAAAATTACGATTTAACATTAAGATTTAACCATAAGACTTAACCCTAAGACTTCAGGTTAAGTTTTAACCTTAAGACTCAACCCTGAGACTTAGTCGTGAAATTTATCCATAAGACTTATCCCTAAAACTGAAAACTGAGACTTAAACCTAAGATTTAACCTGAAGACTTAACCCTAAAACGTAGCCCTGAGACTTATCCTTGAGCTTTAACCTTGATACTTAATCCTGAGACTTAGCCCTAAGACTTATCCCCAAGACATAACTCTAAGGCTTAACCCAGAGACTTAATCTTAAGGCTCAACCTTAAGACTTAACATTAAGACTTAACCCTGAGACTTAACCATAAGACTTATCCTCAAGATTGTACTCTAAGACTTAACCCTAAGACTTAAGATGAAGACTTAACCCTAAGACTCAATCTATGAGATGTAAACTTAAGACTTAATTAACCCTAAGACTCAATCTATGAGATGTAAACTTAAGACTTAACCTTTAGGAATTAACCCTGACACTTAACCTGAAGGCTTAACCCTAAGACTTAAGCTTAAGGTTTAAACTTAAGACTTATCCCTAAGACATAATCCTGAGACTTAACCCTAAGACTTAACCTCAAGTTTAACTTCAAAACTTAACCCTAAGACTGAATCCTAAGACACAACCTTACCACGTAACCCTGAGACTTAACCTTGAGACTTTACCTTGAAATTTAACCCTGGGATTTAACCCTAAGTCTTAATGCTAAGACTTAACTTTAAGATGTACCATTAAGACTTAACCTTAAAGCGTAACCTTAAGATTTACACTCAAAACTTAACCCTAAGACTTAACCCTATGACGTAAACTTAAGGTCAAACCTTAAGACAAAACTTGAGGACTTAATTCAAAGACTTATCCCTAAGACTCAACACTGAGACTTAAACCTAAGATTTAAGACTTAACCCTAAGACTTAGCCCCAAGACTTAAGTCTAAGACTTCAAGTTATGAATTAAACTTTAGACTTAACCCTAAGACTCAAGCCATAAGACTTCACCTTAAGACTTAACCTGAAGACTTAACCTTAAAATTTAACCCTAAGACTGAACCCTAAAATATAACTTTTAAGACTTAACAATAAGACTGAACATTAAGACACAACCTTACGACTTCTACCCTGAGACCTAACCTTGAGACTTGACACTGAGATTTAACCCTAAGACTTAACTTTAAGATGTAACATTCGGACTTAACCTTAAAACTTAACCCTAAGCCTCAACCTTAAGAAGTAACTTGAAGACTTAACCCTGAGAATGAACTCTAAGACTTCAACTTAATAATTAACGCTCAGATATAACCCTCAGACTTAAACTTAAGAAATAGCCCTAAGACTTAACCTTAGTATTTAACTTTGAGATGTAACCTTAAGGCTTAACCCTAAACTTAACCCTAAGAGTTAACCTTAAGTGTTGACCTTACAGATTTAACCCTAAGAGTTAACCTTAGGACTGAAACGTTAAGACTTAACCCTAAGACTTATCCCCAAGACTTAACTCTAAAGAGTTAACCCTAAGACTTCAACTTGTGATTTAAACTTTAGACTGAACCCTAAGACTTAAAATTACGATTTAACATTAAGATTTAACCATAAGACTTAACCCTAAGACTTCAGGTTAAGTTTTAACCTTAAGACTCAACCCTGAGACTTAGTCGTGAAATTTATCCATAAGACTTATCCCTAAAACTGAAAACTGAGACTTAAACCTAAGATTTAACCTGAAGACTTAACCCTAAAACGTAGCCCTGAGACTTATCCTTGAGCTTTAACCTTGATACTTAATCCTGAGACTTAGCCCTAAGACTTATCCCCAAGACATAACTCTAAGGCTTAACCCAGAGACTTAACCTTAAGGCTCAACCTTAAGACTTAACATTAAGACTTAACCCTGAGACTTAACCATAAGACTTATCCTCAAGATTGTACTCTAAGACTTAACCCTAAGACTTAAGATGAAGACTTAACCCTAAGACTCAATCTATGAGATGTAAACTTAAGACTTAATTAACCCTAAGACTCAATCTATGAGATGTAAACTTAAGACTTAACCTTTAGGAATTAACCCTGACACTTAACCTGAAGGCTTAACCCTAAGACTTAAGCTTAAGGTTTAAACTTAAGACTTATCCCTAAGACATAATCCTGAGACTTAACCCTAAGACTTAACCTCAAGTTTAACTTCAAAACTTAACCCTAAGACTGAATCCTAAGACACAACCTTACCACGTAACCCTGAGACTTAACCTTGAGACTTTACCTTGAAATTTAACCCTGGGATTTAACCCTAAGTCTTAATGCTAAGACTTAACTTTAAGATGTACCATTAAGACTTAACCTTAAAGCGTAACCTTAAGATTTACACTCAAAACTTAACCCTAAGACTTAACCCTATGACGTAAACTTAAGGTCAAACCTTAAGACAAAACTTGAGGACTTAATTCAAAGACTTATCCCTAAGACTCAACACTGAGACTTAAACCTAAGATTTAAGACTTAACCCTAAGACTTAGCCCCAAGACTTAAGTCTAAGACTTCAAGTTATGAATTAAACTTTAGACTTAACCCTAAGACTCAAGCCATAAGACTTCACCTTAAGACTTAACCCTAAGACTTAACCTTAAAATTTAACCCTAAGACTGAACCCTAAAATATAACTTTTAAGACTTAACAATAAGACTGAACATTAAGACACAACCTTACGACTTCTACCCTGAGACCTAACCTTGAGACTTAACACTGAGATTTAACCCTAAGACTTAACTTTAAGATGTAACATTCGGACTTAACCTTCAAACTTAACCCTAAGCCTCAACCTTAAGAAGTAACTTGAAGACTTAACCCTGAGAATGAACTCTAAGACTTCAACTTAATAATTAACGCTCAGATATAACCCTCAGACTTAAACTTAAGAAATAGCCCTAAGACTTAACCTTAGTATTTAACTTTGAGATGTAACCTTAAGGCTTAACCCTAAACTTAACCCTAAGAGTTAACCTTAAGTGTTGACCTTACAGATTTAACCCTAAGAGTTAACCTTAGGACTGAAACGTTAAGACTTAACCCTAAGACTTATCCCCAAGACTTAACTCTAAAGAGTTAACCCTAAGACTTCAACTTGTGATTTAAACTTTAGACTGAACGCTAAGACTTAAAATTACGATTTAACATTAAGATTTAACCATAAGACTTAACCCTAAGACTTCAGGTTAAGTTTTAACCTTAAGACTCAACCCTGAGACTTAGTCGTGAAATTTATCCATAAGACTTATCCCTAAAACTGAAAACTGAGACTTAAACCTAAGATTTAACCTGAAGACTTAACCCTAAAACGTAGCCCTGAGACTTATCCTTGAGCTTTAACCTTGATACTTAATCCTGAGACTTAGCCCTAAGACTTATCCCCAAGACATAACTCTAAGGCTTAACCCAGAGACTTAACCTTAAGGCTCAACCTTAAGACTTAACATTAAGACTTAACCCTGAGACTTAACCATAAGACTTATCCTCAAGATTGTACTCTAAGACTTAACCCTAAGACTTAAGATGAAGACTTAACCCTAAGACTCAATCTATGAGATGTAAACTTAAGACTTAATTAACCCTAAGACTCAATCTATGAGATGTAAACTTAAGACTTAACCTTTAGGAATTAACCCTGACACTTAACCTTAAGGCTTAACCCTAAGACTTAAGCTTAAGGTTTAAACTTAAGACTTATCCCTAAGACATAATCCTGAGACTTAACCCTAAGACTTAACCTCAAGTTTAACTTCAAATCTTAACCCTAAGACTGAATCCTAAGGCACAACCTTACCACGTAACCCTGAGACTTAACCTTGAGACTTTACCTTGAAATTTAACCCTGGGATTTAACCCTAAGTCTTAATGCTAAGACTTAACTTTAAGATGTACCATTAAGACTTAACCTTAAAGCGTAACCTTAAGATTTACACTCAAAACTTAACCCTAAGATTTAACCCTATGACGTAAACTTAAGGTCAAACCTTAAGACAAAACTTGAGGACTTAATTCAAAGACTTATCCCTAAGACTCAACACTGAGACTTAAACCTAAGATTTAAGACTTAACCCTAAGACTTAGCCCCAAGACTTAAGTCTAAGACTTCAAGTTATGAATTAAACTTTAGACTTAACCCTAAGACTCAAGCCATAAGACTTCACCTTAAGACTTAACCCTAAGACTTAACCTTAAAATTTAACCCTAAGACTGAACCCTAAAATATAACTTTTAAGACTTAACAATAAGACTGAACATTAAGACACAACCTTACGACTTCTACCCTGAGACCTAACCTTGAGACTTGACACTGAGATTTAACCCTAAGACTTAACTTTAAGATGTAACATTCGGACTTAACCTTCAAACTTAACCCTAAGCCTCAACCTTAAGAAGTAACTTGAAGACTTAACCCTGAGAATGAACTCTAAGACTTCAACTTAATAATTAACGCTCAGATATAACCCTCAGACTTAAACTTAAGAAATAGCCCTAAGACTTAACCTTAGTATTTAACTTTGAGATGTAACCTTAAGGCTTAACCCTAAACTTAACCCTAAGAGTTAACCTTAAGTGTTGACCTTACAGATTTAACCCTAAGAGTTAACCTTAGGACTGAAACGTTAAGACTTAACCCTAAGACTTATCCCCAAGACTTAACTCTAAAGAGTTAACCCTAAGACTTCAACTTGTGATTTAAACTTTAGACTGAACGCTAAGACTTAAAATTACGATTTAACATTAAGATTTAACCATAAGACTTAACCCTAAGACTTCAGGTTAAGTTTTAACCTTAAGACTCAACCCTGAGACTTAGTCGTGAAATTTATCCATAAGACTTATCCCTAAAACTGAAAACTGAGACTTAAACCTAAGATTTAACCTGAAGACTTAACCCTAAAACGTAGCCCTGAGACTTATCCTTGAGCTTTAACCTTGATACTTAATCCTGAGACTTAGCCCTAAGACTTATCCCCAAGACATAACTCTAAGGCTTAACCCAGAGACTTAACCTTAAGGCTCAACCTTAAGACTTAACATTAAGACTTAACCCTGAGACTTAACCATAAGACTTATCCTCAAGATTGTACTCTAAGACTTAACCCTAAGACTTAAGATGAAGACTTAACCCTAAGACTCAATCTATGAGATGTAAACTTAAGACTTAATTAACCCTAAGACTCAATCTATGAGATGTAAACTTAAGACTTAACCTTTAGGAATTAACCCTGACACTTAACCTTAAGGCTTAACCCTAAGACTTAAGCTTAAGGTTTAAACTTAAGACTTATCCCTAAGACATAATCCTGAGACTTAACCCTAAGACTTAACCTCAAGTTTAACTTCAAATCTTAACCCTAAGACTGAATCCTAAGGCACAACCTTACCACGTAACCCTGAGACTTAACCTTGAGACTTTACCTTGAAATTTAACCCTGGGATTTAACCCTAAGTCTTAATGCTAAGACTTAACTTTAAGATGTACCATTAAGACTTAACCTTAAAGCGTAACCTTAAGATTTACACTCAAAACTTAACCCTAAGATTTAACCCTATGACGTAAACTTAAGGTCAAACCTTAAGACAAAACTTGAGGACTTAATTCAAAGACTTATCCCTAAGACTCAACACTGAGACTTAAACCTAAGATTTAAGACTTAACCCTAAGACTTAGCCCCAAGACTTAAGTCTAAGACTTCAAGTTATGAATTAAACTTTAGACTTAACCCTAAGACTCAAGCCATAAGACTTCACCTTAAGACTTAACCCTAAGACTTAACCTTAAAATTTAACCCTAAGACTGAACCCTAAAATATAACTTTTAAGACTTAACAATAAGACTGAACATTAAGACACAACCTTACGACTTCTACCCTGAGACCTAACCTTGAGACTTAACACTGAGATTTAACCCTAAGACTTAACTTTAAGATGTAACATTCGGACTTAACCTTCAAACTTAACCCTAAGCCTCAACCTTAAGAAGTAACTTGAAGACTTAACCCTGAGAATGAACTCTAAGACTTCAACTTAATAATTAACGCTCAGATATAACCCTCAGACTTAAACTTAAGAAATAGCCCTAAGACTTAACCTTAGTATTTAACTTTGAGATGTAACCTTAAGGCTTAACCCTAAACTTAACCCTAAGAGTTAACCTTAAGTGTTGACCTTACAGATTTAACCCTAAGAGTTAACCTTAGGACTGAAACGTTAAGACTTAACCCTAAGACTTATCCCCAAGACTTAACTCTAAAGAGTTAACCCTAAGACTTCAACTTGTGATTTAAACTTTAGACTGAACGCTAAGACTTAAAATTACGATTTAACATTAAGATTTAACCATAAGACTTAACCCTAAGACTTCAGGTTAAGTTTTAACCTTAAGACTCAACCCTGAGACTTAGTCGTGAAATTTATCCATAAGACTTATCCCTAAAACTGAAAACTGAGACTTAAACCTAAGATTTAACCTGAAGACTTAACCCTAAAACGTAGCCCTGAGACTTATCCTTGAGCTTTAACCTTGATACTTAATCCTGAGACTTAGCCCTAAGACTTATCCCCAAGACATAACTCTAAGGCTTAACCCAGAGACTTAACCTTAAGGCTCAACCTTAAGACTTAACATTAAGACTTAACCCTGAGACTTAACCATAAGACTTATCCTCAAGATTGTACTCTAAGACTTAACCCTAAGACTTAAGATGAAGACTTAACCCTAAGACTCAATCTATGAGATGTAAACTTAAGACTTAATTAACCCTAAGACTCAATCTATGAGATGTAAACTTAAGACTTAACCTTTAGGAATTAACCCTGACACTTAACCTTAAGGCTTAACCCTAAGACTTAAGCTTAAGGTTTAAACTTAAGACTTATCCCTAAGACATAATCCTGAGACTTAACCCTAAGACTTAACCTCAAGTTTAACTTCAAAACTTAACCCTAAGACTGAATCCTAAGACACAACCTTACCACGTAACCCTGAGACTTAACCTTGAGACTTTACCTTGAAATTTAACCCTGGGATTTAACCCTAAGTCTTAATGCTAAGACTTAACTTTAAGATGTACCATTAAGACTTAACCTTAAAGCGTAACCTTAAGATTTACACTCAAAACTTAACCCTAAGACTTAACCCTATGACGTAAACTTAAGGTCAAACCTTAAGACAAAACTTGAGGACTTAATTCAAAGACTTATCCCTAAGACTCAACACTGAGACTTAAACCTAAGATTTAAGACTTAACCCTAAGACTTAGCCCCAAGACTTAAGTCTAAGACTTCAAGTTATGAATTAAACTTTAGACTTAACCCTAAGACTCAAGCCATAAGACTTCACCTTAAGACTTAACCCTAAGACTTAACCTTAAAATTTAACCCTAAGACTGAACCCTAAAATATAACTTTTAAGACTTAACAATAAGACTGAACATTAAGACACAACCTTACGACTTCTACCCTGAGACCTAACCTTGAGACTTAACACTGAGATTTAACCCTAAGACTTAACTTTAAGATGTAACATTCGGACTTAACCTTCAAACTTAACCCTAAGCCTCAACCTTAAGAAGTAACTTGAAGACTTAACCCTGAGAATGAACTCTAAGACTTCAACTTAATAATTAACGCTCAGATATAACCCTCAGACTTAAACTTAAGAAATAGCCCTAAGACTTAACCTTAGTATTTAACTTTGAGATGTAACCTTAAGGCTTAACCCTAAACTTAACCCTAAGAGTTAACCTTAAGTGTTGACCTTACAGATTTAACCCTAAGAGTTAACCTTAGGACTGAAACGTTAAGACTTAACCCTAAGACTTATCCCCAAGACTTAACTCTAAAGAGTTAACCCTAAGACTTCAACTTGTGATTTAAACTTTAGACTGAACGCTAAGACTTAAAATTACGATTTAACATTAAGATTTAACCATAAGACTTAACCCTAAGACTTCAGGTTAAGTTTTAACCTTAAGACTCAACCCTGAGACTTAGTCGTGAAATTTATCCATAAGACTTATCCCTAAAACTGAAAACTGAGACTTAAACCTAAGATTTAACCTGAAGACTTAACCCTAAAACGTAGCCCTGAGACTTATCCTTGAGCTTTAACCTTGATACTTAATCCTGAGACTTAGCCCTAAGACTTATCCCCAAGACATAACTCTAAGGCTTAACCCAGAGACTTAACCTTAAGGCTCAACCTTAAGACTTAACATTAAGACTTAACCCTGAGACTTAACCATAAGACTTATCCTCAAGATTGTACTCTAAGACTTAACCCTAAGACTTAAGATGAAGACTTAACCCTAAGACTCAATCTATGAGATGTAAACTTAAGACTTAATTAACCCTAAGACTCAATCTATGAGATGTAAACTTAAGACTTAACCTTTAGGAATTAACCCTGACACTTAACCTTAAGGCTTAACCCTAAGACTTAAGCTTAAGGTTTAAACTTAAGACTTATCCCTAAGACATAATCCTGAGACTTAACCCTAAGACTTAACCTCAAGTTTAACTTCAAATCTTAACCCTAAGACTGAATCCTAAGGCACAACCTTACCACGTAACCCTGAGACTTAACCTTGAGACTTTACCTTGAAATTTAACCCTGGGATTTAACCCTAAGTCTTAATGCTAAGACTTAACTTTAAGATGTACCATTAAGACTTAACCTTAAAGCGTAACCTTAAGATTTACACTCAAAACTTAACCCTAAGATTTAACCCTATGACGTAAACTTAAGGTCAAACCTTAAGACAAAACTTGAGGACTTAATTCAAAGACTTATCCCTAAGACTCAACACTGAGACTTAAACCTAAGATTTAAGACTTAACCCTAAGACTTAGCCCCAAGACTTAAGTCTAAGACTTCAAGTTATGAATTAAACTTTAGACTTAACCCTAAGACTCAAGCCATAAGACTTCACCTTAAGACTTAACCCTAAGACTTAACCTTAAAATTTAACCCTAAGACTGAACCCTAAAATATAACTTTTAAGACTTAACAATAAGACTGAACATTAAGACACAACCTTACGACTTCTACCCTGAGACCTAACCTTGAGACTTGACACTGAGATTTAACCCTAAGACTTAACTTTAAGATGTAACATTCGGACTTAACCTTCAAACTTAACCCTAAGCCTCAACCTTAAGAAGTAACTTGAAGACTTAACCCTGAGAATGAACTCTAAGACTTCAACTTAATAATTAACGCTCAGATATAACCCTCAGACTTAAACTTAAGAAATAGCCCTAAGACTTAACCTTAGTATTTAACTTTGAGATGTAACCTTAAGGCTTAACCCTAAACTTAACCCTAAGAGTTAACCTTAAGTGTTGACCTTACAGATTTAACCCTAAGAGTTAACCTTAGGACTGAAACGTTAAGACTTAACCCTAAGACTTATCCCCAAGACTTAACTCTAAAGAGTTAACCCTAAGACTTCAACTTGTGATTTAAACTTTAGACTGAACGCTAAGACTTAAAATTACGATTTAACATTAAGATTTAACCATAAGACTTAACCCTAAGACTTCAGGTTAAGTTTTAACCTTAAGACTCAACCCTGAGACTTAGTCGTGAAATTTATCCATAAGACTTATCCCTAAAACTGAAAACTGAGACTTAAACCTAAGATTTAACCTGAAGACTTAACCCTAAAACGTAGCCCTGAGACTTATCCTTGAGCTTTAACCTTGATACTTAATCCTGAGACTTAGCCCTAAGACTTATCCCCAAGACATAACTCTAAGGCTTAACCCAGAGACTTAACCTTAAGGCTCAACCTTAAGACTTAACATTAAGACTTAACCCTGAGACTTAACCATAAGACTTATCCTCAAGATTGTACTCTAAGACTTAACCCTAAGACTTAAGATGAAGACTTAACCCTAAGACTCAATCTATGAGATGTAAACTTAAGACTTAATTAACCCTAAGACTCAATCTATGAGATGTAAACTTAAGACTTAACCTTTAGGAATTAACCCTGACACTTAACCTTAAGGCTTAACCCTAAGACTTAAGCTTAAGGTTTAAACTTAAGACTTATCCCTAAGACATAATCCTGAGACTTAACCCTAAGACTTAACCTCAAGTTTAACTTCAAATCTTAACCCTAAGACTGAATCCTAAGGCACAACCTTACCACGTAACCCTGAGACTTAACCTTGAGACTTTACCTTGAAATTTAACCCTGGGATTTAACCCTAAGTCTTAATGCTAAGACTTAACTTTAAGATGTACCATTAAGACTTAACCTTAAAGCGTAACCTTAAGATTTACACTCAAAACTTAACCCTAAGATTTAACCCTATGACGTAAACTTAAGGTCAAACCTTAAGACAAAACTTGAGGACTTAATTCAAAGACTTATCCCTAAGACTCAACACTGAGACTTAAACCTAAGATTTAAGACTTAACCCTAAGACTTAGCCCCAAGACTTAAGTCTAAGACTTCAAGTTATGAATTAAACTTTAGACTTAACCCTAAGACTCAAGCCATAAGACTTCACCTTAAGACTTAACCCTAAGACTTAACCTTAAAATTTAACCCTAAGACTGAACCCTAAAATATAACTTTTAAGACTTAACAATAAGACTGAACATTAAGACACAACCTTACGACTTCTACCCTGAGACCTAACCTTGAGACTTAACACTGAGATTTAACCCTAAGACTTAACTTTAAGATGTAACATTCGGACTTAACCTTCAAACTTAACCCTAAGCCTCAACCTTAAGAAGTAACTTGAAGACTTAACCCTGAGAATGAACTCTAAGACTTCAACTTAATAATTAACGCTCAGATATAACCCTCAGACTTAAACTTAAGAAATAGCCCTAAGACTTAACCTTAGTATTTAACTTTGAGATGTAACCTTAAGGCTTAACCCTAAACTTAACCCTAAGAGTTAACCTTAAGTGTTGACCTTACAGATTTAACCCTAAGAGTTAACCTTAGGACTGAAACGTTAAGACTTAACCCTAAGACTTATCCCCAAGACTTAACTCTAAAGAGTTAACCCTAAGACTTCAACTTGTGATTTAAACTTTAGACTGAACGCTAAGACTTAAAATTACGATTTAACATTAAGATTTAACCATAAGACTTAACCCTAAGACTTCAGGTTAAGTTTTAACCTTAAGACTCAACCCTGAGACTTAGTCGTGAAATTTATCCATAAGACTTATCCCTAAAACTGAAAACTGAGACTTAAACCTAAGATTTAACCTGAAGACTTAACCCTAAAACGTAGCCCTGAGACTTATCCTTGAGCTTTAACCTTGATACTTAATCCTGAGACTTAGCCCTAAGACTTATCCCCAAGACATAACTCTAAGGCTTAACCCAGAGACTTAACCTTAAGGCTCAACCTTAAGACTTAACCTTAAGACTTAACCCTGAGACTTAACCATAAGACTTATCCTCAAGATTGTACTCTAAGACTTAACCCTAAGACTTAAGATGAAGACTTAACCCTAAGACTCAATCTATGAGATGTAAACTTAAGACTTAATTAACCCTAAGACTCAATCTATGAGATGTAAACTTAAGACTTAACCTTTAGGAATTAACCCTGACACTTAACCTTAAGGCTTAACCCTAAGACTTAAGCTTAAGGTTTAAACTTAAGACTTATCCCTAAGACATAATCCTGAGACTTAACCCTAAGACTTAACCTCAAGTTTAACTTCAAAACTTAACCCTAAGACTGAATCCTAAGACACAACCTTACCACGTAACCCTGAGACTTAACCTTGAGACTTTACCTTGAAATTTAACCCTGGGATTTAACCCTAAGTCTTAATGCTAAGACTTAACTTTAAGATGTACCATTAAGACTTAACCTTAAAGCGTAACCTTAAGATTTACACTCAAAACTTAACCCTAAGACTTAACCCTATGACGTAAACTTAAGGTCAAACCTTAAGACAAAACTTGAGGACTTAATTCAAAGACTTATCCCTAAGACTCAACACTGAGACTTAAACCTAAGATTTAAGACTTAACCCTAAGACTTAGCCCCAAGACTTAAGTCTAAGACTTCAAGTTATGAATTAAACTTTAGACTTAACCCTAAGACTCAAGCCATAAGACTTCACCTTAAGACTTAACCCTAAGACTTAACCTTAAAATTTAACCCTAAGACTGAACCCTAAAATATAACTTTTAAGACTTAACAATAAGACTGAACATTAAGACACAACCTTACGACTTCTACCCTGAGACCTAACCTTGAGACTTAACACTGAGATTTAACCCTAAGACTTAACTTTAAGATGTAACATTCGGACTTAACCTTCAAACTTAACCCTAAGCCTCAACCTTAAGAAGTAACTTGAAGACTTAACCCTGAGAATGAACTCTAAGACTTCAACTTAATAATTAACGCTCAGATATAACCCTCAGACTTAAACTTAAGAAATAGCCCTAAGACTTAACCTTAGTATTTAACTTTGAGATGTAACCTTAAGGCTTAACCCTAAACTTAACCCTAAGAGTTAACCTTAAGTGTTGACCTTACAGATTTAACCCTAAGAGTTAACCTTAGGACTGAAACGTTAAGACTTAACCCTAAGACTTATCCCCAAGACTTAACTCTAAAGAGTTAACCCTAAGACTTCAACTTGTGATTTAAACTTTAGACTGAACCCTAAGACTTAAAATTACGATTTAACATTAAGATTTAACCATAAGACTTAACCCTAAGACTTCAGGTTAAGTTTTAACCTTAAGACTCAACCCTGAGACTTAGTCGTGAAATTTATCCATAAGACTTATCCCTAAAACTGAAAACTGAGACTTAAACCTAAGATTTAACCTGAAGACTTAACCCTAAAACGTAGCCCTGAGACTTATCCTTGAGCTTTAACCTTGATACTTAATCCTGAGACTTAGCCCTAAGACTTATCCCCAAGACATAACTCTAAGGCTTAACCCAGAGACTTAACCTTAAGGCTCAACCTTAAGACTTAACATTAAGACTTAACCCTGAGACTTAACCATAAGACTTATCCTCAAGATTGTACTCTAAGACTTAACCCTAAGACTTAAGATGAAGACTTAACCCTAAGACTCAATCTATGAGATGTAAACTTAAGACTTAATTAACCCTAAGACTCAATCTATGAGATGTAAACTTAAGACTTAACCTTTAGGAATTAACCCTGACACTTAACCTTAAGGCTTAACCCTAAGACTTAAGCTTAAGGTTTAAACTTAAGACTTATCCCTAAGACATAATCCTGAGACTTAACCCTAAGACTTAACCTCAAGTTTAACTTCAAATCTTAACCCTAAGACTGAATCCTAAGGCACAACCTTACCACGTAACCCTGAGACTTAACCTTGAGACTTTACCTTGAAATTTAACCCTGGGATTTAACCCTAAGTCTTAATGCTAAGACTTAACTTTAAGATGTACCATTAAGACTTAACCTTAAAGCGTAACCTTAAGATTTACACTCAAAACTTAACCCTAAGATTTAACCCTATGACGTAAACTTAAGGTCAAACCTTAAGACAAAACTTGAGGACTTAATTCAAAGACTTATCCCTAAGACTCAACACTGAGACTTAAACCTAAGATTTAAGACTTAACCCTAAGACTTAGCCCCAAGACTTAAGTCTAAGACTTCAAGTTATGAATTAAACTTTAGACTTAACCCTAAGACTCAAGCCATAAGACTTCACCTTAAGACTTAACCCTAAGACTTAACCTTAAAATTTAACCCTAAGACTGAACCCTAAAATATAACTTTTAAGACTTAACAATAAGACTGAACATTAAGACACAACCTTACGACTTCTACCCTGAGACCTAACCTTGAGACTTAACACTGAGATTTAACCCTAAGACTTAACTTTAAGATGTAACATTCGGACTTAACCTTCAAACTTAACCCTAAGCCTCAACCTTAAGAAGTAACTTGAAGACTTAACCCTGAGAATGAACTCTAAGACTTCAACTTAATAATTAACGCTCAGATATAACCCTCAGACTTAAACTTAAGAAATAGCCCTAAGACTTAACCTTAATATTTAACTTGAAGATGTAACCTTAAGGCTTAACCCTAAACTTAACCCTAAGAGTTAACCTTAAGTGTTGACCTTACAGATTTAACCCTAAGAGTTAACCTTAGGACTGAAACGTTAAGACTTAACCCTAAGACTTATCCCCAAGACTTAACTCTAAAGAGTTAACCCTAAGACTTCAACTTGTGATTTAAACTTTAGACTGAACGCTAAGACTTAAAATTACGATTTAACATTAAGATTTAACCATAAGACTTAACCCTAAGACTTCAGGTTAAGTTTTAACCTTAAGACTCAACCCTGAGACTTAGTCGTGAAATTTATCCATAAGACTTATCCCTAAAACTGAAAACTGAGACTTAAACCTAAGATTTAACCTGAAGACTTAACCCTAAAACGTAGCCCTGAGACTTATCCTTGAGCTTTAACCTTGATACTTAATCCTGAGACTTAGCCCTAAGACTTATCCCCAAGACATAACTCTAAGGCTTAACCCAGAGACTTAACCTTAAGGCTCAACCTTAAGACTTAACCTTAAGACTTAACCCTGAGACTTAACCATAAGACTTATCCTCAAGATTGTACTCTAAGACTTAACCCTAAGACTTAAGATGAAGACTTAACCCTAAGACTCAATCTATGAGATGTAAACTTAAGACTTAATTAACCCTAAGACTCAATCTATGAGATGTAAACTTAAGACTTAACCTTTAGGAATTAACCCTGACACTTAACCTTAAGGCTTAACCCTAAGACTTAAGCTTAAGGTTTAAACTTAAGACTTATCCCTAAGACATAATCCTGAGACTTAACCCTAAGACTTAACCTCAAGTTTAACTTCAAAACTTAACCCTAAGACTGAATCCTAAGACACAACCTTACCACGTAACCCTGAGACTTAACCTTGAGACTTTACCTTGAAATTTAACCCTGGGATTTAACCCTAAGTCTTAATGCTAAGACTTAACTTTAAGATGTACCATTAAGACTTAACCTTAAAGCGTAACCTTAAGATTTACACTCAAAACTTAACCCTAAGACTTAACCCTATGACGTAAACTTAAGGTCAAACCTTAAGACAAAACTTGAGGACTTAATTCAAAGACTTATCCCTAAGACTCAACACTGAGACTTAAACCTAAGATTTAAGACTTAACCCTAAGACTTAGCCCCAAGACTTAAGTCTAAGACTTCAAGTTATGAATTAAACTTTAGACTTAACCCTAAGACTCAAGCCATAAGACTTCACCTTAAGACTTAACCCTAAGACTTAACCTTAAAATTTAACCCTAAGACTGAACCCTAAAATATAACTTTTAAGACTTAACAATAAGACTGAACATTAAGACACAACCTTACGACTTCTACCCTGAGACCTAACCTTGAGACTTAACACTGAGATTTAACCCTAAGACTTAACTTTAAGATGTAACATTCGGACTTAACCTTCAAACTTAACCCTAAGCCTCAACCTTAAGAAGTAACTTGAAGACTTAACCCTGAGAATGAACTCTAAGACTTCAACTTAATAATTAACGCTCAGATATAACCCTCAGACTTAAACTTAAGAAATAGCCCTAAGACTTAACCTTAATATTTAACTTGAAGATGTAACCTTAAGGCTTAACCCTAAACTTAACCCTAAGAGTTAACCTTAAGTGTTGACCTTACAGATTTAACCCTAAGAGTTAACCTTAGGACTGAAACGTTAAGACTTAACCCTAAGACTTATCCCCAAGACTTAACTCTAAAGAGTTAACCCTAAGACTTCAACTTGTGATTTAAACTTTAGACTGAACGCTAAGACTTAAAATTACGATTTAACATTAAGATTTAACCATAAGACTTAACCCTAAGACTTCAGGTTAAGTTTTAACCTTAAGACTCAACCCTGAGACTTAGTCGTGAAATTTATCCATAAGACTTATCCCTAAAACTGAAAACTGAGACTTAAACCTAAGATTTAACCTGAAGACTTAACCCTAAAACGTAGCCCTGAGACTTATCCTTGAGCTTTAACCTTGATACTTAATCCTGAGACTTAGCCCTAAGACTTATCCCCAAGACATAACTCTAAGGCTTAACCCAGAGACTTAACCTTAAGGCTCAACCTTAAGACTTAACCTTAAGACTTAACCCTGAGACTTAACCATAAGACTTATCCTCAAGATTGTACTCTAAGACTTAACCCTAAGACTTAAGATGAAGACTTAACCCTAAGACTCAATCTATGAGATGTAAACTTAAGACTTAATTAACCCTAAGACTCAATCTATGAGATGTAAACTTAAGACTTAACCTTTAGGAATTAACCCTGACACTTAACCTTAAGGCTTAACCCTAAGACTTAAGCTTAAGGTTTAAACTTAAGACTTATCCCTAAGACATAATCCTGAGACTTAACCCTAAGACTTAACCTCAAGTTTAACTTCAAAACTTAACCCTAAGACTGAATCCTAAGACACAACCTTACCACGTAACCCTGAGACTTAACCTTGAGACTTTACCTTGAAATTTAACCCTGGGATTTAACCCTAAGTCTTAATGCTAAGACTTAACTTTAAGATGTACCATTAAGACTTAACCTTAAAGCGTAACCTTAAGATTTACACTCAAAACTTAACCCTAAGACTTAACCCTATGACGTAAACTTAAGGTCAAACCTTAAGACAAAACTTGAGGACTTAATTCAAAGACTTATCCCTAAGACTCAACACTGAGACTTAAACCTAAGATTTAAGACTTAACCCTAAGACTTAGCCCCAAGACTTAAGTCTAAGACTTCAAGTTATGAATTAAACTTTAGACTTAACCCTAAGACTCAAGCCATAAGACTTCACCTTAAGACTTAACCCTAAGACTTAACCTTAAAATTTAACCCTAAGACTGAACCCTAAAATATAACTTTTAAGACTTAACAATAAGACTGAACATTAAGACACAACCTTACGACTTCTACCCTGAGACCTAACCTTGAGACTTAACACTGAGATTTAACCCTAAGACTTAACTTTAAGATGTAACATTCGGACTTAACCTTCAAACTTAACCCTAAGCCTCAACCTTAAGAAGTAACTTGAAGACTTAACCCTGAGAATGAACTCTAAGACTTCAACTTAATAATTAACGCTCAGATATAACCCTCAGACTTAAACTTAAGAAATAGCCCTAAGACTTAACCTTAATATTTAACTTGAAGATGTAACCTTAAGGCTTAACCCTAAACTTAACCCTAAGAGTTAACCTTAAGTGTTGACCTTACAGATTTAACCCTAAGAGTTAACCTTAGGACTGAAACGTTAAGACTTAACCCTAAGACTTATCCCCAAGACTTAACTCTAAAGAGTTAACCCTAAGACTTCAACTTGTGATTTAAACTTTAGACTGAACGCTAAGACTTAAAATTACGATTTAACATTAAGATTTAACCATAAGACTTAACCCTAAGACTTCAGGTTAAGTTTTAACCTTAAGACTCAACCCTGAGACTTAGTCGTGAAATTTATCCATAAGACTTATCCCTAAAACTGAAAACTGAGACTTAAACCTAAGATTTAACCTGAAGACTTAACCCTAAAACGTAGCCCTGAGACTTATCCTTGAGCTTTAACCTTGATACTTAATCCTGAGACTTAGCCCTAAGACTTATCCCCAAGACATAACTCTAAGGCTTAACCCAGAGACTTAACCTTAAGGCTCAACCTTAAGACTTAACCTTAAGACTTAACCCTGAGACTTAACCATAAGACTTATCCTCAAGATTGTACTCTAAGACTTAACCCTAAGACTTAAGATGAAGACTTAACCCTAAGACTCAATCTATGAGATGTAAACTTAAGACTTAATTAACCCTAAGACTCAATCTATGAGATGTAAACTTAAGACTTAACCTTTAGGAATTAACCCTGACACTTAACCTTAAGGCTTAACCCTAAGACTTAAGCTTAAGGTTTAAACTTAAGACTTATCCCTAAGACATAATCCTGAGACTTAACCCTAAGACTTAACCTCAAGTTTAACTTCAAAACTTAACCCTAAGACTGAATCCTAAGACACAACCTTACCACGTAACCCTGAGACTTAACCTTGAGACTTTACCTTGAAATTTAACCCTGGGATTTAACCCTAAGTCTTAATGCTAAGACTTAACTTTAAGATGTACCATTAAGACTTAACCTTAAAGCGTAACCTTAAGATTTACACTCAAAACTTAACCCTAAGACTTAACCCTATGACGTAAACTTAAGGTCAAACCTTAAGACAAAACTTGAGGACTTAATTCAAAGACTTATCCCTAAGACTCAACACTGAGACTTAAACCTAAGATTTAAGACTTAACCCTAAGACTTAGCCCCAAGACTTAAGTCTAAGACTTCAAGTTATGAATTAAACTTTAGACTTAACCCTAAGACTCAAGCCATAAGACTTCACCTTAAGACTTAACCCTAAGACTTAACCTTAAAATTTAACCCTAAGACTGAACCCTAAAATATAACTTTTAAGACTTAACAATAAGACTGAACATTAAGACACAACCTTACGACTTCTACCCTGAGACCTAACCTTGAGACTTAACACTGAGATTTAACCCTAAGACTTAACTTTAAGATGTAACATTCGGACTTAACCTTCAAACTTAACCCTAAGCCTCAACCTTAAGAAGTAACTTGAAGACTTAACCCTGAGAATGAACTCTAAGACTTCAACTTAATAATTAACGCTCAGATATAACCCTCAGACTTAAACTTAAGAAATAGCCCTAAGACTTAACCTTAATATTTAACTTGAAGATGTAACCTTAAGGCTTAACCCTAAACTTAACCCTAAGAGTTAACCTTAAGTGTTGACCTTACAGATTTAACCCTAAGAGTTAACCTTAGGACTGAAACGTTAAGACTTAACCCTAAGACTTATCCCCAAGACTTAACTCTAAAGAGTTAACCCTAAGACTTCAACTTGTGATTTAAACTTTAGACTGAACGCTAAGACTTAAAATTACGATTTAACATTAAGATTTAACCATAAGACTTAACCCTAAGACTTCAGGTTAAGTTTTAACCTTAAGACTCAACCCTGAGACTTAGTCGTGAAATTTATCCATAAGACTTATCCCTAAAACTGAAAACTGAGACTTAAACCTAAGATTTAACCTGAAGACTTAACCCTAAAACGTAGCCCTGAGACTTATCCTTGAGCTTTAACCTTGATACTTAATCCTGAGACTTAGCCCTAAGACTTATCCCCAAGACATAACTCTAAGGCTTAACCCAGAGACTTAACCTTAAGGCTCAACCTTAAGACTTAACCTTAAGACTTAACCCTGAGACTTAACCATAAGACTTATCCTCAAGATTGTACTCTAAGACTTAACCCTAAGACTTAAGATGAAGACTTAACCCTAAGACTCAATCTATGAGATGTAAACTTAAGACTTAATTAACCCTAAGACTCAATCTATGAGATGTAAACTTAAGACTTAACCTTTAGGAATTAACCCTGACACTTAACCTTAAGGCTTAACCCTAAGACTTAAGCTTAAGGTTTAAACTTAAGACTTATCCCTAAGACATAATCCTGAGACTTAACCCTAAGACTTAACCTCAAGTTTAACTTCAAAACTTAACCCTAAGACTGAATCCTAAGACACAACCTTACCACGTAACCCTGAGACTTAACCTTGAGACTTTACCTTGAAATTTAACCCTGGGATTTAACCCTAAGTCTTAATGCTAAGACTTAACTTTAAGATGTACCATTAAGACTTAACCTTAAAGCGTAACCTTAAGATTTACACTCAAAACTTAACCCTAAGACTTAACCCTATGACGTAAACTTAAGGTCAAACCTTAAGACAAAACTTGAGGACTTAATTCAAAGACTTATCCCTAAGACTCAACACTGAGACTTAAACCTAAGATTTAAGACTTAACCCTAAGACTTAGCCCCAAGACTTAAGTCTAAGACTTCAAGTTATGAATTAAACTTTAGACTTAACCCTAAGACTCAAGCCATAAGACTTCACCTTAAGACTTAACCCTAAGACTTAACCTTAAAATTTAACCCTAAGACTGAACCCTAGAATATAACTTTTAAGACTTAACAATAAGACTGAACATTAAGACACAACCTTACGACTTCTACCCTGAGACCTAACCTTGAGACTTAACACTGAGATTTAACCCTAAGACTTAACTTTAAGATGTAACATTCGGACTTAACCTTCAAACTTAACCCTAAGCCTCAACCTTAAGAAGTAACTTGAAGACTTAACCCTGAGAATGAACTCTAAGACTTCAACTTAATAATTAACGCTCAGATATAACCCTCAGACTTAAACTTAAGAAATAGCCCTAAGACTTAACCTTAGTATTTAACTTTGAGATGTAACCTTAAGGCTTAACCCTAAACTTAACCCTAAGAGTTAACCTTAAGTGTTGACCTTACAGATTTAACCCTAAGAGTTAACCTTAGGACTGAAACGTTAAGACTTAACCCTAAGACTTATCCCCAAGACTTAACTCTAAAGAGTTAACCCTAAGACTTCAACTTGTGATTTAAACTTTAGACTGAACGCTAAGACTTAAAATTACGATTTAACATTAAGATTTAACCATAAGACTTAACCCTAAGACTTCAGGTTAAGTTTTAACCTTAAGACTCAACCCTGAGACTTAGTCGTGAAATTTATCCATAAGACTTATCCCTAAAACTGAAAACTGAGACTTAAACCTAAGATTTAACCTGAAGACTTAACCCTAAAACGTAGCCCTGAGACTTATCCTTGAGCTTTAACCTTGATACTTAATCCTGAGACTTAGCCCTAAGACTTATCCCCAAGACATAACTCTAAGGCTTAACCCAGAGACTTAACCTTAAGGCTCAACCTTAAGACTTAACCTTAAGACTTAACCCTGAGACTTAACCATAAGACTTATCCTCAAGATTGTACTCTAAGACTTAACCCTAAGACTTAAGATGAAGACTTAACCCTAAGACTCAATCTATGAGATGTAAACTTAAGACTTAATTAACCCTAAGACTCAATCTATGAGATGTAAACTTAAGACTTAACCTTTAGGAATTAACCCTGACACTTAACCTTAAGGCTTAACCCTAAGACTTAAGCTTAAGGTTTAAACTTAAGACTTATCCCTAAGACATAATCCTGAGACTTAACCCTAAGACTTAACCTCAAGTTTAACTTCAAAACTTAACCCTAAGACTGAATCCTAAGGCACAACCTTACCACGTAACCCTGAGACTTAACCTTGAGACTTTACCTTGAAATTTAACCCTGGGATTTAACCCTAAGTCTTAATGCTAAGACTTAACTTTAAGATGTACCATTAAGACTTAACCTTAAAGCGTAACCTTAAGATTTACACTCAAAACTTAACCCTAAGATTTAACCCTATGACGTAAACTTAAGGTCAAACCTTAAGACAAAACTTGAGGACTTAATTCAAAGACTTATCCCTAAGACTCAACACTGAGACTTAAACCTAAGATTTAAGACTTAACCCTAAGACTTAGCCCCAAGACTTAAGTCTAAGACTTCAAGTTATGAATTAAACTTTAGACTTAACCCTAAGACTCAAGCCATAAGACTTCACCTTAAGACTTAACCCTAAGACTTAACCTTAAAATTTAACCCTAAGACTGAACCCTAAAATATAACTTTTAAGACTTAACAATAAGACTGAACATTAAGACACAACCTTACGACTTCTACCCTGAGACCTAACCTTGAGACTTAACACTGAGATTTAACCCTAAGACTTAACTTTAAGATGTAACATTCGGACTTAACCTTCAAACTTAACCCTAAGCCTCAACCTTAAGAAGTAACTTGAAGACTTAACCCTGAGAATGAACTCTAAGACTTCAACTTAATAATTAACGCTCAGATATAACCCTCAGACTTAAACTTAAGAAATAGCCCTAAGACTTAACCTTAGTATTTAACTTTGAGATGTAACCTTAAGGCTTAACCCTAAACTTAACCCTAAGAGTTAACCTTAAGTGTTGACCTTACAGATTTAACCCTAAGAGTTAACCTTAGGACTGAAACGTTAAGACTTAACCCTAAGACTTATCCCCAAGACTTAACTCTAAAGAGTTAACCCTAAGACTTCAACTTGTGATTTAAACTTTAGACTGAACGCTAAGACTTAAAATTACGATTTAACATTAAGATTTAACCATAAGACTTAACCCTAAGACTTCAGGTTAAGTTTTAACCTTAAGACTCAACCCTGAGACTTAGTCGTGAAATTTATCCATAAGACTTATCCCTAAAACTGAAAACTGAGACTTAAACCTAAGATTTAACCTGAAGACTTAACCCTAAAACGTAGCCCTGAGACTTATCCTTGAGCTTTAACCTTGATACTTAATCCTGAGACTTAGCCCTAAGACTTATCCCCAAGACATAACTCTAAGGCTTAACCCAGAGACTTAACCTTAAGGCTCAACCTTAAGACTTAACATTAAGACTTAACCCTGAGACTTAACCATAAGACTTATCCTCAAGATTGTACTCTAAGACTTAACCCTAAGACTTAAGATGAAGACTTAACCCTAAGACTCAATCTATGAGATGTAAACTTAAGACTTAATTAACCCTAAGACTCAATCTATGAGATGTAAACTTAAGACTTAACCTTTAGGAATTAACCCTGACACTTAACCTTAAGGCTTAACCCTAAGACTTAAGCTTAAGGTTTAAACTTAAGACTTATCCCTAAGACATAATCCTGAGACTTAACCCTAAGACTTAACCTCAAGTTTAACTTCAAATCTTAACCCTAAGACTGAATCCTAAGGCACAACCTTACCACGTAACCCTGAGACTTAACCTTGAGACTTTACCTTGAAATTTAACCCTGGGATTTAACCCTAAGTCTTAATGCTAAGACTTAACTTTAAGATGTACCATTAAGACTTAACCTTAAAGCGTAACCTTAAGATTTACACTCAAAACTTAACCCTAAGATTTAACCCTATGACGTAAACTTAAGGTCAAACCTTAAGACAAAACTTGAGGACTTAATTCAAAGACTTATCCCTAAGACTCAACACTGAGACTTAAACCTAAGATTTAAGACTTAACCCTAAGACTTAGCCCCAAGACTTAAGTCTAAGACTTCAAGTTATGAATTAAACTTTAGACTTAACCCTAAGACTCAAGCCATAAGACTTCACCTTAAGACTTAACCCTAAGACTTAACCTTAAAATTTAACCCTAAGACTGAACCCTAAAATATAACTTTTAAGACTTAACAATAAGACTGAACATTAAGACACAACCTTACGACTTCTACCCTGAGACCTAACCTTGAGACTTAACACTGAGATTTAACCCTAAGACTTAACTTTAAGATGTAACATTCGGACTTAACCTTCAAACTTAACCCTAAGCCTCAACCTTAAGAAGTAACTTGAAGACTTAACCCTGAGAATGAACTCTAAGACTTCAACTTAATAATTAACGCTCAGATATAACCCTCAGACTTAAACTTAAGAAATAGCCCTAAGACTTAACCTTAGTATTTAACTTTGAGATGTAACCTTAAGGCTTAACCCTAAACTTAACCCTAAGAGTTAACCTTAAGTGTTGACCTTACAGATTTAACCCTAAGAGTTAACCTTAGGACTGAAACGTTAAGACTTAACCCTAAGACTTATCCCCAAGACTTAACTCTAAAGAGTTAACCCTAAGACTTCAACTTGTGATTTAAACTTTAGACTGAACCCTAAGACTTAAAATTACGATTTAACATTAAGATTTAACCATAAGACTTAACCCTAAGACTTCAGGTTAAGTTTTAACCTTAAGACTCAACCCTGAGACTTAGTCGTGAAATTTATCCATAAGACTTATCCCTAAAACTGAAAACTGAGACTTAAACCTAAGATTTAACCTGAAGACTTAACCCTAAAACGTAGCCCTGAGACTTATCCTTGAGCTTTAACCTTGATACTTAATCCTGAGACTTAGCCCTAAGACTTATCCCCAAGACATAACTCTAAGGCTTAACCCTAAGACTTAACCTTAAGGCTCAACCTTAAGACTTAACATTAAGACTTAACCATAAGACTTATCCTCAAGATTGTACTCTAAGACTTAACCCTAAGACTTAAGATGAAGACTTAACCCTAAGACTCAATCTATGAGATGTAAACTTAAGACTTAATTAACCCTAAGACTCAATCTATGAGATGTAAACTTAAGACTTAACCTTTAGGAATTAACCCTGACACTTAACCTGAAGGCTTAACCCTAAGACTTAAGCTTAAGGTTTAAACTTAAGACTTATCCCTAAGACATAATCCTGAGACTTAACCCTAAGACTTAACCTCAAGTTTAACTTCAAATCTTAACCCTAAGACTGAATCCTAAGGCACAACCTTACCACGTAACCCTGAGACTTAACCTTGAGACTTTACCTTGAAATTTAACCCTGGGATTTAACCCTAAGTCTTAATGCTAAGACTTAACTTTAAGATGTACCATTAAGACTTAACCTTAAAGCGTAACCTTAAGATTTACACTCAAAACTTAACCCTAAGATTTAACCCTATGACGTAAACTTAAGGTCAAACCTTAAGACAAAACTTGAGGACTTAATTCAAAGACTTATCCCTAAGACTCAACACTGAGACTTAAACCTAAGATTTAAGACTTAACCCTAAGACTTAGCCCCAAGACTTAAGTCTAAGACTTCAAGTTATGAATTAAACTTTAGACTTAACCCTAAGACTCAAGCCATAAGACTTCACCTTAAGACTTAACCCTAAGACTTAACCTTAAAATTTAACCCTAAGACTGAACCCTAAAATATAACTTTTAAGACTTAACAATAAGACTGAACATTAAGACACAACCTTACGACTTCTACCCTGAGACCTAACCTTGAGACTTAACACTGAGATTTAACCCTAAGACTTAACTTTAAGATGTAACATTCGGACTTAACCTTCAAACTTAACCCTAAGCCTCAACCTTAAGAAGTAACTTGAAGACTTAACCCTGAGAATGAACTCTAAGACT
Organism: Falco punctatus; assembly: GCF_963210335.1. Classification (NCBI taxonomy): domain Eukaryota; kingdom Metazoa; phylum Chordata; class Aves; order Falconiformes; family Falconidae; genus Falco; species Falco punctatus. The sequence continues at coordinate 82,278 of NW_027660253.1, forward strand.
TCAACTTAATAATTAACGCTCAGATATAACCCTCAGACTTAAACTTAAGAAATAGCCCTAAGACTTAACCTTAGTATTTAACTTTGAGATGTAACCTTAAGGCTTAACCCTAAACTTAACCCTAAGAGTTAACCTTAAGTGTTGACCTTACAGATTTAACCCTAAGAGTTAACCTTAGGACTGAAACGTTAAGACTTAACCCTAAGACTTATCCCCAAGACTTAACTCTAAAGAGTTAACCCTAAGACTTCAACTTGTGATTTAAACTTTAGACTGAACGCTAAGACTTAAAATTACGATTTAACATTAAGATTTAACCATAAGACTTAACCCTAAGACTTCAGGTTAAGTTTTAACCTTAAGACTCAACCCTGAGACTTAGTCGTGAAATTTATCCATAAGACTTATCCCTAAAACTGAAAACTGAGACTTAAACCTAAGATTTAACCTGAAGACTTAACCCTAAAACGTAGCCCTGAGACTTATCCTTGAGCTTTAACCTTGATACTTAATCCTGAGACTTAGCCCTAAGACTTATCCCCAAGACATAACTCTAAGGCTTAACCCAGAGACTTAACCTTAAGGCTCAACCTTAAGACTTAACATTAAGACTTAACCCTGAGACTTAACCATAAGACTTATCCTCAAGATTGTACTCTAAGACTTAACCCTAAGACTTAAGATGAAGACTTAACCCTAAGACTCAATCTATGAGATGTAAACTTAAGACTTAATTAACCCTAAGACTCAATCTATGAGATGTAAACTTAAGACTTAACCTTTAGGAATTAACCCTGACACTTAACCTGAAGGCTTAACCCTAAGACTTAAGCTTAAGGTTTAAACTTAAGACTTATCCCTAAGACATAATCCTGAGACTTAACCCTAAGACTTAACCTCAAGTTTAACTTCAAAACTTAACCCTAAGACTGAATCCTAAGGCACAACCTTACCACGTAACCCTGAGACTTAACCTTGAGACTTTACCTTGAAATTTAACCCTGGGATTTAACCCTAAGTCTTAATGCTAAGACTTAACTTTAAGATGTACCATTAAGACTTAACCTTAAAGCGTAACCTTAAGATTTACACTCAAAACTTAACCCTAAGATTTAACCCTATGACGTAAACTTAAGGTCAAACCTTAAGACAAAACTTGAGGACTTAATTCAAAGACTTATCCCTAAGACTCAACACTGAGACTTAAACCTAAGATTTAAGACTTAACCCTAAGACTTAGCCCCAAGACTTAAGTCTAAGACTTCAAGTTATGAATTAAACTTTAGACTTAACCCTAAGACTCAAGCCATAAGACTTCACCTTAAGACTTAACCCTAAGACTTAACCTTAAAATTTAACCCTAAGACTGAACCCTAAAATATAACTTTTAAGACTTAACAATAAGACTGAACATTAAGACACAACCTTACGACTTCTACCCTGAGACCTAACCTTGAGACTTAACACTGAGATTTAACCCTAAGACTTAACTTTAAGATGTAACATTCGGACTTAACCTTCAAACTTAACCCTAAGCCTCAACCTTAAGAAGTAACTTGAAGACTTAACCCTGAGAATGAACTCTAAGACTTCAACTTAATAATTAACGCTCAGATATAACCCTCAGACTTAAACTTAAGAAATAGCCCTAAGACTTAACCTTAGTATTTAACTTTGAGATGTAACCTTAAGGCTTAACCCTAAACTTAACCCTAAGAGTTAACCTTAAGTGTTGACCTTACAGATTTAACCCTAAGAGTTAACCTTAGGACTGAAACGTTAAGACTTAACCCTAAGACTTATCCCCAAGACTTAACTCTAAAGAGTTAACCCTAAGACTTCAACTTGTGATTTAAACTTTAGACTGAACCCTAAGACTTAAAATTACGATTTAACATTAAGATTTAACCATAAGACTTAACCCTAAGACTTCAGGTTAAGTTTTAACCTTAAGACTCAACCCTGAGACTTAGTCGTGAAATTTATCCATAAGACTTATCCCTAAAACTGAAAACTGAGACTTAAACCTAAGATTTAACCTGAAGACTTAACCCTAAAACGTAGCCCTGAGACTTATCCTTGAGCTTTAACCTTGATACTTAATCCTGAGACTTAGCCCTAAGACTTATCCCCAAGACATAACTCTAAGGCTTAACCCAGAGACTTAACCTTAAGGCTCAACCTTAAGACTTAACATTAAGACTTAACCCTGAGACTTAACCATAAGACTTATCCTCAAGATTGTACTCTAAGACTTAACCCTAAGACTTAAGATGAAGACTTAACCCTAAGACTCAATCTATGAGATGTAAACTTAAGACTTAATTAACCCTAAGACTCAATCTATGAGATGTAAACTTAAGACTTAACCTTTAGGAATTAACCCTGACACTTAACCTTAAGGCTTAACCCTAAGACTTAAGCTTAAGGTTTAAACTTAAGACTTATCCCTAAGACATAATCCTGAGACTTAACCCTAAGACTTAACCTCAAGTTTAACTTCAAATCTTACCCCTAAGACTGAATCCTAAGGCACAACCTTACCACGTAACCCTGAGACTTAACCTTGAGACTTTACCTTGAAATTTAACCCTGGGATTTAACCCTAAGTCTTAATGCTAAGACTTAACTTTAAGATGTACCATTAAGACTTAACCTTAAAGCGTAACCTTAAGATTTACACTCAAAACTTAACCCTAAGATTTAACCCTATGACGTAAACTTAAGGTCAAACCTTAAGACAAAACTTGAGGACTTAATTCAAAGACTTATCCCTAAGACTCAACACTGAGACTTAAACCTAAGATTTAAGACTTAACCCTAAGACTTAGCCCCAAGACTTAAGTCTAAGACTTCAAGTTATGAATTAAACTTTAGACTTAACCCTAAGACTCAAGCCATAAGACTTCACCTTAAGACTTAACCCTAAGACTTAACCTTAAAATTTAACCCTAAGACTGAACCCTAAAATATAACTTTTAAGACTTAACAATAAGACTGAACATTAAGACACAACCTTACGACTTCTACCCTGAGACCTAACCTTGAGACTTAACACTGAGATTTAACCCTAAGACTTAACTTTAAGATGTAACATTCGGACTTAACCTTCAAACTTAACCCTAAGCCTCAACCTTAAGAAGTAACTTGAAGACTTAACCCTGAGAATGAACTCTAAGACTTCAACTTAATAATTAACGCTCAGATATAACCCTCAGACTTAAACTTAAGAAATAGCCCTAAGACTTAACCTTAGTATTTAACTTTGAGATGTAACCTTAAGGCTTAACCCTAAACTTAACCCTAAGAGTTAACCTTAAGTGTTGACCTTACAGATTTAACCCTAAGAGTTAACCTTAGGACTGAAACGTTAAGACTTAACCCTAAGACTTATCCCCAAGACTTAACTCTAAAGAGTTAACCCTAAGACTTCAACTTGTGATTTAAACTTTAGACTGAACCCTAAGACTTAAAATTACGATTTAACATTAAGATTTAACCATAAGACTTAACCCTAAGACTTCAGGTTAAGTTTTAACCTTAAGACTCAACCCTGAGACTTAGTCGTGAAATTTATCCATAAGACTTATCCCTAAAACTGAAAACTGAGACTTAAACCTAAGATTTAACCTGAAGACTTAACCCTAAAACGTAGCCCTGAGACTTATCCTTGAGCTTTAACCTTGATACTTAATCCTGAGACTTAGCCCTAAGACTTATCCCCAAGACATAACTCTAAGGCTTAACCCTAAGACTTAACCTTAAGGCTCAACCTTAAGACTTAACATTAAGACTTAACCATAAGACTTATCCTCAAGATTGTACTCTAAGACTTAACCCTAAGACTTAAGATGAAGACTTAACCCTAAGACTCAATCTATGAGATGTAAACTTAAGACTTAATTAACCCTAAGACTCAATCTATGAGATGTAAACTTAAGACTTAACCTTTAGGAATTAACCCTGACACTTAACCTGAAGGCTTAACCCTAAGACTTAAGCTTAAGGTTTAAACTTAAGACTTATCCCTAAGACATAATCCTGAGACTTAACCCTAAGACTTAACCTCAAGTTTAACTTCAAATCTTAACCCTAAGACTGAATCCTAAGGCACAACCTTACCACGTAACCCTGAGACTTAACCTTGAGACTTTACCTTGAAATTTAACCCTGGGATTTAACCCTAAGTCTTAATGCTAAGACTTAACTTTAAGATGTACCATTAAGACTTAACCTTAAAGCGTAACCTTAAGATTTACACTCAAAACTTAACCCTAAGATTTAACCCTATGACGTAAACTTAAGGTCAAACCTTAAGACAAAACTTGAGGACTTAATTCAAAGACTTATCCCTAAGACTCAACACTGAGACTTAAACCTAAGATTTAAGACTTAACCCTAAGACTTAGCCCCAAGACTTAAGTCTAAGACTTCAAGTTATGAATTAAACTTTAGACTTAACCCTAAGACTCAAGCCATAAGACTTCACCTTAAGACTTAACCCTAAGACTTAACCTTAAAATTTAACCCTAAGACTGAACCCTAAAATATAACTTTTAAGACTTAACAATAAGACTGAACATTAAGACACAACCTTACGACTTCTACCCTGAGACCTAACCTTGAGACTTAACACTGAGATTTAACCCTAAGACTTAACTTTAAGATGTAACATTCGGACTTAACCTTCAAACTTAACCCTAAGCCTCAACCTTAAGAAGTAACTTGAAGACTTAACCCTGAGAATGAACTCTAAGACTTCAACTTAATAATTAACGCTCAGATATAACCCTCAGACTTAAACTTAAGAAATAGCCCTAAGACTTAACCTTAGTATTTAACTTTGAGATGTAACCTTAAGGCTTAACCCTAAACTTAACCCTAAGAGTTAACCTTAAGTGTTGACCTTACAGATTTAACCCTAAGAGTTAACCTTAGGACTGAAACGTTAAGACTTAACCCTAAGACTTATCCCCAAGACTTAACTCTAAAGAGTTAACCCTAAGACTTCAACTTGTGATTTAAACTTTAGACTGAACGCTAAGACTTAAAATTACGATTTAACATTAAGATTTAACCATAAGACTTAACCCTAAGACTTCAGGTTAAGTTTTAACCTTAAGACTCAACCCTGAGACTTAGTCGTGAAATTTATCCATAAGACTTATCCCTAAAACTGAAAACTGAGACTTAAACCTAAGATTTAACCTGAAGACTTAACCCTAAAACGTAGCCCTGAGACTTATCCTTGAGCTTTAACCTTGATACTTAATCCTGAGACTTAGCCCTAAGACTTATCCCCAAGACATAACTCTAAGGCTTAACCCAGAGACTTAACCTTAAGGCTCAACCTTAAGACTTAACATTAAGACTTAACCCTGAGACTTAACCATAAGACTTATCCTCAAGATTGTACTCTAAGACTTAACCCTAAGACTTAAGATGAAGACTTAACCCTAAGACTCAATCTATGAGATGTAAACTTAAGACTTAATTAACCCTAAGACTCAATCTATGAGATGTAAACTTAAGACTTAACCTTTAGGAATTAACCCTGACACTTAACCTGAAGGCTTAACCCTAAGACTTAAGCTTAAGGTTTAAACTTAAGACTTATCCCTAAGACATAATCCTGAGACTTAACCCTAAGACTTAACCTCAAGTTTAACTTCAAAACTTAACCCTAAGACTGAATCCTAAGGCACAACCTTACCACGTAACCCTGAGACTTAACCTTGAGACTTTACCTTGAAATTTAACCCTGGGATTTAACCCTAAGTCTTAATGCTAAGACTTAACTTTAAGATGTACCATTAAGACTTAACCTTAAAGCGTAACCTTAAGATTTACACTCAAAACTTAACCCTAAGATTTAACCCTATGACGTAAACTTAAGGTCAAACCTTAAGACAAAACTTGAGGACTTAATTCAAAGACTTATCCCTAAGACTCAACACTGAGACTTAAACCTAAGATTTAAGACTTAACCCTAAGACTTAGCCCCAAGACTTAAGTCTAAGACTTCAAGTTATGAATTAAACTTTAGACTTAACCCTAAGACTCAAGCCATAAGACTTCACCTTAAGACTTAACCCTAAGACTTAACCTTAAAATTTAACCCTAAGACTGAACCCTAAAATATAACTTTTAAGACTTAACAATAAGACTGAACATTAAGACACAACCTTACGACTTCTACCCTGAGACCTAACCTTGAGACTTAACACTGAGATTTAACCCTAAGACTTAACTTTAAGATGTAACATTCGGACTTAACCTTCAAACTTAACCCTAAGCCTCAACCTTAAGAAGTAACTTGAAGACTTAACCCTGAGAATGAACTCTAAGACTTCAACTTAATAATTAACGCTCAGATATAACCCTCAGACTTAAACTTAAGAAATAGCCCTAAGACTTAACCTTAATATTTAACTTTAAGATGTAACCTTAAGGCTTAACCCTAAACTTAACCCTAAGAGTTAACCTTAAGTGTTGACCTTACAGATTTAACCCTAAGAGTTAACCTTAGGACTGAAACGTTAAGACTTAACCCTAAGACTTATCCCCAAGACTTAACTCTAAAGAGTTAACCCTAAGACTTCAACTTGTGATTTAAACTTTAGACTGAACGCTAAGACTTAAAATTACGATTTAACATTAAGATTTAACCATAAGACTTAACCCTAAGACTTCAGGTTAAGTTTTAACCTTAAGACTCAACCCTGAGACTTAGTCGTGAAACTTATCCATAAGACTTATCCCTAAAACTGAAAACTGAGACTTAAACCTAAGATTTAACCTGAAGACTTAACCCGAAAACGTAGCCCTGAGACTTATCCTTGAGCTTTAACCTTGATACTTAATCCTGAGACTTAGCCCTAAGACTTATCCCCAAGACATAACTCTAAGGCTTAACCCAGAGACTTAACCTTAAGGCTCAACCTTAAGACTTAACATTAAGACTTAACCCTGAGACTTAACCATAAGACTTATCCTCAAGATTGTACTCTAAGACTTAACCCTAAGACTTAAGATGAAGACTTAACCCTAAGACTCAATCTATGAGATGTAAACTTAAGACTTAATTAACCCTAAGACTCAATCTATGAGATGTAAACTTAAGACTTAACCTTTAGGAATTAACCCTGATTCTTAACCTTAAGGCTTAACCCTAAGACTTAAGCTTAAGGTTTAAACTTAAGACTTCACATTAAGACTTATCCCTAAGACATAATCCTGAGACTTAACCCTAAGACTTAACCTCAAGTTTAACTTCAAAACTTAACCCTAAGACTGAATCCTAAGACACAACCTTACCACGTAACCCTGAGACTTAACCTTGAGACTTTACCTTGAAATTTAACCCTGGGATTTAACCCTAAGTCTTAATGCTAAGACTTAACTTTAAGATGTACCATTAAGACTTAACCTTAAAGCGTAACCTTAAGATTTACACTCAAAACTTAACCCTAAGACTTAACCCTATGACGTAAACTTAAGGTCAAACCTTAAGACAAAACTTGAGGACTTAATTCAAAGACTTATCCCTAAGACTCAACACTGAGACTTAAACCTAAGATTTAAGACTTAACCCTAAGACTTAGCCCCAAGACTTAAGTCTAAGACTTCAAGTTATGAATTAAACTTTAGACTTAACCCTAAGACTCAAGCCATAAGACTTCACCTTAAGACTTAACCCTAAGACTTAACCTTAAAATTTAACCCTAAGACTGAACCCTAAAATATAACTTTTAAGACTTAACAATAAGACTGAACATTAAGACACAACCTTACGACTTCTACCCTGAGACCTAACCTTGAGACTTAACACTGAGATTTAACCCTAAGACTTAACTTTAAGATGTAACATTCGGACTTAACCTTCAAACTTAACCCTAAGCCTCAACCTTAAGAAGTAACTTGAAGACTTAACCCTGAGAATGAACTCTAAGACTTCAACTTAATAATTAACGCTCAGATATAACCCTCAGACTTAAACTTAAGAAATAGCCCTAAGACTTAACCTTAGTATTTAACTTTGAGATGTAACCTTAAGGCTTAACCCTAAACTTAACCCTAAGAGTTAACCTTAAGTGTTGACCTTACAGATTTAACCCTAAGAGTTAACCTTAGGACTGAAACGTTAAGACTTAACCCTAAGACTTATCCCCAAGACTTAACTCTAAAGAGTTAACCCTAAGACTTCAACTTGTGATTTAAACTTTAGACTGAACGCTAAGACTTAAAATTACGATTTAACATTAAGATTTAACCATAAGACTTAACCCTAAGACTTCAGGTTAAGTTTTAACCTTAAGACTCAACCCTAGAGACTTAGTCGTGAAATTTATCCATAAGACTTATCCCTAAAACTGAAAACTGAGACTTAAACCTAAGATTTAACCTGAAGACTTAACCCTAAAACGTAGCCCTGAGACTTATCCTTGAGCTTTAACCTTGATACTTAATCCTGAGACTTAGCCCTAAGACTTATCCCCAAGACATAACTCTAAGGCTTAACCCAGAGACTTAACCTTAAGGCTCAACCTTAAGACTTAACATTAAGACTTAACCCTGAGACTTAACCATAAGACTTATCCTCAAGATTGTACTCTAAGACTTAACCCTAAGACTTAAGATGAAGACTTAACCCTAAGACTCAATCTATGAGATGTAAACTTAAGACTTAATTAACCCTAAGACTCAATCTATGAGATGTAAACTTAAGACTTAACCTTTAGGAATTAACCCTGATTCTTAACCTTAAGGCTTAACCCTAAGACTTAAGCTTAAGGTTTAAACTTAAGACTTCACATTAAGACTTATCCCTAAGACATAATCCTGAGACTTAACCCTAAGACTTAACCTCAAGTTTAACTTCAAAACTTAACCCTAAGACTGAATCCTAAGGCACAACCTTACCACGTAACCCTGAGACTTAACCTTGAGACTTTACCTTGAAATTTAACCCTGGGATTTAACCCTAAGTCTTAATGCTAAGACTTAACTTTAAGATGTACCATTAAGACTTAACCTTAAAGCGTAACCTTAAGATTTACACTCAAAACTTAACCCTAAGATTTAACCCTATGACGTAAACTTAAGGTCAAACCTTAAGACAAAACTTGAGGACTTAATTCAAAGACTTATCCCTAAGACTCAACACTGAGACTTAAACCTAAGATTTAAGACTTAACCCTAAGACTTAGCCCCAAGACTTAAGTCTAAGACTTCAAGTTATGAATTAAACTTTAGACTTAACCCTAAGACTCAAGCCATAAGACTTCACCTTAAGACTTAACCCTAAGACTTAACCTTAAAATTTAACCCTAAGACTGAACCCTAAAATATAACTTTTAAGACTTAACAATAAGACTGAACATTAAGACACAACCTTACGACTTCTACCCTGAGACCTAACCTTGAGACTTAACACTGAGATTTAACCCTAAGACTTAACTTTAAGATGTAACATTCGGACTTAACCTTCAAACTTAACCCTAAGCCTCAACCTTAAGAAGTAACTTGAAGACTTAACCCTGAGAATGAACTCTAAGACTTCAACTTAATAATTAACGCTCAGATATAACCCTCAGACTTAAACTTAAGAAATAGCCCTAAGACTTAACCTTAGTATTTAACTTTGAGATGTAACCTTAAGGCTTAACCCTAAACTTAACCCTAAGAGTTAACCTTAAGTGTTGACCTTACAGATTTAACCCTAAGAGTTAACCTTAGGACTGAAACGTTAAGACTTAACCCTAAGACTTATCCCCAAGACTTAACTCTAAAGAGTTAACCCTAAGACTTCAACTTGTGATTTAAACTTTAGACTGAACGCTAAGACTTAAAATTACGATTTAACATTAAGATTTAACCATAAGACTTAACCCTAAGACTTCAGGTTAAGTTTTAACCTTAAGACTCAACCCTGAGACTTAGTCGTGAAATTTATCCATAAGACTTATCCCTAAAACTGAAAACTGAGACTTAAACCTAAGATTTAACCTGAAGACTTAACCCTAAAACGTAGCCCTGAGACTTATCCTTGAGCTTTAACCTTGATACTTAATCCTGAGACTTAGCCCTAAGACTTATCCCCAAGACATAACTCTAAGGCTTAACCCAGAGACTTAACCTTAAGGCTCAACCTTAAGACTTAACATTAAGACTTAACCCTGAGACTTAACCATAAGACTTATCCTCAAGATTGTACTCTAAGACTTAACCCTAAGACTTAAGATGAAGACTTAACCCTAAGACTCAATCTATGAGATGTAAACTTAAGACTTAATTAACCCTAAGACTCAATCTATGAGATGTAAACTTAAGACTTAACCTTTAGGAATTAACCCTGACACTTAACCTTAAGGCTTAACCCTAAGACTTAAGCTTAAGGTTTAAACTTAAGACTTCACATTAAGACTTATCCCTAAGACATAATCCTGAGACTTAACCCTAAGACTTAACCTCAAGTTTAACTTCAAATCTTAACCCTAAGACTGAATCCTAAGGCACAACCTTACCACGTAACCCTGAGACTTAACCTTGAGACTTTACCTTGAAATTTAACCCTGGGATTTAACCCTAAGTCTTAATGCTAAGACTTAACTTTAAGATGTACCATTAAGACTTAACCTTAAAGCGTAACCTTAAGATTTACACTCAAAACTTAACCCTAAGATTTAACCCTATGACGTAAACTTAAGGTCAAACCTTAAGACAAAACTTGAGGACTTAATTCAAAGACTTATCCCTAAGACTCAACACTGAGACTTAAACCTAAGATTTAAGACTTAACCCTAAGACTTAGCCCCAAGACTTAAGTCTAAGACTTCAAGTTATGAATTAAACTTTAGACTTAACCCTAAGACTCAAGCCATAAGACTTCACCTTAAGACTTAACCCTAAGACTTAACCTTAAAATTTAACCCTAAGACTGAACCCTAAAATATAACTTTTAAGACTTAACAATAAGACTGAACATTAAGACACAACCTTACGACTTCTACCCTGAGACCTAACCTTGAGACTTAACACTGAGATTTAACCCTAAGACTTAACTTTAAGATGTAACATTCGGACTTAACCTTCAAACTTAACCCTAAGCCTCAACCTTAAGAAGTAACTTGAAGACTTAACCCTGAGAATGAACTCTAAGACTTCAACTTAATAATTAACGCTCAGATATAACCCTCAGACTTAAACTTAAGAAATAACCCTAAGACTTAACCTTAATATTTAACTTCGAGATGTAACCTTAAGGCTTAACCCTAAACTTAACCCTAAGAGTTAACCTTAGAGTGTTGACCTTACAGATTTAACCCTAAGAGTTAACCTTAGGACTTAAACGTTAAGACTTAACCCTAAGACTTATCCCCAGGACTTAACTCTAAAGAGTTAACCCTAAGACTTCAACTTGTGATTTAAACTTTAGACTGAACGCTAAGACTTAAAATTACGATTTAACATTAAGATTTAACCATAAGACTTAACCCTAAGACTTAAGATGAAGACTTAACCCTAAGACTCAATCTATGAGATGTAAACTTAAGACTTAATTAACCCTAATACTCAAACTATGAGATGTAAACTTAAGACTTAACCTTTAGGAATTAACCCTGACACTTAACCTTAAGGCTTAACCCTAAGACTTAAGCTTAAGGTTTAAACTTAAGACTTATCCCTAAGACATAATCCTGAGACTTAACCCTAAGACTTAACCTCAAGTTTAACTTCAAAACTTAACCCTAAGACTGAATCCTAAGACACAACCTTACCACGTAACCCTGAGACTTAACCTTGAGACTTTACCTTGAAATTTAACCCTGGGATTTAACCCTAAGTCTTAATGCTAAGACTTAACTTTAAGATGTACCATTAAGACTTAACCTTAAAGCGTAACCTTAAGATTTACACTCAAAACTTAACCCTAAGACTTAACCCTATGACGTAAACTTAAGGTCAAACCTTAAGACAAAACTTGAGGACTTAATTCAAAGACTTATCCCTAAGACTCAACACTGAGACTTAAACCTAAGATTTAAGACTTAACCCTAAGTCTTAGCCCCAAGACTTAAGTCTAAGACTTCAAGTTATGAATTAAACTTTAGACTTAACCCTAAGACTCAAGCCATAAGACTTCACCTTAAGACTTAACCCTAAGACTTAACCTTAAAATTTAACCCTAAGACTGAACCCTAAAATATAGCTTTTAAGACTTAACAATAAGACTGAACTTTAAGACACAACCTTACGACTTCTACCCTGAGACCTAACCTTGAGACTTAACACTGAGATTTAACCCTAAGACTTAACTTTAAGATGTAACATTCGGACTTAACCTTAAAACTTAACCCTAAGCCTCAACCTTAAGAAGTAACTTGAAGACTTAACCCTGAGAATGAACTCTAAGACTTCAACTTAATAATTAACGCTCAGATATAACCCTCAGACTTAAACTTAAGAAATAACCCTAAGACTTAACCTTAATATTTAACTTTAAGATGTAACCTTAAGGCTTAACCCTAAACTTAACCCTAAGAGTTAACCTTAAGTGTTGACCTTACAGATTTAACCCTAAGAGTTAACCTTAGGACTGAAACGTTAAGACTTAACCCTAAGACTTATCCCCAAGACTTAACTCTAAGGAGTTAACCCTAAGACTTCAACTTGTGATTTAAACTTTAGACTGAACGCTAAGACTTAAAATTACGATTTAACATTAAGATTTAACCATAAGACTTAACCCTAAGACTTCAGGTTAAGTTTTAACCTTAAGACTCAACCCTGAGACTTAGTCGTGAAATTTATCCATAAGACTTATCCCTAAAACTGAAAACTGAGACTTAAACCTAAGATTTAACCTGAAGACTTAACCCTAAAACGTAGCCCTGAGACTTATCCTTGAGCTTTAACCTTGATACTTAATCCTGAGACTTAGCCCTAAGACTTATCCCCAAGACATAACTCTAAGGCTTAACCCAGAGACTTAACCTTAAGGCTCAACCTTAAGACTTAACATTAAGACTTAACCCTGAGACTTAACCATAAGACTTATCCTCAAGATTGTACTCTAAGACTTAACCCTAAGACTTAAGATGAAGACTTAACCCTAAGACTCAATCTATGAGATGTAAACTTAAGACTTAATTAACCCTAAGACTCAATCTATGAGATGTAAACTTAAGACTTAACCTTTAGGAATTAACCCTGATTCTTAACCTTAAGGCTTAACCCTAAGACTTAAGCTTAAGGTTTAAACTTAAGACTTCACATTAAGACTTATCCCTAAGACATAATCCTGAGACTTAACCCTAAGACTTAACCTCAAGTTTAACTTCAAAACTTAACCCTAAGACTGAATCCTAAGACACAACCTTACCACGTAACCCTGAGACTTAACCTTGAGACTTTACCTTGAAATTTAACCCTGGGATTTAACCCTAAGTCTTAATGCTAAGACTTAACTTTAAGATGTACCATTAAGACTTAACCTTAAAGCGTAACCTTAAGCTTTACACTCAAAACTTAACCCTAAGACTTAACCCTATGACGTAAACTTAAGGTCAAACATTAAGACAAAACTTGAAGACTTAATTCAAAGACTTATCCCTAAGACTCAACACTGAGACTTAAACCTAAGATTTAAGACTTAACCCTAAGACTTAGCCCCAAGACTTAAGTCTAAGACTTCAAGTTATGAATTAAACTTTAGACTTAACCCAAAGACTCAAGCCATAAGACTTCACCTTAAGACTTAACCTGAAGACTTAACCTTAAAATTTAACCCTAAGACTGAACCCTAAAATATAACTTTTAAGACTTAACAATAAGACTGAACATTAAGACACAACCTTACGACTTCTACCCTGAGACCTAACCTTGAGACTTAACACTGAGATTTAACCCTAAGACTTAACTTTAAGATGTAACATTCGGACTTAACCTTCAAACTTAACCCTAAGCCTCAACCTTAAGAAGTAACTTGAAGACTTAACCCTGAGAATGAACTCTAAGACTTCAACTTAATAATTAACGCTCAGATATAACCCTCAGACTTAAACTTAAGAAATAACCCTAAGACTTAACCTTAATATTTAACTTCGAGATGTAACCTTAAGGCTTAACCCTAAACTTAACCCTAAGAGTTAACCTTAAGTGTTGACCTTACAGATTTAACCCTAAGAGTTAACCTTAGGACTTAAACGTTAAGACTTAACCCTAAGACTTATCCCCAGGACTTAACTCTAAAGAGTTAACCCTAAGACTTCAACTTGTGATTTAAACTTTAGACTGAACGCTAAGACTTAAAATTACGATTTAACATTAAGATTTAACCATAAGACTTAACCCTAAGACTTCAGGTTAAGTTTTAACCTTAAGACTCAACCCTGAGACTTAGTCGTGAAATTTATCCATAAGACTTATCCCTAAAACTGAAAACTGAGACTTAAACCTAAGATTTAACCTGAAGACTTAACCCTAAAACGTAGCCCTGAGACTTATCCTTGAGCTTTAACCTTGATACTTAATCCTGAGATTTAGCCCTAAGACTTATCCCCAAGACATAACTCTAAGGCTTAACCCAGAGACTTAACCTTAAGGCTCAACCTTAAGACTTAACATTAAGACTTAACCCTGAGACTTAACCATAAGACTTATCCTCAAGATTGTACTCTAAGACTTAACCCTAAGACTTAAGATGAAGACTTAACCCTAAGACTCAATCTATGAGATGTAAACTTAAGACTTAATTAACCCTAAGACTCAATCTATGAGATGTAAACTTAAGACTTAACCTTTAGGAATTAACCCTGACACTTAACCTTAAGGCTTAACCCTAAGACTTAAGCTTAAGGTTTAAACTTAAGACTTATCCCTAAGACATAATCCTGAGACTTAACCCTAAGACTTAACCTCAAGTTTAACTTCAAAACTTAACCCTAAGACTGAATCCTAAGACACAACCTTACCACGTAACCCTGAGACTTAACCTTGAGACTTTACCTTGAAATTTAACCCTGGGATTTAACCCTAAGTCTTAATGCTAAGACTTAACTTTAAGATGTACCATTAAGACTTAACCTTAAAGCGTAACCTTAAGATTTACACTCAAAACTTAACCCTAAGACTTAACCCTATGACGTAAACTTAAGGTCAAACCTTAAGACAAAACTTGAAGACTTAATTCAAAGACTTATCCCTAAGACTCAACACTGAGACTTAAACCTAAGATTTAAGACTTAACCCTAAGACTTAGCCCCAAGACTTAAGTCTAAGACTTCAAGTTATGAATTAAACTTTAGACTTAACCCTAAGACTCAAGCCATAAGACTTCACCTTAAGACTTAACCCTAAGACTTAACCTTAAAATTTAACCCTAAGACTGAACCCTAAAATATAACTTTTAAGACTTAACAATAAGACTGAACATTAAGACACAACCTTACGACTTCTACCCTGAGACCTAACCTTGAGACTTAACACTGAGATTTAACCCTAAGACTTAACTTTAAGATGTAACATTCGGACTTAACCTTCAAACTTAACCCTAAGCCTCAACCTTAAGAAGTAACTTGAAGACTTAACCCTGAGAATGAACTCTAAGACTTCAACTTAATAATTAACGCTCAGATATAACCCTCAGACTTAAACTTAAGAAATAGCCCTAAGACTTAACCTTAGTATTTAACTTTGAGATGTAACCTTAAGGCTTAACCCTAAACTTAACCCTAAGAGTTAACCTTAAGTGTTGACCTTACAGATTTAACCCTAAGAGTTAACCTTAGGACTGAAACGTTAAGACTTAACCCTAAGACTTATCCCCAGGACTTAACTCTAAAGAGTTAACCCTAAGACTTCAACTTGTGATTTAAACTTTAGACTGAACGCTAAGACTTAAAATTACGATTTAACATTAAGATTTAACCATAAGACTTAACCCTAAGACTTCAGGTTAAGTTTTAACCTTAAGACTCAACCCTGAGACTTAGTCGTGAAATTTATCCATAAGACTTATCCCTAAAACTGAAAACTGAGACTTAAACCTAAGATTTAACCTGAAGACTTAACCCGAAAACGTAGCCCTGAGACTTATCCTTGAGCTTTAACCTTGATACTTAATCCTGAGACTTAGCCCTAAGACTTATCCCCAAGACATAACTCTAAGGCTTAACCCAGAGACTTAACCTTAAGGCTCAACCTTAAGACTTAACATTAAGACTTAACCCTGAGACTTAACCATAAGACTTATCCTCAAGATTGTACTCTAAGACTTAACCCTAAGACTTAAGATGAAGACTTAACCCTAAGACTCAATCTATGAGATGTAAACTTAAGACTTAATTAACCCTAAGACTCAATCTATGAGATGTAAACTTAAGACTTAACCTTTAGGAATTAACCCTGACACTTAACCTTAAGGCTTAACCCTAAGACTTAAGCTTAAGGTTTAAACTTAAGACTTCACATTAAGACTTATCCCTAAGACATAATCCTGAGACTTAACCCTAAGACTTAACCTCAAGTTCAAAACTTAACCCTAAGACTGAATCCTAAGACACAACCTTACCACGTAACCCTGAGACTTAACCTTGAGACTTTACCTTGAAATTTAACCCTGGGATTTAACCCTAAGTCTTAATGCTAAGACTTAACTTTAAGATGTACCATTAAGACTTAACCTTAAAGCGTAACCTTAAGCTTTACACTCAAAACTTAACCCTAAGACTTAACCCTATGACGTAAACTTAAGGTCAAACCTTAAGACAAAACTTGAAGACTTAATTCAAAGACTTATCCCTAAGACTCAACACTGAGACTTAAACCTAAGATTTAAGACTTAACCCTAAGACTTAGCCCCAAGACTTAAGTCTAAGACTTCAAGTTATGAATTAAACTTTAGACTTAACCCAAAGACTCAAGCCATAAGACTTCACCTTAAGACTTAACCCGAAGACTTAACCTTAAAATTTAACCCTAAGACTGAACCCTAAAATATAACTTTTAAGACTTAACAATAAGACTGAACATTAAGACACAACCTTACGACTTCTACCCTGAGACCTAACCTTGAGACTTAACACTGAGATTTAACCCTAAGACTTAACTTTAAGATGTAACATTCGGACTTAACCTTCAAACTTAACCCTAAGCCTCAACCTTAAGAAGTAACTTGAAGACTTAACCCTGAGAATGAACTCTAAGACTTCAACTTAATAATTAACGCTCAGATATAACCCTCAGACTTAAACTTAAGAAATAGCCCTAAGACTTAACCTTAATATTTAACTTTAAGATGTAACCTTAAGGCTTAACCCTAAACTTAACCCTAAGAGTTAACCTTAAGTGTTGACCTTACAGATTTAACCCTAAGAGTTAACCTTAGGACTGAAACGTTAAGACTTAACCCTAAGACTTATCCCCAAGACTTAACTCTAAAGAGTTAACCCTAAGACTTCAACTTGTGATTTAAACTTTAGACTGAACGCTAAGACTTAAAATTACGATTTAACATTAAGATTTAACCATAAGACTTAACCCTAAGACTTCAGGTTAAGTTTTAACCTTAAGACTCAACCCTGAGACTTAGTCGTGAAATTTATCCATAAGACTTATCCCTAAAACTGAAAACTGAGACTTAAACCTAAGATTTAACCTGAAGACTTGACCCTAAAACGTAGCCCTGAGACTTATCCTTGAGCTTTAACCTTGATACTTAATCCTGAGACTTAGCCCTAAGACTTATCCCCAAGACATAACTCTAAGGCTTAACCCAGAGACTTAACCTTAAGGCTCAACCTTAAGACTTAACATTAAGACTTAACCCTGAGACTTAACCATAAGACTTATCCTCAAGATTGTACTCTAAGACTTAACCCTAAGACTTAAGATGAAGACTTAACCCTAAGACTCAATCTATGAGATGTAAACTTAAGACTTAATTAACCCTAAGACTCAATCTATGAGATGTAAACTTAAGACTTAACCTTTAGGAATTAACCCTGACTCTTAACCTTAAGGCTTAACCCTAAGACTTAAGCTTAAGGTTTAAACTTAAGACTTCACATTAAGACTTATCCCTAAGACATAATCCTGAGACTTAACCCTAAGACTTAACCTCAAGTTTAACTTCAAAACTTAACCCTAAGACTGAATCCTAAGACACAACCTTACCACGTAACCCTGAGACTTAACCTTGAGACTTTACCTTGAAATTTAACCCTGGGATTTAACCCTAAGTCTTAATGCTAAGACTTAACTTTAAGATGTACCATTAAGACTTAACCTTAAAGCGTAACCTTAAGCTTTACACTCAAAACTTAACCCTAAGACTTAACCCTATGACGTAAACTTAAGGTCAAACATTAAGACAAAACTTGAAGACTTAATTCAAAGACTTATCCCTAAGACTCAACACTGAGACTTAAACCTAAGATTTAAGACTTAACCCTAAGACTTAGCCCCAAGACTTAAGTCTAAGACTTCAAGTTATGAATTAAACTTTAGACTTAACCCAAAGACTCAAGCCATAAGACTTCACCTTAAGACTTAACCCTAAGACTTAACCTTAAAATTTAACCCTAAGACTGAACCCTAAAATATAACTTTTAAGACTTAACAATAAGACTGAACATTAAGACACAACCTTACGACTTCTACCCTGAGACCTAACCTTGAGACTTAACACTGAGATTTAACCCTAAGACTTAACTTTAAGATGTAACATTCGGACTTAACCTTCAAACTTAACCCTAAGCCTCAACCTTAAGAAGTAACTTGAAGACTTAACCCTGAGAATGAACTCTAAGACTTCAACTTAATAATTAACGCTCAGATATAACCCTCAGACTTAAACTTAAGAAATAGCCCTAAGACTTAACCTTAATATTTAACTTTAAGATGTAACCTTAAGGCTTAACCCTAAGAGTTAACCTTAAGTGTTGACCTTACAGATTTAACCCTAAGAGTTAACCTTAGGACTGAAACGTTAAGACTTAACCCTAAGACTTATCCCCAGGACTTAACTCTAAAGAGTTAACCCTAAGACTTCAACTTGTGATTTAAACTTTAGACTGAACGCTAAGACTTAAAATTACGATTTAACATTAAGATTTAACCATAAGACTTAACCCTAAGACTTCAGGTTAAGTTTTAACCTTAAGACTCAACCCTGAGACTTAGTCGTGAAATTTATCCATAAGACTTATCCCTAAAACTGAAAACTGAGACTTAAACCTAAGATTTAACCTGAAGACTTAACCCTAAAACGTAGCCCTGAGACTTATCCTTGAGCTTTAACCTTGATACTTAATCCTGAGACTTAGCCCTAAGACTTATCCCCAAGACATAACTCTAAGGCTTAACCCAGAGACTTAACCTTAAGGCTCAACCTTAAGACTTAACATTAAGACTTAACCCTGAGACTTAACCATAAGACTTATCCTCAAGATTGTACTCTAAGACTTAACCCTAAGACTTAAGATGAAGACTTAACCCTAAGACTCAATCTATGAGATGTAAACTTAAGACTTAATTAACCCTAAGACTCAATCTATGAGATGTAAACTTAAGACTTAACCTTTAGGAATTAACCCTGACACTTAACCTTAAGGCTTAACCCTAAGACTTAAGCTTAAGGTTTAAACTTAAGACTTATCCCTAAGACATAATCCTGAGACTTAACCCTAAGACTTAACCTCAAGTTTAACTTCAAATCTTAACCCTAAGACTGAATCCTAAGGCACAACCTTACCACGTAACCCTGAGACTTAACCTTGAGACTTTACCTTGAAATTTAACCCTGGGATTTAACCCTAAGTCTTAATGCTAAGACTTAACTTTAAGATGTACCATTAAGACTTAACCTTAAAGCGTAACCTTAAGATTTACACTCAAAACTTAACCCTAAGATTTAACCCTATGACGTAAACTTAAGGTCAAACCTTAAGACAAAACTTGAGGACTTAATTCAAAGACTTATCCCTAAGACTCAACACTGAGACTTAAACCTAAGATTTAAGACTTAACCCTAAGACTTAGCCCCAAGACTTAAGTCTAAGACTTCAAGTTATGAATTAAACTTTAGACTTAACCCTAAGACTCAAGCCATAAGACTTCACCTTAAGACTTAACCCTAAGACTTAACCTTAAAATTTAACCCTAAGACTGAACCCTAAAATATAACTTTTAAGACTTAACAATAAGACTGAACATTAAGACACAACCTTACGACTTCTACCCTGAGACCTAACCTTGAGACTTAACACTGAGATTTAACCCTAAGACTTAACTTTAAGATGTAACATTCGGACTTAACCTTCAAACTTAACCCTAAGCCTCAACCTTAAGAAGTAACTTGAAGACTTAACCCTGAGAATGAACTCTAAGACTTCAACTTAATAATTAACGCTCAGATATAACCCTCAGACTTAAACTTAAGAAATAACCCTAAGACTTAACCTTAATATTTAACTTCGAGATGTAACCTTAAGGCTTAACCCTAAACTTAACCCTAAGAGTTAACCTTAGAGTGTTGACCTTACAGATTTAACCCTAAGAGTTAACCTTAGGACTTAAACGTTAAGACTTAACCCTAAGACTTATCCCCAGGACTTAACTCTAAAGAGTTAACCCTAAGACTTCAACTTGTGATTTAAACTTTAGACTGAACGCTAAGACTTAAAATTACGATTTAACATTAAGATTTAACCATAAGACTTAACCCTAAGACTTAAGATGAAGACTTAACCCTAAGACTCAATCTATGAGATGTAAACTTAAGACTTAATTAACCCTAATACTCAAACTATGAGATGTAAACTTAAGACTTAACCTTTAGGAATTAACCCTGACACTTAACCTTAAGGCTTAACCCTAAGACTTAAGCTTAAGGTTTAAACTTAAGACTTATCCCTAAGACATAATCCTGAGACTTAACCCTAAGACTTAACCTCAAGTTTAACTTCAAAACTTAACCCTAAGACTGAATCCTAAGACACAACCTTACCACGTAACCCTGAGACTTAACCTTGAGACTTTACCTTGAAATTTAACCCTGGGATTTAACCCTAAGTCTTAATGCTAAGACTTAACTTTAAGATGTACCATTAAGACTTAACCTTAAAGCGTAACCTTAAGATTTACACTCAAAACTTAACCCTAAGACTTAACCCTATGACGTAAACTTAAGGTCAAACCTTAAGACAAAACTTGAAGACTTAATTCAAAGACTTATCCCTAAGACTCAACACTGAGACTTAAACCTAAGATTTAAGACTTAACCCTAAGTCTTAGCCCCAAGACTTAAGTCTAAGACTTCAAGTTATGAATTAAACTTTAGACTTAACCCTAAGACTCAAGCCATAAGACTTCACCTTAAGACTTAACCCTAAGACTTAACCTTAAAATTTAACCCTAAGACTGAACCCTAAAATATAGCTTTTAAGACTTAACAATAAGACTGAACTTTAAGACACAACCTTACGACTTCTACCCTGAGACCTAACCTTGAGACTTAACACTGAGATTTAACCCTAAGACTTAACTTTAAGATGTAACATTCGGACTTAACCTTC
This sequence comes from Falco punctatus, assembly GCF_963210335.1. NCBI lineage: Eukaryota > Metazoa > Chordata > Aves > Falconiformes > Falconidae > Falco > Falco punctatus. The sequence goes on from NW_027660253.1 coordinate 103,856, forward strand.
AAACTTAACCCTAAGCCTCAACCTTAAGAAGTAACTTGAAGACTTAACCCTGAGAATGAACTCTAAGACTTCAACTTAATAATTAACGCTCAGATATAACCCTCAGACTTAAACTTAAGAAATAACCCTAAGACTTAACCTTAATATTTAACTTTAAGATGTAACCTTAAGGCTTAACCCTAAACTTAACCCTAAGAGTTAACCTTAAGTGTTGACCTTACAGATTTAACCCTAAGAGTTAACCTTAGGACTGAAACGTTAAGACTTAACCCTAAGACTTATCCCCAAGACTTAACTCTAAAGAGTTAACCCTAAGACTTCAACTTGTGATTTAAACTTTAGACTGAACGCTAAGACTTAAAATTACGATTTAACATTAAGATTTAACCATAAGACTTAACCCTAAGACTTCAGGTTAAGTTTTAACCTTAAGACTCAACCCTGAGACTTAGTCGTGAAATTTATCCATAAGACTTATCCCTAAAACTGAAAACTGAGACTTAAACCTAAGATTTAACCTGAAGACTTAACCCTAAAACGTAGCCCTGAGACTTATCCTTGAGCTTTAACCTTGATACTTAATCCTGAGACTTAGCCCTAAGACTTATCCCCAAGACATAACTCTAAGGCTTAACCCAGAGACTTAACCTTAAGGCTCAACCTTAAGACTTAACATTAAGACTTAACCCTGAGACTTAACCATAAGACTTATCCTCAAGATTGTACTCTAAGACTTAACCCTAAGACTTAAGATGAAGACTTAACCCTAAGACTCAATCTATGAGATGTAAACTTAAGACTTAATTAACCCTAAGACTCAATCTATGAGATGTAAACTTAAGACTTAACCTTTAGGAATTAACCCTGACACTTAACCTTAAGGCTTAACCCTAAGACTTAAGCTTAAGGTTTAAACTTAAGACTTATCCCTAAGACATAATCCTGAGACTTAACCCTAAGACTTAACCTCAAGTTTAACTTCAAAACTTAACCCTAAGACTGAATCCTAAGACACAACCTTACCACGTAACCCTGAGACTTAACCTTGAGACTTTACCTTGAAATTTAACCCTGGGATTTAACCCTAAGTCTTAATGCTAAGACTTAACTTTAAGATGTACCATTAAGACTTAACCTTAAAGCGTAACCTTAAGCTTTACACTCAAAACTTAACCCTAAGACTTAACCCTATGACGTAAACTTAAGGTCAAACCTTAAGACAAAACTTGAAGACTTAATTCAAAGACTTATCCCTAAGACTCAACACTGAGACTTAAACCTAAGATTTAAGACTTAACCCTAAGACTTAGCCCCAAGACTTAAGTCTAAGACTTCAAGTTATGAATTAAACTTTAGACTTAACCCTAAGACTCAAGCCATAAGACTTCACCTTAAGACTTAACCCTAAGACTTAACCTTAAAATTTAACCCTAAGACTGAACCCTAAAATATAACTTTTAAGACTTAACAATAAGACTGAACATTAAGACACAACCTTACGACTTCTACCCTGAGACCTAACCTTGAGACTTAACACTGAGATTTAACCCTAAGACTTAACTTTAAGATGTAACATTCGGACTTAACCTTCAAACTTAACCCTAAGCCTCAACCTTAAGAAGTAACTTGAAGACTTAACCCTGAGAATGAACTCTAAGACTTCAACTTAATAATTAACGCTCAGATATAACCCTCAGACTTAAACTTAAGAAATAGCCCTAAGACTTAACCTTAATATTTAACTTTAAGATGTAACCTTAAGGCTTAACCCTAAGAGTTAACCTTAAGTGTTGACCTTACAGATTTAACCCTAAGAGTTAACCTTAGGACTGAAACGTTAAGACTTAACCCTAAGACTTATCCCCAAGTCTTAACTCTAAAGAGTTAACCCTAAGACTTCAACTTGTGATTTAAACTTTAGACTGAACGCTAAGACTTAAAATTACGATTTAACATTAAGATTTAACCATAAGACTTAACCCTAAGACTTCAGGTTAAGTTTTAACCTTAAGACTCAACCCTGAGACTTAGTCGTGAAATTTATCCATAAGACTTATCCCTAAAACTGAAAACTGAGACTTAAACCTAAGATTTAACCTGAAGACTTAACCCTAAAACGTAGCCCTGAGACTTATCCTTGAGCTTTAACCTTGATACTTAATCCTGAGACTTAGCCCTAAGACTTATCCCCAAGACATAACTCTAAGGCTTAACCCAGAGACTTAACCTTAAGGCTCAACCTTAAGACTTAACATTAAGACTTAACCCTGAGACTTAACCATAAGACTTATCCTCAAGATTGTACTCTAAGACTTAACCCTAAGACTTAAGATGAAGACTTAACCCTAAGACTCAATCTATGAGATGTAAACTTAAGACTTAATTAACCCTAAGACTCAATCTATGAGATGTAAACTTAAGACTTAACCTTTAGGAATTAACCCTGACACTTAACCTTAAGGCTTAACCCTAAGACTTAAGCTTAAGGTTTAAACTTAAGACTTCACATTAAGACGTATCCCTAAGACATAATCCTGAGACTTAACCCTAAGACTTAACCTCAAGTTTAACTTCAAAACTTAACCCTAAGACTGAATCCTAAGACACAACCTTACCACGTAACCCTGAGACTTAACCTTGAGACTTTACCTTGAAATTTAACCCTGGGATTTAACCCTAAGTCTTAATGCTAAGACTTAACTTTAAGATGTACCATTAAGACTTAACCTTAAAGCGTAACCTTAAGCTTTACACTCAAAACTTAACCCTAAGACTTAACCCTATGACGTAAACTTAAGGTCAAACCTTAAGACAAAATTTGAAGACTTAATTCAAAGACTTATCCCTAAGACTCAACACTGAGACTTAAACCTAAGATTTAAGACTTAACCCTAAGACTTAGCCCCAAGACTTAAGTCTAAGACTTCAAGTTATGAATTAAACTTTAGACTTAACCCAAAGACTCAAGCCATAAGACTTCACCTTAAGACTTAACCCGAAGACTTAACCTTAAAATTTAACCCTAAGACTGAACCCTAAAATATAACTTTTAAGACTTAACAATAAGACTGAACATTAAGACACAACCTTACGACTTCTACCCTGAGACCTAACCTTGAGACTTAACACTGAGATTTAACCCTAAGACTTAACTTTAAGATGTAACATTCGGACTTAACCTTCAAACTTAACCCTAAGCCTCAACCTTAAGAAGTAACTTGAAGACTTAACCCTGAGAATGAACTCTAAGACTTCAACTTAATAATTAACGCTCAGATATAACCCTCAGACTTAAACTTAAGAAATAGCCCTAAGACTTAACCTTAATATTTAACTTTAAGATGTAACCTTAAGGCTTAACCCTAAACTTAACCCTAAGAGTTAACCTTAAGTGTTGACCTTACAGATTTAACCCTAAGAGTTAACCTTAGGACTGAAACGTTAAGACTTAACCCTAAGACTTATCCCCAAGACTTAACTCTAAAGAGTTAACCCTAAGACTTCAACTTGTGATTTAAACTTTAGACTGAACGCTAAGACTTAAAATTACGATTTAACATTAAGATTTAACCATAAGACTTAACCCTAAGACTTCAGGTTAAGTTTTAACCTTAAGACTCAACCCTGAGACTTAGTCGTGAAATTTATCCATAAGACTTATCCCTAAAACTGAAAACTGAGACTTAAACCTAAGATTTAACCTGAAGACTTGACCCTAAAACGTAGCCCTGAGACTTATCCTTGAGCTTTAACCTTGATACTTAATCCTGAGACTTAGCCCTAAGACTTATCCCCAAGACATAACTCTAAGGCTTAACCCAGAGACTTAACCTTAAGGCTCAACCTTAAGACTTAACATTAAGACTTAACCCTGAGACTTAACCATAAGACTTATCCTCAAGATTGTACTCTAAGACTTAACCCTAAGACTTAAGATGAAGACTTAACCCTAAGACTCAATCTATGAGATGTAAACTTAAGACTTAATTAACCCTAAGACTCAATCTATGAGATGTAAACTTAAGACTTAACCTTTAGGAATTAACCCTGACACTTAACCTTAAGGCTTAACCCTAAGACTTAAGCTTAAGGTTTAAACTTAAGACTTCACATTAAGACTTATCCCTAAGACATAATCCTGAGACTTAACCCTAAGACTTAACCTCAAGTTTAACTTCAAAACTTAACCCTAAGACTGAATCCTAAGACACAACCTTACCACGTAACCCTGAGACTTAACCTTGAGACTTTACCTTGAAATTTAACCCTGGGATTTAACCCTAAGTCTTAATGCTAAGACTTAACTTTAAGATGTACCATTAAGACTTAACCTTAAAGCGTAACCTTAAGCTTTACACTCAAAACTTAACCCTAAGACTTAACCCTATGACGTAAACTTAAGGTCAAACCTTAAGACAAAACTTGAAGACTTAATTCAAAGACTTATCCCTAAGACTCAACACTGAGACTTAAACCTAAGATTTAAGACTTAACCCTAAGACTTAGCCCCAAGACTTAAGTCTAAGACTTCAAGTTATGAATTAAACTTTAGACTTAACCCTAAGACTCAAGCCATAAGACTTCACCTTAAGACTTAACCCTAAGACTTAACCTTAAAATTTAACCCTAAGACTGAACCCTAAAATATAACTTTTAAGACTTAACAATAAGACTGAACATTAAGACACAACCTTACGACTTCTACCCTGAGACCTAACCTTGAGACTTAACACTGAGATTTAACCCTAAGACTTAACTTTAAGATGTAACATTCGGACTTAACCTTCAAACTTAACCCTAAGCCTCAACCTTAAGAAGTAACTTGAAGACTTAACCCTGAGAATGAACTCTAAGACTTCAACTTAATAATTAACGCTCAGATATAACCCTCAGACTTAAACTTAAGAAATAGCCCTAAGACTTAACCTTAATATTTAACTTTAAGATGTAACCTTAAGGCTTAACCCTAAGAGTTAACCTTAAGTGTTGACCTTACAGATTTAACCCTAAGAGTTAACCTTAGGACTGAAACGTTAAGACTTAACCCTAAGACTTATCCCCAAGTCTTAACTCTAAAGAGTTAACCCTAAGACTTCAACTTGTGATTTAAACTTTAGACTGAACGCTAAGACTTAAAATTACGATTTAACATTAAGATTTAACCATAAGACTTAACCCTAAGACTTCAGGTTAAGTTTTAACCTTAAGACTCAACCCTGAGACTTAGTCGTGAAATTTATCCATAAGACTTATCCCTAAAACTGAAATCTGAGACTTAAACCTAAGATTTAACCTGAAGACTTGACCCTAAAACGTAGCCCTGAGACTTATCCTTGAGCTTTAACCTTGATACTTAATCCTGAGACTTAGCCCTAAGACTTATCCCCAAGACATAACTCTAAGGCTTAACCCAGAGACTTAACCTTAAGGCTCAACCTTAAGACTTAATCTTAAGACTTAACCCTGAGACTTAACCATAAGACTTATCCTCAAGATTGTACTCTAAGACTTAACCCTAAGACTTAAGATGAAGACTTAACCCTAAGACTCAATCTATGAGATGTAAACTTAAGACTTAATTAACCCTAAGACTCAATCTATGAGATGTAAACTTAAGACTTAACCTTTAGGAATTAACCCTGACACTTAACCTTAAGGCTTAACCCTAAGACTTAAGCTTAAGGTTTAAACTTAAGACTTCACATTAAGACTTATCCCTAAGACATAATCCTGAGACTTAACCCTAAGACTTAACCTCAAGTTTAACTTCAAAACTTAACCCTAAGACTGAATCCTAAGACACAACCTTACCACGTAACCCTGAGACTTAACCTTGAGACTTTACCTTGAAATTTAACCCTGGGATTTAACCCTAAGTCTTAATGCTAAGACTTAACTTTAAGATGTACCATTAAGACTTAACCTTAAAGCGTAACCTTAAGCTTTACACTCAAAACTTAACCCTAAGACTTAACCCTATGACGTAAACTTAAGGTCAAACCTTAAGACAAAACTTGAAGACTTAATTCAAAGACTTATCCCTAAGACTCAACACTGAGACTTAAACCTAAGATTTAAGACTTAACCCTAAGACTTAGCCCCAAGACTTAAGTCTAAGACTTCAAGTTATGAATTAAACTTTAGACTTAACCCTAAGACTCAAGCCATAAGACTTCACCTTAAGACTTAACCCTAAGACTTAACCTTAAAATTTAACCCTAAGACTGAACCCTAAAATATAACTTTTAAGACTTAACAATAAGACTGAACATTAAGACACAACCTTACGACTTCTACCCTGAGACCTAACCTTGAGACTTAACACTGAGATTTAACCCTAAGACTTAACTTTAAGATGTAACATTCGGACTTAACCTTCAAACTTAACCCTAAGCCTCAACCTTAAGAAGTAACTTGAAGACTTAACCCTGAGAATGAACTCTAAGACTTCAACTTAATAATTAACGCTCAGATATAACCCTCAGACTTAAACTTAAGAAATAGCCCTAAGACTTAACCTTCATATTTAACTTGAAGATGTAACCTTAAGGCTTAACCCTAAGAGTTAACCTTAAGTGTTGACCTTACAGATTTAACCCTAAGAGTTAACCTTAGGACTGAAACGTTAAGACTTAACCCTAAGACTTATCCCCAAGACTTAACTCTAAAGAGTTAACCCTACGACTTCAACTTGTGATTTAAACTTTAGACTGAACGCTAAGACTTAAAATTACGATTTAACATTAAGATTTAACCATAAGACTTAACCCTAAGACTTCAGGTTAAGTTTTAACCTTAAGACTCAACCCTGAGACTTAGTCGTGAAATTTATCCATAAGACTTATCCCTAAAACTGAAAACTGAGACTTAAACCTAAGATTTAACCTGAAGACTTAACCCTAAAACGTAGCCCTGAGACTTATCCTTGAGCTTTAACCTTGATACTTAATCCTGAGACTTAGCCCTAAGACTTATCCCCAAGACATAACTCTAAGGCTTAACCCAGAGACTTAACCTTAAGGCTCAACCTTAAGACTTAACATTAAGACTTAACCCTGAGACTTAACCATAAGACTTATCCTCAAGATTGTACTCTAAGACTTAACCCTAAGACTTAAGATGAAGACTTAACCCTAAGACTCAATCTATGAGATGTAAACTTAAGACTTAATTAACCCTAAGACTCAATCTATGAGATGTAAACTTAAGACTTAACCTTTAGGAATTAACCCTGACACTTAACCTTAAGGCTTAACCCTAAGACTTAAGCTTAAGGTTTAAACTTAAGACTTCACATTAAGACGTATCCCTAAGACATAATCCTGAGACTTAACCCTAAGACTTAACCTCAAGTTTAACTTCAAAACTTAACCCTAAGACTGAATCCTAAGACACAACCTTACCACGTAACCCTGAGACTTAACCTTGAGACTTTACCTTGAAATTTAACCCTGGGATTTAACCCTAAGTCTTAATGCTAAGACTTAACTTTAAGATGTACCATTAAGACTTAACCTTAAAGCGTAACCTTAAGCTTTACACTCAAAACTTAACCCTAAGACTTAACCCTATGACGTAAACTTAAGGTCAAACCTTAAGACAAAACTTGAAGTCTTAATTCAAAGACTTATCCCTAAGACTCAACACTGAGACTTAAACCTAAGATTTAAGACTTAACCCTAAGACTTAGCCCCAAGACTTAAGTCTAAGACTTCAAGTTATGAATTAAACTTTAGACTTAACCCTAAGACTCAAGCCATAAGACTTCACCTTAAGACTTAACCCTAAGACTTAACCTTAAAATTTAACCCTAAGACTGAACCCTAAAATATAACTTTTAAGACTTAACAATAAGACTGAACATTAAGACACAACCTTACGACTTCTACCCTGAGACCTAACCTTGAGACTTAACACTGAGATTTAACCCTAAGACTTAACTTTAAGATGTAACATTCGGACTTAACCTTAAAACTTAACCCTAAGCCTCAACCTTAAGAAGTAACTTGAAGACTTAACCCTGAGAATGAACTCTAAGACTTCAACTTAATAATTAACGCTCAGATATAACCCTCAGACTTAAACTTAAGAAATAGCCCTAAGACTTAACCTTAATATTTAACTTTAAGATGTAACCTTAAGGCTTAACCCTAAGAGTTAACCTTAAGTGTTGACCTTACAGATTTAACCCTAAGAGTTAACCTTAGGACTGAAACGTTAAGACTTAACCCTAAGACTTATCCCCAAGTCTTAACTCTAAAGAGTTAACCCTAAGACTTCAACTTGTGATTTAAACTTTAGACTGAACGCTAAGACTTAAAATTACGATTTAACATTAAGATTTAACCATAAGACTTAACCCTAAGACTTCAGGTTAAGTTTTAACCTTAAGACTCAACCCTGAGACTTAGTCGTGAAATTTATCCATAAGACTTATCCCTAAAACTGAAAACTGAGACTTAAACCTAAGATTTAACCTGAAGACTTAACCCTAAAACGTAGCCCTGAGACTTATCCTTGAGCTTTAACCTTGATACTTAATCCTGAGACTTAGCCCTAAGACTTATCCCCAAGACATAACTCTAAGGCTTAACCCAGAGACTTAACCTTAAGGCTCAACCTTAAGACTTAACATTAAGACTTAACCCTGAGACTTAACCATAAGACTTATCCTCAAGATTGTACTCTAAGACTTAACCCTAAGACTTAAGATGAAGACTTAACCCTAAGACTCAATCTATGAGATGTAAACTTAAGACTTAATTAACCCTAAGACTCAATCTATGAGATGTAAACTTAAGACTTAACCTTTAGGAATTAACCCTGACACTTAACCTTAAGGCTTAACCCTAAGACTTAAGCTTAAGGTTTAAACTTAAGACTTCACATTAAGACGTATCCCTAAGACATAATCCTGAGACTTAACCCTAAGACTTAACCTCAAGTTTAACTTCAAAACTTAACCCTAAGACTGAATCCTAAGACACAACCTTACCACGTAACCCTGAGACTTAACCTTGAGACTTTACCTTGAAATTTAACCCTGGGATTTAACCCTAAGTCTTAATGCTAAGACTTAACTTTAAGATGTACCATTAAGACTTAACCTTAAAGCGTAACCTTAAGCTTTACACTCAAAACTTAACCCTAAGACTTAACCCTATGACGTAAACTTAAGGTCAAACCTTAAGACAAAACTTGAAGTCTTAATTCAAAGACTTATCCCTAAGACTCAACACTGAGACTTAAACCTAAGATTTAAGACTTAGCCCCAAGACTTAAGTCTAAGACTTCAAGTTATGAATTAAACTTTAGACTTAACCCTAAGACTCAAGCCATAAGACTTCACCTTAAGACTTAACCCTAAGACTTAACCTTAAAATTTAACCCTAAGACTGAACCCTAAAATATAACTTTTAAGACTTAACAATAAGACTGAACATTAAGACACAACCTTACGACTTCTACCCTGAGACCTAACCTTGAGACTTAACACTGAGATTTAACCCTAAGACTTAACTTTAAGATGTAACATTCGGACTTAACCTTAAAACTTAACCCTAAGCCTCAACCTTAAGAAGTAACTTGAAGACTTAACCCTGAGAATGAACTCTAAGACTTCAACTTAATAATTAACGCTCAGATATAACCCTCAGACTTAAACTTAAGAAATAGCCCTAAGACTTAACCTTAATATTTAACTTTAAGATGTAACCTTAAGGCTTAACCCTAAGAGTTAACCTTAAGTGTTGACCTTACAGATTTAACCCTAAGAGTTAACCTTAGGACTGAAACGTTAAGACTTAACCCTAAGACTTATCCCCAAGTCTTAACTCTAAAGAGTTAACCCTAAGACTTCAACTTGTGATTTAAACTTTAGACTGAACGCTAAGACTTAAAATTACGATTTAACATTAAGATTTAACCATAAGACTTAACCCTAAGACTTCAGGTTAAGTTTTAACCTTAAGACTCAACCCTGAGACTTAGTCGTGAAATTTATCCATAAGACTTATCCCTAAAACTGAAAACTGAGACTTAAACCTAAGATTTAACCTGAAGACTTAACCCTAAAACGTAGCCCTGAGACTTATCCTTGAGCTTTAACCTTGATACTTAATCCTGAGACTTAGCCCTAAGACTTATCCCCAAGACATAACTCTAAGGCTTAACCCAGAGACTTAACCTTAAGGCTCAACCTTAAGACTTAACCTTAAGACTTAACCCTGAGACTTAACCATAAGACTTATCCTCAAGATTGTACTCTAAGACTTAACCCTAAGACTTAAGATGAAGACTTAACCCTAAGACTCAATCTATGAGATGTAAACTTAAGACTTAATTAACCCTAAGACTCAATCTATGAGATGTAAACTTAAGACTTAACCTTTAGGAATTAACCCTGACACTTAACCTTAAGGCTTAACCCTAAGACTTAAGCTTAAGGTTTAAATTTAAGACTTCACATTAAGACTTATCCCTAAGACATAATCCTGAGACTTAACCCTAAGACTTAACCTCAAGTTTAACTTCAAAACTTAACCCTAAGACTGAATCCTAAGACACAACCTTACCACGTAACCCTGAGACTTAACCTTGAGACTTTACCTTGAAATTTAACCCTGGGATTTAACCCTAAGTCTTAATGCTAAGACTTAACTTTAAGATGTACCATTAAGACTTAACCTTAAAGCGTAACCTTAAGCTTTACACTCAAAACTTAACCCTAAGACTTAACCCTATGACGTAAACTTAAGGTCAAACCTTAAGACAAAACTTGAAGACTTAATTCAAAGACTTATCCCTAAGACTCAACACTGAGACTTAAACCTAAGATTTAAGACTTAACCCTAAGACTTAGCCCCAAGACTTAAGTCTAAGACTTCAAGTTATGAATTAAACTTTAGACTTAACCCAAAGACTCAAGCCATAAGACTTCACCTTAAGACTTAACCCTAAGACTTAACCTTAAAATTTAACCCTAAGACTGAACCCTAAAATATAACTTTTAAGACTTAACAATAAGACTGAACATTAAGACACAACCTTACGACTTCTACCCTGAGACCTAACCTTGAGACTTAACACTGAGATTTAACCCTAAGACTTAACTTTAAGATGTAACATTCGGACTTAACCTTCAAACTTAACCCTAAGCCTCAACCTTAAGAAGTAACTTGAAGACTTAACCCTGAGAATGAACTCTAAGACTTCAACTTAATAATTAACGCTCAGATATAACCCTCAGACTTAAACTTAAGAAATAACCCTAAGACTTAACCTTAATATTTAACTTTAAGATGTAACCTTAAGGCTTAACCCTAAACTTAACCCTAAGAGTTAACCTTAAGTGTTGACCTTACAGATTTAACCCTAAGAGTTAACCTTAGGACTGAAACGTTAAGACTTAACCCTAAGACTTATCCCCAAGACTTAACTCTAAAGAGTTAACCCTAAGACTTCAACTTGTGATTTAAACTTTAGACTGAACGCTAAGACTTAAAATTACGATTTAACATTAAGATTTAACCATAAGACTTAACCCTAAGACTTCAGGTTAAGTTTTAACCTTAAGACTCAACCCTGAGACTTAGTCGTGAAATTTATCCATAAGACTTATCCCTAAAACTGAAAACTGAGACTTAAACCTAAGATTTAACCTGAAGACTTAACCCTAAAACGTAGCCCTGAGACTTATCCTTGAGCTTTAACCTTGATACTTAATCCTGAGACTTAGCCCTAAGACTTATCCCCAAGACATAACTCTAAGGCTTAACCCAGAGACTTAACCTTAAGGCTCAACCTTAAGACTTAACCTTAAGACTTAACCCTGAGACTTAACCATAAGACTTATCCTCAAGATTGTACTCTAAGACTTAACCCTAAGACTTAAGATGAAGACTTAACCCTAAGACTCAATCTATGAGATGTAAACTTAAGACTTAATTAACCCTAAGACTCAATCTATGAGATGTAAACTTAAGACTTAACCTTTAGGAATTAACCCTGACTCTTAACCTTAAGGCTTAACCCTAAGACTTAAGCTTAAGGTTTAAACTTAAGACTTCACATTAAGACTTATCCCTAAGACATAATCCTGAGACTTAACCCTAAGACTTAACCTCAAGTTTAACTTCAAAACTTAACCCTAAGACTGAATCCTAAGACACAACCTTACCACGTAACCCTGAGACTTAACCTTGAGACTTTACCTTGAAATTTAACCCTGGGATTTAACCCTAAGTCTTAATGCTAAGACTTAACTTGAAGATGTACCATTAAGACTTAACCTTAAAGCGTAACCTTAAGATTTACACTCAAAACTTAACCCTAAGACTTAACCCTATGACGTAAACTTAAGGTCAAACCTTAAGACAAAACTTGAGGACTTAATTCAAAGACTTATCCCTAAGACTCAACACTGAGACTTAAACCTAAGATTTAAGACTTAACCCTAAGACTTAGCCCCAAGACTTAAGTCTAAGACTTCAAGTTATGAATTAAACTTTAGACTTAACCCTAAGACTCAAGCCATAAGACTTCACCTTAAGACTTAACCCTAAGACTTAACCTTAAAATTTAACCCTAAGACTGAACCCTAAAATATAACTTTTAAGACTTAACAATAAGACTGAACATTAAGACACAACCTTACGACTTCTACCCTGAGACCTAACCTTGAGACTTAACACTGAGATTTAACCCTAAGACTTAACTTTAAGATGTAACATTCGGACTTAACCTTAAAACTTAACCCTAAGCCTCAACCTTAAGAAGTAACTTGAAGACTTAACCCTGAGAATGAACTCTAAGACTTCAACTTAATAATTAACGCTCAGATATAACCCTCAGACTTAAACTTAAGAAATAACCCTAAGACTTAACCTTAATATTTAACTTGAAGATGTAACCTTAAGGCTTAACCCTAAACTTAACCCTAAGAGTTAACCTTAAGTGTTGACCTTACAGATTTAACCCTAAGAGTTAACCTTAGGACTGAAACGTTAAGACTTAACCCTAAGACTTATCCCCAAGACTTAACTCTAAAGAGTTAACCCTAAGACTTCAACTTGTGATTTAAACTTTAGACTGAACGCTAAGACTTAAAATTACGATTTAACATTAAGATTTAACCATAAGACTTAACCCTAAGACTTCAGGTTAAGTTTTAACCTTAAGACTCAACCCTGAGACTTAGTCGTGAAATTTATCCATAAGACTTATCCCTAAAACTGAAAACTGAGACTTAAACCTAAGATTTAACCTGAAGACTTAACCCTAAAACGTAGCCCTGAGACTTATCCTTGAGCTTTAACCTTGATACTTAATCCTGAGACTTAGCCCTAAGACTTATCCCCAAGACATAACTCTAAGGCTTAACCCAGAGACTTAACCTTAAGGCTCAACCTTAAGACTTAACCTTAAGACTTAACCCTGAGACTTAACCATAAGACTTATCCTCAAGATTGTACTCTAAGACTTAACCCTAAGACTTAAGATGAAGACTTAACCCTAAGACTCAATCTATGAGATGTAAACTTAAGACTTAATTAACCCTAAGACTCAATCTATGAGATGTAAACTTAAGACTTAACCTTTAGGAATTAACCCTGACACTTAACCTTAAGGCTTAACCCTAAGACTTAAGCTTAAGGTTTAAACTTAAGACTTCACATTAAGACGTATCCCTAAGACATAATCCTGAGACTTAACCCTAAGACTTAACCTCAAGTTTAACTTCAAAACTTAACCCTAAGACTGAACCCTAAGACACAACCTTACCACGTAACCCTGAGACTTAACCTTGAGACTTTACCTTGAAATTTAACCCTGGGATTTAACCCTAAGTCTTAATGCTAAGACTTAACTTTAAGATGTACCATTAAGACTTAACCTTAAAGCGTAACCTTAAGCTTTACACTCAAAACTTAACCCTAAGACTTAACCCTATGACGTAAACTTAAGGTCAAACCTTAAGACAAAACTTGAAGACTTAATTCAAAGACTTATCCCTAAGACTCAACACTGAGACTTAAACCTAAGATTTAAGACTTAACCCTAAGACTTAGCCCCAAGACTTAAGTCTAAGACTTCAAGTTATGAATTAAACTTTAGACTTAACCCTAAGACTCAAGCCATAAGACTTCACCTTAAGACTTAACCCTAAGACTTAACCTTAAAATTTAACCCTAAGACTGAACCCTAAAATATAACTTTTAAGACTTAACAATAAGACTGAACATTAAGACACAACCTTACGACTTCTACCCTGAGACCTAACCTTGAGACTTAACACTGAGATTTAACCCTAAGACTTAACTTTAAGATGTAACATTCGGACTTAACCTTCAAACTTAACCCTAAGCCTCAACCTTAAGAAGTAACTTGAAGACTTAACCCTGAGAATGAACTCTAAGACTTCAACTTAATAATTAACGCTCAGATATAACCCTCAGACTTAAACTTAAGAAATAGCCCTAAGACTTAACCTTCATATTTAACTTGAAGATGTAACCTTAAGGCTTAACCCTAAGAGTTAACCTTAAGTGTTGACCTTACAGATTTAACCCTAAGAGTTAACCTTAGGACTGAAACGTTAAGACTTAACCCTAAGACTTATCCCCAAGACTTAACTCTAAGGAGTTAACCCTAAGACTTCAACTTGTGATTTAAACTTTAGACTGAACGCTAAGACTTAAAATTACGATTTAACATTAAGATTTAACCATAAGACTTAACCCTAAGACTTCAGGTTAAGTTTTAACCTTAAGACTCAACCCTGAGACTTAGTCGTGAAATTTATCCATAAGACTTATCCCTAAAACTGAAAACTGAGACTTAAACCTAAGATTTAACCTGAAGACTTAACCCTAAAACGTAGCCCTGAGACTTATCCTTGAGCTTTAACCTTGATACTTAATCCTGAGACTTAGCCCTAAGACTTATCCCCAAGACATAACTCTAAGGCTTAACCCAGAGACTTAACCTTAAGGCTCAACCTTAAGACTTAACCTTAAGACTTAACCCTGAGACTTAACCATAAGACTTATCCTCAAGATTGTACTCTAAGACTTAACCCTAAGACTTAAGATGAAGACTTAACCCTAAGACTCAATCTATGAGATGTAAACTTAAGACTTAATTAACCCTAAGACTCAATCTATGAGATGTAAACTTAAGACTTAACCTTTAGGAATTAACCCTGACACTTAACCTTAAGGCTTAACCCTAAGACTTAAGCTTAAGGTTTAAACTTAAGACTTCACATTAAGACGTATCCCTAAGACATAATCCTGAGACTTAACCCTAAGACTTAACCTCAAGTTTAACTTCAAATCTTAACCCTAAGACTGAATCCTAAGACACAACCTTACCACGTAACCCTGAGACTTAACCTTGAGACTTTACCTTGAAATTTAACCCTGGGATTTAACCCTAAGTCTTAATGCTAAGACTTAACTTTAAGATGTACCATTAAGACTTAACCTTAAAGCGTAACCTTAAGCTTTACACTCAAAACTTAACCCTAAGACTTAACCCTATGACGTAAACTTAAGGTTAAACCTTAAGACAAAACTTGAAGACTTAATTCAAAGACTTATCCCTAAGACTCAACACTGAGACTTAAACCTAAGATTTAAGACTTAACCCTAAGACTTAGCCCCAAGACTTAAGTCTAAGACTTCAAGTTATGAATTAAACTTTAGACTTAACCCTAAGACTCAAGCCATAAGACTTCACCTTAAGACTTAACCCTAAGACTTAACCTTAAAATTTAACCCTAAGACTGAACCCTAAAATATAACTTTTAAGACTTAACAATAAGACTGAACATTAAGACACAACCTTACGACTTCTACCCTGAGACCTAACCTTGAGACTTAACACTGAGATTTAACCCTAAGACTTAACTTTAAGATGTAACATTCGGACATAACCTTAAAACTTAACCCTAAGCCTCAACCTTAAGAAGTAACTTGAAGACTTAACCCTGAGAATGAACTCTAAGACTTCAACTTAATAATTAACGCTCAGATATAACCCTCAGACTTAAACTTAAGAAATAGCCCTAAGACTTAACCTTAATATTTAACTTTAAGATGTAACCTTAAGGCTTAACCCTAAACTTAACCCTAAGAGTTAACCTTAAGTGTTGACCTTACAGATTTAACCCTAAGAGTTAACCTTAGGACTGAAACGTTAAGACTTAACCCTAAGACTTATCCCCAAGACTTAACTCTAAAGAGTTAACCCTAAGACTTCAACTTGTGATTTAAACTTTAGACTGAACGCTAAGACTTAAAATTACGATTTAACATTAAGATTTAACCATAAGACTTAACCCTAAGACTTCAGGTTAAGTTTTAACCTTAAGACTCAACCCTGAGACTTAGTCGTGAAATTTATCCATAAGACTTATCCCTAAAACTGAAAACTGAGACTTAAACCTAAGATTTAACCTGAAGACTTAACCCTAAAACGTAGCCCTGAGACTTATCCTTGAGCTTTAACCTTGATACTTAATCCTGAGACTTAGCCCTAAGACTTATCCCCAAGACATAACTCTAAGGCTTAACCCAGAGACTTAACCTTAAGGCTCAACCTTAAGACTTAACCTTAAGACTTAACCCTGAGACTTAACCATAAGACTTATCCTCAAGATTGTACTCTAAGACTTAACCCTAAGACTTAAGATGAAGACTTAACCCTAAGACTCAATCTATGAGATGTAAACTTAAGACTTAATTAACCCTAAGACTCAATCTATGAGATGTAAACTTAAGACTTAACCTTTAGGAATTAACCCTGACACTTAACCTTAAGGCTTAACCCTAAGACTTAAGCTTAAGGTTTAAACTTAAGACTTCACATTAAGACGTATCCCTAAGACATAATCCTGAGACTTAACCCTAAGACTTAACCTCAAGTTTAACTTCAAAACTTAACCCTAAGACTGAATCCTAAGACACAACCTTACCACGTAACCCTGAGACTTAACCTTGAGACTTTACCTTGAAATTTAACCCTGGGATTTAACCCTAAGTCTTAATGCTAAGACTTAACTTTAAGATGTACCATTAAGACTTAACCTTAAAGCGTAACCTTAAGCTTTACACTCAAAACTTAACCCTAAGACTTAACCCTATGACGTAAACTTAAGGTCAAACCTTAAGACAAAACTTGAAGACTTAATTCAAAGACTTATCCCTAAGACTCAACACTGAGACTTAAACCTAAGATTTAAGACTTAACCCTAAGACTTAGCCCCAAGACTTAAGTCTAAGACTTCAAGTTATGAATTAAACTTTAGACTTAACCCTAAGACTCAAGCCATAAGACTTCACCTTAAGACTTAACCTGAAGACTTAACCTTAAAATTTAACCCTAAGACTGAACCCTAAAATATAACTTTTAAGACTTAACAATAAGACTGAACATTAAGACACAACCTTACGACTTCTACCCTGAGACCTAACCTTGAGACTTAACACTGAGATTTAACCCTAAGACTTAACTTTAAGATGTAACATTCGGACTTAACCTTAAAACTTAACCCTAAGCCTCAACCTTAAGAAGTAACTTGAAGACTTAACCCTGAGAATGAACTCTAAGACTTCAACTTAATAATTAACGCTCAGATATAACCCTCAGACTTAAACTTAAGAAATAGCCCTAAGACTTAACCTTCATATTTAACTTGAAGATGTAACCTTAAGGCTTAACCCTAAGAGTTAACCTTAAGTGTTGACCTTACAGATTTAACCCTAAGAGTTAACCTTAGGACTGAAACGTTAAGACTTAAGCCTAAGACTTATCCCCAAGACTTAACTCTAAAGAGTTAACCCTAAGACTTCAACTTGTGATTTAAACTTTAGACTGAACGCTAAGACTTAAAATTACGATTTAACATTAAGATTTAACCATAAGACTTAACCCTAAGACTTCAGGTTAAGTTTTAACCTTAAGACTCAACCCTGAGACTTAGTCGTGAAATTTATCCATAAGACTTATCCCTAAAACTGAAAACTGAGACTTAAACCTAAGATTTAACCTGAAGACTTAACCCTAAAACGTAGCCCTGAGACTTATCCTTGAGCTTTAACCTTGATACTTAATCCTGAGACTTAGCCCTAAGACTTATCCCCAAGACATAACTCTAAGGCTTAACCCAGAGACTTAACCTTAAGGCTCAACCTTAAGACTTAACATTAAGACTTAACCCTGAGACTTAACCATAAGACTTATCCTCAAGATTGTACTCTAAGACTTAACCCTAAGACTTAAGATGAAGACTTAACCCTAAGACTCAATCTATGAGATGTAAACTTAAGACTTAATTAACCCTAAGACTCAATCTATGAGATGTAAACTTAAGACTTAACCTTTAGGAATTAACCCTGACACTTAACCTTAAGGCTTAACCCTAAGACTTAAGCTTAAGGTTTAAACTTAAGACTTCACATTAAGACGTATCCCTAAGACATAATCCTGAGACTTAACCCTAAGACTTAACCTCAAGTTTAACTTCAAAACTTAACCCTAAGACTGAATCCTAAGACACAACCTTACCACGTAACCCTGAGACTTAACCTTGAGACTTTACCTTGAAATTTAACCCTGGGATTTAACCCTAAGTCTTAATGCTAAGACTTAACTTTAAGATGTACCATTAAGACTTAACCTTAAAGCGTAACCTTAAGCTTTACACTCAAAACTTAACCCTAAGACTTAACCCTATGACGTAAACTTAAGGTTAAACCTTAAGACAAAACTTGAAGACTTAATTCAAAGACTTATCCCTAAGACTCAACACTGAGACTTAAACCTAAGATTTAAGACTTAACCCTAAGACTTAGCCCCAAGACTTAAGTCTAAGACTTCAAGTTATGAATTAAACTTTAGACTTAACCCTAAGACTCAAGCCATAAGACTTCACCTTAAGACTTAACCCTAAGACTTAACCTTAAAATTTAACCCTAAGACTGAACCCTAAAATATAACTTTTAAGACTTAACAATAAGACTGAACATTAAGACACAACCTTACGACTTCTACCCTGAGACCTAACCTTGAGACTTAACACTGAGATTTAACCCTAAGACTTAACTTTAAGATGTAACATTCGGACATAACCTTAAAACTTAACCCTAAGCCTCAACCTTAAGAAGTAACTTGAAGACTTAACCCTGAGAATGAACTCTAAGACTTCAACTTAATAATTAACGCTCAGATATAACCCTCAGACTTAAACTTAAGAAATAGCCCTAAGACTTAACCTTAATATTTAACTTTAAGATGTAACCTTAAGGCTTAACCCTAAACTTAACCCTAAGAGTTAACCTTAAGTGTTGACCTTACAGATTTAACCCTAAGAGTTAACCTTAGGACTGAAACGTTAAGACTTAACCCTAAGACTTATCCCCAAGACTTAACTCTAAAGAGTTAACCCTAAGACTTCAACTTGTGATTTAAACTTTAGACTGAACGCTAAGACTTAAAATTACGATTTAACATTAAGATTTAACCATAAGACTTAACCCTAAGACTTCAGGTTAAGTTTTAACCTTAAGACTCAACCCTGAGACTTAGTCGTGAAATTTATCCATAAGACTTATCCCTAAAACTGAAAACTGAGACTTAAACCTAAGATTTAACCTGAAGACTTAACCCTAAAACGTAGCCCTGAGACTTATCCTTGAGCTTTAACCTTGATACTTAATCCTGAGACTTAGCCCTAAGACTTATCCCCAAGACATAACTCTAAGGCTTAACCCAGAGACTTAACCTTAAGGCTCAACCTTAAGACTTAACCTTAAGACTTAACCCTGAGACTTAACCATAAGACTTATCCTCAAGATTGTACTCTAAGACTTAACCCTAAGACTTAAGATGAAGACTTAACCCTAAGACTCAATCTATGAGATGTAAACTTAAGACTTAATTAACCCTAAGACTCAATCTATGAGATGTAAACTTAAGACTTAACCTTTAGGAATTAACCCTGACACTTAACCTTAAGGCTTAACCCTAAGACTTAAGCTTAAGGTTTAAACTTAAGACTTCACATTAAGACTTATCCCTAAGACATAATCCTGAGACTTAACCCTAAGACTTAACCTCAAGTTTAACTTCAAAACTTAACCCTAAGACTGAATCCTAAGACACAACCTTACCACGTAACCCTGAGACTTAACCTTGAGACTTTACCTTGAAATTTAACCCTGGGATTTAACCCTAAGTCTTAATGCTAAGACTTAACTTTAAGATGTACCATTAAGACTTAACCTTAAAGCGTAACCTTAAGCTTTACACTCAAAACTTAACCCTAAGACTTAACCCTATGACGTAAACTTAAGGTCAAACCTTAAGACAAAACTTGAAGACTTAATTCAAAGACTTATCCCTAAGACTCAACACTGAGACTTAAACCTAAGATTTAAGACTTAACCCTAAGACTTAGCCCCAAGACTTAAGTCTAAGACTTCAAGTTATGAATTAAACTTTAGACTTAACCCTAAGACTCAAGCCATAAGACTTCACCTTAAGACTTAACCTGAAGACTTAACCTTAAAATTTAACCCTAAGACTGAACCCTAAAATATAACTTTTAAGACTTAACAATAAGACTGAACATTAAGACACAACCTTACGACTTCTACCCTGAGACCTAACCTTGAGACTTAACACTGAGATTTAACCCTAAGACTTAACTTTAAGATGTAACATTCGGACTTAACCTTAAAACTTAACCCTAAGCCTCAACCTTAAGAAGTAACTTGAAGACTTAACCCTGAGAATGAACTCTAAGACTTCAACTTAATAATTAACGCTCAGATATAACCCTCAGACTTAAACTTAAGAAATAGCCCTAAGACTTAACCTTCATATTTAACTTGAAGATGTAACCTTAAGGCTTAACCCTAAGAGTTAACCTTAAGTGTTGACCTTACAGATTTAACCCTAAGAGTTAACCTTAGGACTGAAACGTTAAGACTTAACCCTAAGACTTATCCCCAAGACTTAACTCTAAAGAGTTAACCCTAAGACTTCAACTTGTGATTTAAACTTTAGACTGAACGCTAAGACTTAAAATTACGATTTAACATTAAGATTTAACCATAAGACTTAACCCTAAGACTTCAGGTTAAGTTTTAACCTTAAGACTCAACCCTGAGACTTAGTCGTGAAATTTATCCATAAGACTTATCCCTAAAACTGAAAACTGAGACTTAAACCTAAGATTTAACCTGAAGACTTAACCCTAAAACGTAGCCCTGAGACTTATCCTTGAGCTTTAACCTTGATACTTAATCCTGAGACTTAGCCCTAAGACTTATCCCCAAGACATAACTCTAAGGCTTAACCCAGAGACTTAACCTTAAGGCTCAACCTTAAGACTTAACATTAAGACTTAACCCTGAGACTTAACCATAAGACTTATCCTCAAGATTGTACTCTAAGACTTAACCCTAAGACTTAAGATGAAGACTTAACCCTAAGACTCAATCTATGAGATGTAAACTTAAGACTTAATTAACCCTAAGACTCAATCTATGAGATGTAAACTTAAGACTTAACCTTTAGGAATTAACCCTGACACTTAACCTTAAGGCTTAACCCTAAGACTTAAGCTTAAGGTTTAAACTTAAGACTTCACATTAAGACGTATCCCTAAGACATAATCCTGAGACTTAACCCTAAGACTTAACCTCAAGTTTAACTTCAAAACTTAACCCTAAGACTGAATCCTAAGACACAACCTTACCACGTAACCCTGAGACTTAACCTTGAGACTTTACCTTGAAATTTAACCCTGGGATTTAACCCTAAGTCTTAATGCTAAGACTTAACTTTAAGATGTACCATTAAGACTTAACCTTAAAGCGTAACCTTAAGCTTTACACTCAAAACTTAACCCTAAGACTTAACCCTATGACGTAAACTTAAGGTTAAACCTTAAGACAAAACTTGAAGACTTAATTCAAAGACTTATCCCTAAGACTCAACACTGAGACTTAAACCTAAGATTTAAGACTTAACCCTAAGACTTAGCCCCAAGACTTAAGTCTAAGACTTCAAGTTATGAATTAAACTTTAGACTTAACCCTAAGACTCAAGCCATAAGACTTCACCTTAAGACTTAACCCTAAGACTTAACCTTAAAATTTAACCCTAAGACTGAACCCTAAAATATAACTTTTAAGACTTAACAATAAGACTGAACATTAAGACACAACCTTACGACTTCTACCCTGAGACCTAACCTTGAGACTTAACACTGAGATTTAACCCTAAGACTTAACTTTAAGATGTAACATTCGGACTTAACCTTAAAACTTAACCCTAAGCCTCAACCTTAAGAAGTAACTTGAAGACTTAACCCTGAGAATGAACTCTAAGACTTCAACTTAATAATTAACGCTCAGATATAACCCTCAGACTTAAACTTAAGAAATAGCCCTAAGACTTAACCTTCATATTTAACTTGAAGATGTAACCTTAAGGCTTAACCCTAAGAGTTAACCTTAAGTGTTGACCTTACAGATTTAACCCTAAGAGTTAACCTTAGGACTGAAACGTTAAGACTTAAGCCTAAGACTTATCCCCAAGACTTAACTCTAAAGAGTTAACCCTAAGACTTCAACTTGTGATTTAAACTTTAGACTGAACGCTAAGACTTAAAATTACGATTTAACATTAAGATTTAACCATAAGACTTAACCCTAAGACTTCAGGTTAAGTTTTAACCTTAAGACTCAACCCTGAGACTTAGTCGTGAAATTTATCCATAAGACTTATCCCTAAAACTGAAAACTGAGACTTAAACCTAAGATTTAACCTGAAGACTTAACCCTAAAACGTAGCCCTGAGACTTATCCTTGAGCTTTAACCTTGATACTTAATCCTGAGACTTAGCCCTAAGACTTATCCCCAAGACATAACTCTAAGGCTTAACCCAGAGACTTAACCTTAAGGCTCAACCTTAAGACTTAACATTAAGACTTAACCCTGAGACTTAACCATAAGACTTATCCTCAAGATTGTACTCTAAGACTTAACCCTAAGACTTAAGATGAAGACTTAACCCTAAGACTCAATCTATGAGATGTAAACTTAAGACTTAATTAACCCTAAGACTCAATCTATGAGATGTAAACTTAAGACTTAACCTTTAGGAATTAACCCTGACACTTAACCTTAAGGCTTAACCCTAAGACTTAAGCTTAAGGTTTAAACTTAAGACTTCACATTAAGACGTATCCCTAAGACATAATCCTGAGACTTAACCCTAAGACTTAACCTCAAGTTTAACTTCAAAACTTAACCCTAAGACTGAATCCTAAGACACAACCTTACCACGTAACCCTGAGACTTAACCTTGAGACTTTACCTTGAAATTTAACCCTGGGATTTAACCCTAAGTCTTAATGCTAAGACTTAACTTTAAGATGTACCATTAAGACTTAACCTTAAAGCGTAACCTTAAGCTTTACACTCAAAACTTAACCCTAAGACTTAACCCTATGACGTAAACTTAAGGTTAAACCTTAAGACAAAACTTGAAGACTTAATTCAAAGACTTATCCCTAAGACTCAACACTGAGACTTAAACCTAAGATTTAAGACTTAACCCTAAGACTTAGCCCCAAGACTTAAGTCTAAGACTTCAAGTTATGAATTAAACTTTAGACTTAACCCTAAGACTCAAGCCATAAGACTTCACCTTAAGACTTAACCCTAAGACTTAACCTTAAAATTTAACCCTAAGACTGAACCCTAAAATATAACTTTTAAGACTTAACAATAAGACTGAACATTAAGACACAACCTTACGACTTCTACCCTGAGACCTAACCTTGAGACTTAACACTGAGATTTAACCCTAAGACTTAACTTTAAGATGTAACATTCGGACATAACCTTAAAACTTAACCCTAAGCCTCAACCTTAAGAAGTAACTTGAAGACTTAACCCTGAGAATGAACTCTAAGACTTCAACTTAATAATTAACGCTCAGATATAACCCTCAGACTTAAACTTAAGAAATAGCCCTAAGACTTAACCTTAATATTTAACTTTAAGATGTAACCTTAAGGCTTAACCCTAAACTTAACCCTAAGAGTTAACCTTAAGTGTTGACCGTACAGATTTAACCCTAAGAGTTAACCTTAGGACTGAAACGTTAAGACTTAACCCTAAGACTTATCCCCAAGACTTAACTCTAAAGAGTTAACCCTAAGACTTCAACTTGTGATTTAAACTTTAGACTGAACGCTAAGACTTAAAATTACGATTTAACATTAAGATTTAACCATAAGACTTTACCCTAAGACTTCAGGTTAAGTTTTAACCTTAAGACTCAACCCTGAGACTTAGTCGTGAAATTTATCCATAAGACTTATCCCTAAAACTGAAAACTGAGACTTAAACCTAAGATTTAACCTGAAGACTTAACCCTAAAACGTAGCCCTGAGACTTATCCTTGAGCTTTAACCTTGATACTTAATCCTGAGACTTAGCCCTAAGACTTATCCCCAAGACATAACTCTAAGGCTTAACCCAGAGACTTAACCTTAAGGCTCAACCTTAAGACTTAACCTTAAGACTTAACCCTGAGACTTAACCATAAGACTTATCCTCAAGATTGTACTCTAAGACTTAACCCTAAGACTTAAGATGAAGACTTAACCCTAAGACTCAATCTATGAGATGTAAACTTAAGACTTAATTAACCCTAAGACTCAATCTATGAGATGTAAACTTAAGACTTAACCTTTAGGAATTAACCCTGACACTTAACCTTAAGGCTTAACCCTAAGACTTAAGCTTAAGGTTTAAACTTAAGACTTCACATTAAGACTTATCCCTAAGACATAATCCTGAGACTTAACCCTAAGACTTAACCTCAAGTTTAACTTCAAAACTTAACCCTAAGACTGAATCCTAAGACACAACCTTACCACGTAACCCTGAGACTTAACCTTGAGACTTTACCTTGAAATTTAACCCTGGGATTTAACCCTAAGTCTTAATGCTAAGACTTAACTTTAAGATGTACCATTAAGACTTAACCTTAAAGCGTAACCTTAAGATTTACACTCAAAACTTAACCCTAAGACTTAACCCTATGACGTAAACTTAAGGTCAAACCTTAAGACAAAACTTGAAGACTTAATTCAAAGACTTATCCCTAAGACTCAACACTGAGACTTAAACCTAAGATTTAAGACTTAACCCTAAGACTTAGCCCCAAGACTTAAGTCTAAGACTTCAAGTTATGAATTAAACTTTAGACTTAACCCTAAGACTCAAGCCATAAGACTTCACCTTAAGACTTAACCTGAAGACTTAACCTTAAAATTTAACCCTAAGACTGAACCCTAAAATATAACTTTTAAGACTTAACAATAAGACTGAACATTAAGACACAACCTTACGACTTCTACCCTGAGACCTAACCTTGAGACTTAACACTGAGATTTAACCCTAAGACTTAACTTTAAGATGTAACATTCGGACTTAACCTTCAAACTTAACCCTAAGCCTCAACCTTAAGAAGTAACTTGAAGACTTAACCCTGAGAATGAACTCTAAGACTTCAACTTAATAATTAACGCTCAGATATAACCCTCAGACTTAAACTTAAGAAATAGCCCTAAGACTTAACCTTCATATTTAACTTGAAGATGTAACCTTAAGGCTTAACCCTAAGAGTTAACCTTAAGTGTTGACCTTACAGATTTAACCCTAAGAGTTAACCTTAGGACTGAAACGTTAAGACTTAACCCTAAGACTTATCCCCAAGACTTAACTCTAAAGAGTTAACCCTAAGACTTCAACTTGTGATTTAAACTTTAGACTGAACGCTAAGACTTAAAATTACGATTTAACATTAAGATTTAACCATAAGACTTAACCCTAAGACTTCAGGTTAAGTTTTAACCTTAAGACTCAACCCTGAGACTTAGTCGTGAAATTTATCCATAAGACTTATCCCTAAAACTGAAAACTGAGACTTAAACCTAAGATTTAACCTGAAGACTTAACCCTAAAACGTAGCCCTGAGACTTATCCTTGAGCTTTAACCTTGATACTTAATCCTGAGACTTAGCCCTAAGACTTATCCCCAAGACATAACTCTAAGGCTTAACCCAGAGACTTAACCTTAAGGCTCAACCTTAAGACTTAACATTAAGACTTAACCCTGAGACTTAACCATAAGGCTTATCCTCAAGATTGTACTCTAAGACTTAACCCTAAGACTTAAGATGAAGACTTAACCCTAAGACTCAATCTATGAGATGTAAACTTAAGACTTAATTAACCCTAAGACTCAATCTATGAGATGTAAACTTAAGACTTAACCTTTAGGAATTAACCCTGACACTTAACCTTAAGGCTTAACCCTAAGACTTAAGCTTAAGGTTTAAACTTAAGACTTCACATTAAGACGTATCCCTAAGACATAATCCTGAGACTTAACCCTAAGACTTAACCTCAAGTTTAACTTCAAAACTTAACCCTAAGACTGAATCCTAAGACACAACCTTACCACGTAACCCTGAGACTTAACCTTGAGACTTTACCTTGAAATTTAACCCTGGGATTTAACCCTAAGTCTTAATGCTAAGACTTAACTTTAAGATGTACCATTAAGACTTAACCTTAAAGCGTAACCTTAAGCTTTACACTCAAAACTTAACCCTAAGACTTAACCCTATGACGTAAACTTAAGGTCAAACCTTAAGACAAAACTTGAAGACTTAATTCAAAGACTTATCCCTAAGACTCAACACTGAGACTTAAACCTAAGATTTAAGACTTAACCCTAAGACTTAGCCCCAAGACTTAAGTCTAAGACTTCAAGTTATGAATTAAACTTTAGACTTAACCCTAAGACTCAAGCCATAAGACTTCACCTTAAGACTTAACCCGAAGACTTAACCTTAAAATTTAACCCTAAGACTGAACCCTAAAATATAACTTTTAAGACTTAACAATAAGACTGAACATTAAGACACAACCTTACGACTTCTACCCTGAGACCTAACCTTGAGACTTAACACTGAGATTTAACCCTAAGACTTAACTTTAAGATGTAACATTCGGACTTAACCTTAAAACTTAACCCTAAGCCTCAACCTTAAGAAGTAACTTGAAGACTTAACCCTGAGAATGAACTCTAAGACTTCAACTTAATAATTAACGCTCAGATATAACCCTCAGACTTAAACTTAAGAAATAGCCCTAAGACTTAACCTTAATATTTAACTTCAAGATGTAACCTTAAGGCTTAACCCTAAAAGTTAACCTTAAGTGTTGACCTTACAGATTTAACCCTAAGAGTTAACCTTAGGACTGAAACGTTAAGACTTAACCCTAAGACTTATCCGCAGGACTTAACTCTAAAGAGTTAACCCTAAGACTTCAACTTGTGATTTAAACTTTAGACTGAACGCTAAGACTTAAAATTACGATTTAACATTAAGATTTAACCATAAGACTTAACCCTAAGACTTCAGGTTAAGTTTTAACCTTAAGACTCAACCCTGAGACTTAGTCGTGAAATTTATCCATAAGACTTATCCCTAAAACTGAAAACTGAGACTTAAACCTAAGATTTAACCTGAAGACTTAACCCTAAAACGTAGCCCTGAGACTTATCCTTGAGCTTTAACCTTGATACTTAATCCTGAGACTTAGCCCTAAGACTTATCCCCAAGACATAACTCTAAGGCTTAACCCAGAGACTTAACCTTAAGGCTCAACCTTAAGACTTAACATTAAGACTTAACCCTGAGACTTAACCATAAGGCTTATCCTCAAGATTGTACTCTAAGACTTAACCCTAAGACTTAAGATGAAGACTTAACCCTAAGACTCAATCTATGAGATGTAAACTTAAGACTTAATTAACCCTAAGACTCAATCTATGAGATGTAAACTTAAGACTTAACCTTTAGGAATTAACCCTGACACTTAACCTTAAGGCTTAACCCTAAGACTTAAGCTTAAGGTTTAAACTTAAGACTTCACATTAAGACGTATCCCTAAGACATAATCCTGAGACTTAACCCTAAGACTTAACCTCAAGTTTAACTTCAAAACTTAACCCTAAGACTGAATCCTAAGACACAACCTTACCACGTAACCCTGAGACTTAACCTTGAGACTTTACCTTGAAATTTAACCCTGGGATTTAACCCTAAGTCTTAATGCTAAGACTTAACTTTAAGATGTACCATTAAGACTTAACCTTAAAGCGTAACCTTAAGATTTACACTCAAAACTTAACCCTAAGACTTAACCCTATGACGTAAACTTAAGGTCAAACCTTAAGACAAAACTTGAAGACTTAATTCAAAGACTTATCCCTAAGACTCAACACTGAGACTTAAACCTAAGATTTAAGACTTAACCCTAAGACTTAGCCCCAAGACTTAAGTCTAAGACTTCAAGTTATGAATTAAACTTTAGAATTAACCCTAAGACTCAAGCCATAAGACTTCACCTTAAGACTTAACCCTAAGACTTAACCTTAAAATTTAACCCTAAGACTGAACCCTAAAATATAACTTTTAAGACTTAACAATAAGACTGAACATTAAGACACAACCTTACGACTTCTACCCTGAGACCTAACCTTGAGACTTAACACTGAGATTTAACCCTAAGACTTAACTTTAAGATGTAACATTCGGACTTAACCTTAAAACTTAACCCTAAGCCTCAACCTTAAGAAGTAACTTGAAGACTTAACCCTGAGAATGAACTCTAAGACTTCAACTTAATAATTAACGCTCAGATATAACCCTCAGACTTAAACTTAAGAAATAGCCCTAAGACTTAACCTTAATATTTAACTTCAAGATGTAACCTTAAGGCTTAACCCTAAAAGTTAACCTTAAGTGTTGACCTTACAGATTTAACCCTAAGAGTTAACCTTAGGACTGAAACGTTAAGACTTAACCCTAAGACTTATCCCCAAGACTTAACTCTAAAGAGTTAACCCTAAGACTTCAACTTGTGATTTAAACTTTAGACTGAACGCTAAGACTTAAAATTACGATTTAACATTAAGATTTAACCATAAGACTTAACCCTAAGACTTCAGGTTAAGTTTTAACCTTAAGACTCAACCCTGAGACTTAGTCGTGAAATTTATCCATAAGACTTATCCCTAAAACTGAAAACTGAGACTTAAACCTAAGATTTAACCTGAAGACTTAACCCTAAAACGTAGCCCTGAGACTTATCCTTGAGCTTTAACCTTGATACTTAATCCTGAGACTTAGCCCTAAGACTTATCCCCAAGACATAACTCTAAGGCTTAACCCAGAGACTTAACCTTAAGGCTCAACCTTAAGACTTAACATTAAGACTTAACCCTGAGACTTAACCATAAGGCTTATCCTCAAGATTGTACTCTAAGACTTAACCCTAAGACTTAAGATGAAGACTTAACCCTAAGACTCAATCTATGAGATGTAAACTTAAGACTTAATTAACCCTAAGACTCAATCTATGAGATGTAAACTTAAGACTTAACCTTTAGGAATTAACCCTGACACTTAACCTTAAGGCTTAACCCTAAGACTTAAGCTTAAGGTTTAAACTTAAGACTTCACATTAAGACGTATCCCTAAGACATAATCCTGAGACTTAACCCTAAGACTTAACCTCAAGTTTAACTTCAAAACTTAACCCTAAGACTGAATCCTAAGACACAACCTTACCACGTAACCCTGAGACTTAACCTTGAGACTTTACCTTGAAATTTAACCCTGGGATTTAACCCTAAGTCTTAATGCTAAGACTTAACTTTAAGATGTACCATTAAGACTTAACCTTAAAGCGTAACCTTAAGCTTTACACTCAAAACTTAACCCTAAGACTTAACCCTATGACGTAAACTTAAGGTCAAACCTTAAGACAAAACTTGAAGACTTAATTCAAAGACTTATCCCTAAGACTCAACACTGAGACTTAAACCTAAGATTTAAGACTTAACCCTAAGACTTAGCCCCAAGACTTAAGTCTAAGACTTCAAGTTATGAATTAAACTTTAGACTTAACCCTAAGACTCAAGCCATAAGACTTCACCTTAAGACTTAACCCGAAGACTTAACCTTAAAATTTAACCCTAAGACTGAACCCTAAAATATAACTTTTAAGACTTAACAATAAGACTGAACATTAAGACACAACCTTACGACTTCTACCCTGAGACCTAACCTTGAGACTTAACACTGAGATTTAACCCTAAGACTTAACTTTAAGATGTAACATTCGGACTTAACCTTAAAACTTAACCCTAAGCCTCAACCTTAAGAAGTAACTTGAAGACTTAACCCTGAGAATGAACTCTAAGACTTCAACTTAATAATTAACGCTCAGATATAACCCTCAGACTTAAACTTAAGAAATAGCCCTAAGACTTAACCTTAATATTTAACTTCAAGATGTAACCTTAAGGCTTAACCCTAAAAGTTAACCTTAAGTGTTGACCTTACAGATTTAACCCTAAGAGTTAACCTTAGGACTGAAACGTTAAGACTTAACCCTAAGACTTATCCCCAAGACTTAACTCTAAAGAGTTAACCCTAAGACTTCAACTTGTGATTTAAACTTTAGACTGAACGCTAAGACTTAAAATTACGATTTAACATTAAGATTTAACCATAAGACTTAACCCTAAGACTTCAGGTTAAGTTTTAACCTTAAGACTCAACCCTGAGACTTAGTCGTGAAATTTATCCATAAGACTTATCCCTAAAACTGAAAACTGAGACTTAAACCTAAGATTTAACCTGAAGACTTAACCCTAAAACGTAGCCCTGAGACTTATCCTTGAGCTTTAACCTTGATACTTAATCCTGAGACTTAGCCCTAAGACTTATCCCCAAGACATAACTCTAAGGCTTAACCCAGAGACTTAACCTTAAGGCTCAACCTTAAGACTTAACATTAAGACTTAACCCTGAGACTTAACCATAAGGCTTATCCTCAAGATTGTACTCTAAGACTTAACCCTAAGACTTAAGATGAAGACTTAACCCTAAGACTCAATCTATGAGATGTAAACTTAAGACTTAATTAACCCTAAGACTCAATCTATGAGATGTAAACTTAAGACTTAACCTTTAGGAATTAACCCTGACACTTAACCTTAAGGCTTAACCCTAAGACTTAAGCTTAAGGTTTAAACTTAAGACTTCACATTAAGACGTATCCCTAAGACATAATCCTGAGACTTAACCCTAAGACTTAACCTCAAGTTTAACTTCAAAACTTAACCCTAAGACTGAATCCTAAGACACAACCTTACCACGTAACCCTGAGACTTAACCTTGAGACTTTACCTTGAAATTTAACCCTGGGATTTAACCCTAAGTCTTAATGCTAAGACTTAACTTTAAGATGTACCATTAAGACTTAACCTTAAAGCGTAACCTTAAGCTTTACACTCAAAACTTAACCCTAAGACTTAACCCTATGACGTAAACTTAAGGTCAAACCTTAAGACAAAACTTGAAGACTTAATTCAAAGACTTATCCCTAAGACTCAACACTGAGACTTAAACCTAAGATTTAAGACTTAACCCTAAGACTTAGCCCCAAGACTTAAGTCTAAGACTTCAAGTTATGAATTAAACTTTAGACTTAACCCTAAGACTCAAGCCATAAGACTTCACCTTAAGACTTAACCCGAAGACTTAACCTTAAAATTTAACCCTAAGACTGAACCCTAAAATATAACTTTTAAGACTTAACAATAAGACTGAACATTAAGACACAACCTTACGACTTCTACCCTGAGACCTAACCTTGAGACTTAACACTGAGATTTAACCCTAAGACTTAACTTTAAGATGTAACATTCGGACTTAACCTTAAAACTTAACCCTAAGCCTCAACCTTAAGAAGTAACTTGAAGACTTAACCCTGAGAATGAACTCTAAGACTTCAACTTAATAATTAACGCTCAGATATAACCCTCAGACTTAAACTTAAGAAATAGCCCTAAGACTTAACCTTAATATTTAACTTCAAGATGTAACCTTAAGGCTTAACCCTAAAAGTTAACCTTAAGTGTTGACCTTACAGATTTAACCCTAAGAGTTAACCTTAGGACTGAAACGTTAAGACTTAACCCTAAGACTTATCCCCAAGACTTAACTCTAAAGAGTTAACCCTAAGACTTCAACTTGTGATTTAAACTTTAGACTGAACGCTAAGACTTAAAATTACGATTTAACATTAAGATTTAACCATAAGACTTAACCCTAAGACTTCAGGTTAAGTTTTAACCTTAAGACTCAACCCTGAGACTTAGTCGTGAAATTTATCCATAAGACTTATCCCTAAAACTGAAAACTGAGACTTAAACCTAAGATTTAACCTGAAGACTTAACCCTAAAACGTAGCCCTGAGACTTATCCTTGAGCTTTAACCTTGATACTTAATCCTGAGACTTAGCCCTAAGACTTATCCCCAAGACATAACTCTAAGGCTTAACCCAGAGACTTAACCTTAAGGCTCAACCTTAAGACTTAACATTAAGACTTAACCCTGAGACTTAACCATAAGGCTTATCCTCAAGATTGTACTCTAAGACTTAACCCTAAGACTTAAGATGAAGACTTAACCCTAAGACTCAATCTATGAGATGTAAACTTAAGACTTAATTAACCCTAAGACTCAATCTATGAGATGTAAACTTAAGACTTAACCTTTAGGAATTAACCCTGACACTTAACCTTAAGGCTTAACCCTAAGACTTAAGCTTAAGGTTTAAACTTAAGACTTCACATTAAGACGTATCCCTAAGACATAATCCTGAGACTTAACCCTAAGACTTAACCTCAAGTTTAACTTCAAAACTTAACCCTAAGACTGAATCCTAAGACACAACCTTACCACGTAACCCTGAGACTTAACCTTGAGACTTTACCTTGAAATTTAACCCTGGGATTTAACCCTAAGTCTTAATGCTAAGACTTAACTTTAAGATGTACCATTAAGACTTAACCTTAAAGCGTAACCTTAAGCTTTACACTCAAAACTTAACCCTAAGACTTAACCCTATGACGTAAACTTAAGGTCAAACCTTAAGACAAAACTTGAAGACTTAATTCAAAGACTTATCCCTAAGACTCAACACTGAGACTTAAACCTAAGATTTAAGACTTAACCCTAAGACTTAGCCCCAAGACTTAAGTCTAAGACTTCAAGTTATGAATTAAACTTTAGACTTAACCCTAAGACTCAAGCCATAAGACTTCACCTTAAGACTTAACCCTAAGACTTAACCTTAAAATTTAACCCTAAGACTGAACCCTAAAATATAACTTTTAAGACTTAACAATAAGACTGAACATTAAGACACAACCTTACGACTTCTACCCTGAGACCTAACCTTGAGACTTAACACTGAGATTTAACCCTAAGACTTAACTTTAAGATGTAACATTCGGACTTAACCTTAAAACTTAACCCTAAGCCTCAACCTTAAGAAGTAACTTGAAGACTTAACCCTGAGAATGAACTCTAAGACTTCAACTTAATAATTAACGCTCAGATATAACCCTCAGACTTAAACTTAAGAAATAGCCCTAAGACTTAACCTTAATATTTAACTTGAAGATGTAACCTTAAGGCTTAACCCTAAACTTAACCCTAAGAGTTAACCTTAAGTGTTGACCTTACAGATTTAACCCTAAGAGTTAACCTTAGGACTTAAACGTTAAGACTTAACCCTAAGACTTATCCCCAAGACTTAACTCTAAAGAGTTAACCCTAAGACTTCAACTTGTGATTTAAACTTTAGACTGAACGCTAAGACTTAAAATTACGATTTAACATTAAGATTTAACCATAAGACTTAACCCTAAGACTTCAGGTTAAGTTTTAACCTTAAGACTCAACCCTGAGACTTAGTCGTGAAATTTATCCATAAGACTTATCCCTAAAACTGAAAACTGAGACTTAAACCTAAGATTTAACCTGAAGACTTAACCCTAAAACGTAGCCCTGAGACTTATCCTTGAGCTTTAACCTTGATACTTAATCCTGAGACTTAGCCCTAAGACTTATCCCCAAGACATAACTCTAAGGCTTAACCCAGAGACTTAACCTTAAGGCTCAACCTTAAGACTTAACATTAAGACTTAACCCTGAGACTTAACCATAAGACTTATCCTCAAGATTGTACTCTAAGACTTAACCCTAAGACTTAAGATGAAGACTTAACCCTAAGACTCAATCTATGAGATGTAAACTTAAGACTTAATTAACCCTAAGACTCAATCTATGAGATGTAAACTTAAGACTTAACCTTTAGGAATTAACCCTGACACTTAACCTTAAGGCTTAACCCTAAGACTTAAGCTTAAGGTTTAAACTTAAGACTTCACATTAAGACGTATCCCTAAGACATAATCCTGAGACTTAACCCTAAGACTTAACCTCAAGTTTAACTTCAAAACTTAACCCTAAGACTGAATCCTAAGACACAACCTTACCACGTAACCCTGAGACTTAACCTTGAGACTTTACCTTGAAATTTAACCCTGGGATTTAACCCTAAGTCTTAATGCTA
The DNA here is from genome assembly GCF_963210335.1 of Falco punctatus. Classification (NCBI taxonomy): domain Eukaryota; kingdom Metazoa; phylum Chordata; class Aves; order Falconiformes; family Falconidae; genus Falco; species Falco punctatus. The sequence continues at coordinate 138,459 of NW_027660253.1, forward strand.
AGACTTAACTTTAAGATGTACCATTAAGACTTAACCTTAAAGCGTAACCTTAAGCTTTACACTCAAAACTTAACCCTAAGACTTAACCCTATGACGTAAACTTAAGGTCAAACCTTAAGACAAAACTTGAAGACTTAATTCAAAGACTTATCCCTAAGACTCAACACTGAGACTTAAACCTAAGATTTAAGACTTAACCCTAAGACTTAGCCCCAAGACTTAAGTCTAAGACTTCAAGTTATGAATTAAACTTTAGACTTAACCCTAAGACTCAAGCCATAAGACTTCACCTTAAGACTTAACCTGAAGACTTAACCTTAAAATTTAACCCTAAGACTGAACCCTAAAATATAACTTTTAAGACTTAACAATAAGACTGAACATTAAGACACAACCTTACGACTTCTACCCTGAGACCTAACCTTGAGACTTAACACTGAGATTTAACCCTAAGACTTAACTTTAAGATGTAACATTCGGACTTAACCTTAAAACTTAACCCTAAGCCTCAACCTTAAGAAGTAACTTGAAGACTTAACCCTGAGAATGAACTCTAAGACTTCAACTTAATAATTAACGCTCAGATATAACCCTCAGACTTAAACTTAAGAAATAGCCCTAAGACTTAACCTTAATATTTAACTTCAAGATGTAACCTTAAGGCTTAACCCTAAAAGTTAACCTTAAGTGTTGACCTTACAGATTTAACCCTAAGAGTTAACCTTAGGACTGAAACGTTAAGACTTAACCCTAAGACTTATCCCCAAGACTTAACTCTAAAGAGTTAACCCTAAGACTTCAACTTGTGATTTAAACTTTAGACTGAACGCTAAGACTTAAAATTACGATTTAACATTAAGATTTAACCATAAGACTTAACCCTAAGACTTCAGGTTAAGTTTTAACCTTAAGACTCAACCCTGAGACTTAGTCGTGAAATTTATCCATAAGACTTATCCCTAAAACTGAAAACTGAGACTTAAACCTAAGATTTAACCTGAAGACTTAACCCTAAAACGTAGCCCTGAGACTTATCCTTGAGCTTTAACCTTGATACTTAATCCTGAGACTTAGCCCTAAGACTTATCCCCAAGACATAACTCTAAGGCTTAACCCAGAGACTTAACCTTAAGGCTCAACCTTAAGACTTAACCTTAAGACTTAACCCTGAGACTTAACCATAAGACTTATCCTCAAGATTGTACTCTAAGACTTAACCCTAAGACTTAAGATGAAGACTTAACCCTAAGACTCAATCTATGAGATGTAAACTTAAGACTTAATTAACCCTAAGACTCAATCTATGAGATGTAAACTTAAGACTTAACCTTTAGGAATTAACCCTGACACTTAACCTTAAGGCTTAACCCTAAGACTTAAGCTTAAGGTTTAAACTTAAGACTTCACATTAAGACGTATCCCTAAGACATAATCCTGAGACTTAACCCTAAGACTTAACCTCAAGTTTAACTTCAAAACTTAACCCTAAGACTGAATCCTAAGACACAACCTTACCACGTAACCCTGAGACTTAACCTTGAGACTTTACCTTGAAATTTAACCCTGGGATTTAACCCTAAGTCTTAATGCTAAGACTTAACTTTAAGATGTACCATTAAGACTTAACCTTAAAGCGTAACCTTAAGCTTTACACTCAAAACTTAACCCTAAGACTTAACCCTATGACGTAAACTTAAGGTCAAACCTTAAGACAAAACTTGAAGACTTAATTCAAAGACTTATCCCTAAGACTCAACACTGAGACTTAAACCTAAGATTTAAGACTTAACCCTAAGACTTAGCCCCAAGACTTAAGTCTAAGACTTCAAGTTATGAATTAAACTTTAGACTTAACCCTAAGACTCAAGCCATAAGACTTCACCTTAAGACTTAACCCGAAGACTTAACCTTAAAATTTAACCCTAAGACTGAACCCTAAAATATAACTTTTAAGACTTAACAATAAGACTGAACATTAAGACACAACCTTACGACTTCTACCCTGAGACCTAACCTTGAGACTTAACACTGAGATTTAACCCTAAGACTTAACTTTAAGATGTAACATTCGGACTTAACCTTAAAACTTAACCCTAAGCCTCAACCTTAAGAAGTAACTTGAAGACTTAACCCTGAGAATGAACTCTAAGACTTCAACTTAATAATTAACGCTCAGATATAACCCTCAGACTTAAACTTAAGAAATAGCCCTAAGACTTAACCTTAATATTTAACTTCAAGATGTAACCTTAAGGCTTAACCCTAAAAGTTAACCTTAAGTGTTGACCTTACAGATTTAACCCTAAGAGTTAACCTTAGGACTGAAACGTTAAGACTTAACCCTAAGACTTATCCCCAAGACTTAACTCTAAAGAGTTAACCCTAAGACTTCAACTTGTGATTTAAACTTTAGACTGAACGCTAAGACTTAAAATTACGATTTAACATTAAGATTTAACCATAAGACTTAACCCTAAGACTTCAGGTTAAGTTTTAACCTTAAGACTCAACCCTGAGACTTAGTCGTGAAATTTATCCATAAGACTTATCCCTAAAACTGAAAACTGAGACTTAAACCTAAGATTTAACCTGAAGACTTAACCCTAAAACGTAGCCCTGAGACTTATCCTTGAGCTTTAACCTTGATACTTAATCCTGAGACTTAGCCCTAAGACTTATCCCCAAGACATAACTCTAAGGCTTAACCCAGAGACTTAACCTTAAGGCTCAACCTTAAGACTTAACATTAAGACTTAACCCTGAGACTTAACCATAAGGCTTATCCTCAAGATTGTACTCTAAGACTTAACCCTAAGACTTAAGATGAAGACTTAACCCTAAGACTCAATCTATGAGATGTAAACTTAAGACTTAATTAACCCTAAGACTCAATCTATGAGATGTAAACTTAAGACTTAACCTTTAGGAATTAACCCTGACACTTAACCTTAAGGCTTAACCCTAAGACTTAAGCTTAAGGTTTAAACTTAAGACTTCACATTAAGACGTATCCCTAAGACATAATCCTGAGACTTAACCCTAAGACTTAACCTCAAGTTTAACTTCAAAACTTAACCCTAAGACTGAATCCTAAGACACAACCTTACCACGTAACCCTGAGACTTAACCTTGAGACTTTACCTTGAAATTTAACCCTGGGATTTAACCCTAAGTCTTAATGCTAAGACTTAACTTTAAGATGTACCATTAAGACTTAACCTTAAAGCGTAACCTTAAGCTTTACACTCAAAACTTAACCCTAAGACTTAACCCTATGACGTAAACTTAAGGTCAAACCTTAAGACAAAACTTGAAGACTTAATTCAAAGACTTATCCCTAAGACTCAACACTGAGACTTAAACCTAAGATTTAAGACTTAACCCTAAGACTTAGCCCCAAGACTTAAGTCTAAGACTTCAAGTTATGAATTAAACTTTAGACTTAACCCTAAGACTCAAGCCATAAGACTTCACCTTAAGACTTAACCCTAAGACTTAACCTTAAAATTTAACCCTAAGACTGAACCCTAAAATATAACTTTTAAGACTTAACAATAAGACTGAACATTAAGACACAACCTTACGACTTCTACCCTGAGACCTAACCTTGAGACTTAACACTGAGATTTAACCCTAAGACTTAACTTTAAGATGTAACATTCGGACTTAACCTTAAAACTTAACCCTAAGCCTCAACCTTAAGAAGTAACTTGAAGACTTAACCCTGAGAATGAACTCTAAGACTTCAACTTAATAATTAACGCTCAGATATAACCCTCAGACTTAAACTTAAGAAATAGCCCTAAGACTTAACCTTAATATTTAACTTGAAGATGTAACCTTAAGGCTTAACCCTAAACTTAACCCTAAGAGTTAACCTTAAGTGTTGACCTTACAGATTTAACCCTAAGAGTTAACCTTAGGACTTAAACGTTAAGACTTAACCCTAAGACTTATCCCCAAGACTTAACTCTAAAGAGTTAACCCTAAGACTTCAACTTGTGATTTAAACTTTAGACTGAACGCTAAGACTTAAAATTACGATTTAACATTAAGATTTAACCATAAGACTTAACCCTAAGACTTCAGGTTAAGTTTTAACCTTAAGACTCAACCCTGAGACTTAGTCGTGAAATTTATCCATAAGACTTATCCCTAAAACTGAAAACTGAGACTTAAACCTAAGATTTAACCTGAAGACTTAACCCTAAAACGTAGCCCTGAGACTTATCCTTGAGCTTTAACCTTGATACTTAATCCTGAGACTTAGCCCTAAGACTTATCCCCAAGACATAACTCTAAGGCTTAACCCAGAGACTTAACCTTAAGGCTCAACCTTAAGACTTAACATTAAGACTTAACCCTGAGACTTAACCATAAGACTTATCCTCAAGATTGTACTCTAAGACTTAACCCTAAGACTTAAGATGAAGACTTAACCCTAAGACTCAATCTATGAGATGTAAACTTAAGACTTAATTAACCCTAAGACTCAATCTATGAGATGTAAACTTAAGACTTAACCTTTAGGAATTAACCCTGACACTTAACCTTAAGGCTTAACCCTAAGACTTAAGCTTAAGGTTTAAACTTAAGACTTCACATTAAGACGTATCCCTAAGACATAATCCTGAGACTTAACCCTAAGACTTAACCTCAAGTTTAACTTCAAAACTTAACCCTAAGACTGAATCCTAAGACACAACCTTACCACGTAACCCTGAGACTTAACCTTGAGACTTTACCTTGAAATTTAACCCTGGGATTTAACCCTAAGTCTTAATGCTAAGACTTAACTTTAAGATGTACCATTAAGACTTAACCTTAAAGCGTAACCTTAAGCTTTACACTCAAAACTTAACCCTAAGACTTAACCCTATGACGTAAACTTAAGGTCAAACCTTAAGACAAAACTTGAAGACTTAATTCAAAGACTTATCCCTAAGACTCAACACTGAGACTTAAACCTAAGATTTAAGACTTAACCCTAAGACTTAGCCCCAAGACTTAAGTCTAAGACTTCAAGTTATGAATTAAACTTTAGACTTAACCCTAAGACTCAAGCCATAAGACTTCACCTTAAGACTTAACCTGAAGACTTAACCTTAAAATTTAACCCTAAGACTGAACCCTAAAATATAACTTTTAAGACTTAACAATAAGACTGAACATTAAGACACAACCTTACGACTTCTACCCTGAGACCTAACCTTGAGACTTAACACTGAGATTTAACCCTAAGACTTAACTTTAAGATGTAACATTCGGACTTAACCTTAAAACTTAACCCTAAGCCTCAACCTTAAGAAGTAACTTGAAGACTTAACCCTGAGAATGAACTCTAAGACTTCAACTTAATAATTAACGCTCAGATATAACCCTCAGACTTAAACTTAAGAAATAGCCCTAAGACTTAACCTTAATATTTAACTTCAAGATGTAACCTTAAGGCTTAACCCTAAAAGTTAACCTTAAGTGTTGACCTTACAGATTTAACCCTAAGAGTTAACCTTAGGACTGAAACGTTAAGACTTAACCCTAAGACTTATCCCCAAGACTTAACTCTAAAGAGTTAACCCTAAGACTTCAACTTGTGATTTAAACTTTAGACTGAACGCTAAGACTTAAAATTACGATTTAACATTAAGATTTAACCATAAGACTTAACCCTAAGACTTCAGGTTAAGTTTTAACCTTAAGACTCAACCCTGAGACTTAGTCGTGAAATTTATCCATAAGACTTATCCCTAAAACTGAAAACTGAGACTTAAACCTAAGATTTAACCTGAAGACTTAACCCTAAAACGTAGCCCTGAGACTTATCCTTGAGCTTTAACCTTGATACTTAATCCTGAGACTTAGCCCTAAGACTTATCCCCAAGACATAACTCTAAGGCTTAACCCAGAGACTTAACCTTAAGGCTCAACCTTAAGACTTAACATTAAGACTTAACCCTGAGACTTAACCATAAGACTTATCCTCAAGATTGTACTCTAAGACTTAACCCTAAGACTTAAGATGAAGACTTAACCCTAAGACTCAATCTATGAGATGTAAACTTAAGACTTAACCTTTAGGAATTAACCCTGACACTTAACCTTAAGGCTTAACCCTAAGACTTAAGCTTAAGGTTTAAACTTAAGACTTCACATTAAGACGTATCCCTAAGACATAATCCTGAGACTTAACCCTAAGACTTAACCTCAAGTTTAACTTCAAAACTTAACCCTAAGACTGAATCCTAAGACACAACCTTACCACGTAACCCTGAGACTTAACCTTGAGACTTTACCTTGAAATTTAACCCTGGGATTTAACCCTAAGTCTTAATGCTAAGACTTAACTTTAAGATGTACCATTAAGACTTAACCTTAAAGCGTAACCTTAAGCTTTACACTCAAAACTTAACCCTAAGACTTAACCCTATGACGTAAACTTAAGGTCAAACCTTAAGACAAAACTTGAAGACTTAATTCAAAGACTTATCCCTAAGACTCAACACTGAGACTTAAACCTAAGATTTAAGACTTAACCCTAAGACTTAGCCCCAAGACTTAAGTCTAAGACTTCAAGTTATGAATTAAACTTTAGACTTAACCCTAAGACTCAAGCCATAAGACTTCACCTTAAGACTTAACCTGAAGACTTAACCTTAAAATTTAACCCTAAGACTGAACCCTAAAATATAACTTTTAAGACTTAACAATAAGACTGAACATTAAGACACAACCTTACGACTTCTACCCTGAGACCTAACCTTGAGACTTAACACTGAGATTTAACCCTAAGACTTAACTTTAAGATGTAACATTCGGACTTAACCTTAAAACTTAACCCTAAGCCTCAACCTTAAGAAGTAACTTGAAGACTTAACCCTGAGAATGAACTCTAAGACTTCAACTTAATAATTAACGCTCAGATATAACCCTCAGACTTAAACTTAAGAAATAGCCCTAAGACTTAACCTTAATATTTAACTTGAAGATGTAACCTTAAGGCTTAACCCTAAACTTAACCCTAAGAGTTAACCTTAAGTGTTGACCTTACAGATTTAACCCTAAGAGTTAACCTTAGGACTGAAACGTTAAGACTTAACCCTAAGACTTATCCCCAAGACTTAACTCTAAAGAGTTAACCCTAAGACTTCAACTTGTGATTTAAACTTTAGACTGAACGCTAAGACTTAAAATTACGATTTAACATTAAGATTTAACCATAAGACTTAACCCTAAGACTTCAGGTTAAGTTTTAACCTTAAGACTCAACCCTGAGACTTAGTCGTGAAATTTATCCATAAGACTTATCCCTAAAACTGAAAACTGAGACTTAAACCTAAGATTTAACCTGAAGACTTAACCCTAAAACGTAGCCCTGAGACTTATCCTTGAGCTTTAACCTTGATACTTAATCCTGAGACTTAGCCCTAAGACTTATCCCCAAGACATAACTCTAAGGCTTAACCCAGAGACTTAACCTTAAGGCTCAACCTTAAGACTTAACATTAAGACTTAACCCTGAGACTTAACCATAAGACTTATCCTCAAGATTGTACTCTAAGACTTAACCCTAAGACTTAAGATGAAGACTTAACCCTAAGACTCAATCTATGAGATGTAAACTTAAGACTTAACCTTTAGGAATTAACCCTGACACTTAACCTTAAGGCTTAACCCTAAGACTTAAGCTTAAGGTTTAAACTTAAGACTTCACATTAAGACGTATCCCTAAGACATAATCCTGAGACTTAACCCTAAGACTTAACCTCAAGTTTAACTTCAAAACTTAACCCTAAGACTGAATCCTAAGACACAACCTTACCACGTAACCCTGAGACTTAACCTTGAGACTTTACCTTGAAATTTAACCCTGGGATTTAACCCTAAGTCTTAATGCTAAGACTTAACTTTAAGATGTACCATTAAGACTTAACCTTAAAGCGTAACCTTAAGCTTTACACTCAAAACTTAACCCTAAGACTTAACCCTATGACGTAAACTTAAGGTCAAACCTTAAGACAAAACTTGAAGACTTAATTCAAAGACTTATCCCTAAGACTCAACACTGAGACTTAAACCTAAGATTTAAGACTTAACCCTAAGACTTAGCCCCAAGACTTAAGTCTAAGACTTCAAGTTATGAATTAAACTTTAGACTTAACCCTAAGACTCAAGCCATAAGACTTCACCTTAAGACTTAACCCTAAGACTTAACCTTAAAATTTAACCCTAAGACTGAACCCTAAAATATAACTTTTAAGACTTAACAATAAGACTGAACATTAAGACACAACCTTACGACTTCTACCCTGAGACCTAACCTTGAGACTTAACACTGAGATTTAACCCTAAGACTTAACTTTAAGATGTAACATTCGGACTTAACCTTAAAACTTAACCCTAAGCCTCAACCTTAAGAAGTAACTTGAAGACTTAACCCTGAGAATGAACTCTAAGACTTCAACTTAATAATTAACGCTCAGATATAACCCTCAGACTTAAACTTAAGAAATAGCCCTAAGACTTAACCTTAATATTTAACTTCGAGATGTAACCTTAAGGCTTAACCCTAAAAGTTAACCTTAAGTGTTGACCTTACAGATTTAACCCTAAGAGTTAACCTTAGGACTGAAACGTTAAGACTTAACCCTAAGACTTATCCCCAGGACTTAACTCTAAAGAGTTAACCCTAAGACTTCAACTTGTGATTTAAACTTTAGACTGAACGCTAAGACTTAAAATTACGATTTAACATTAAGATTTAACCATAAGACTTAACCCTAAGACTTCAGGTTAAGTTTTAACCTTAAGACTCAACCCTGAGACTTAGTCGTGAAATTTATCCATAAGACTTATCCCTAAAACTGAAAACTGAGACTTAAACCTAAGATTTAACCTGAAGACTTAACCCTAAAACGTAGCCCTGAGACTTATCCTTGAGCTTTAACCTTGATACTTAATCCTGAGACTTAGCCCTAAGACTTATCCCCAAGACATAACTCTAAGGCTTAACCCAGAGACTTAACCTTAAGGCTCAACCTTAAGACTTAACATTAAGACTTAACCCTGAGACTTAACCATAAGACTTATCCTCAAGATTGTACTCTAAGACTTAACCCTAAGACTTAAGATGAAGACTTAACCCTAAGACTCAATCTATGAGATGTAAACTTAAGACTTAATTAACCCTAAGACTCAATCTATGAGATGTAAACTTAAGACTTAACCTTTAGGAATTAACCCTGACACTTAACCTTAAGGCTTAACCCTAAGACTTAAGCTTAAGGTTTAAACTTAAGACTTCACATTAAGACGTATCCCTAAGACATAATCCTGAGACTTAACCCTAAGACTTAACCTCAAGTTTAACTTCAAAACTTAACCCTAAGACTGAATCCTAAGACACAACCTTACCACGTAACCCTGAGACTTAACCTTGAGACTTTACCTTGAAATTTAACCCTGGGATTTAACCCTAAGTCTTAATGCTAAGACTTAACTTTAAGATGTACCATTAAGACTTAACCTTAAAGCGTAACCTTAAGCTTTACACTCAAAACTTAACCCTAAGACTTAACCCTATGACGTAAACTTAAGGTCAAACCTTAAGACAAAACTTGAAGACTTAATTCAAAGACTTATCCCTAAGACTCAACACTGAGACTTAAACCTAAGATTTAAGACTTAACCCTAAGACTTAGCCCCAAGACTTAAGTCTAAGACTTCAAGTTATGAATTAAACTTTAGACTTAACCCTAAGACTCAAGCCATAAGACTTCACCTTAAGACTTAACCCTAAGACTTAACCTTAAAATTTAACCCTAAGACTGAACCCTAAAATATAACTTTTAAGACTTAACAATAAGACTGAACATTAAGACACAACCTTACGACTTCTACCCTGAGACCTAACCTTGAGACTTAACACTGAGATTTAACCCTAAGACTTAACTTTAAGATGTAACATTCGGACTTAACCTTCAAACTTAACCCTAAGCCTCAACCTTAAGAAGTAACTTGAAGACTTAACCCTGAGAATGAACTCTAAGACTTCAACTTAATAATTAACGCTCAGATATAACCCTCAGACTTAAACTTAAGAAATAGCCCTAAGACTTAACCTTAATATTTAACTTGAAGATGTAACCTTAAGGCTTAACCCTAAACTTAACCCTAAGAGTTAACCTTAAGTGTTGACCTTACAGATTTAACCCTAAGAGTTAACCTTAGGACTGAAACGTTAAGACTTAACCCTAAGACTTATCCCCAAGACTTAACTCTAAAGAGTTAACCCTAAGACTTCAACTTGTGATTTAAACTTTAGACTGAACGCTAAGACTTAAAATTACGATTTAACATTAAGATTTAACCATAAGACTTAACCCTAAGACTTCAGGTTAAGTTTTAACCTTAAGACTCAACCCTGAGACTTAGTCGTGAAATTTATCCATAAGACTTATCCCTAAAACTGAAAACTGAGACTTAAACCTAAGATTTAACCTGAAGACTTAACCCTAAAACGTAGCCCTGAGACTTATCCTTGAGCTTTAACCTTGATACTTAATCCTGAGACTTAGCCCTAAGACTTATCCCCAAGACATAACTCTAAGGCTTAACCCAGAGACTTAACCTTAAGGCTCAACCTTAAGACTTAACATTAAGACTTAACCCTGAGACTTAACCATAAGACTTATCCTCAAGATTGTACTCTAAGACTTAACCCTAAGACTTAAGATGAAGACTTAACCCTAAGACTCAATCTATGAGATGTAAACTTAAGACTTAATTAACCCTAAGACTCAATCTATGAGATGTAAACTTAAGACTTAACCTTTAGGAATTAACCCTGACACTTAACCTTAAGGCTTAACCCTAAGACTTAAGCTTAAGGTTTAAACTTAAGACTTCACATTAAGACGTATCCCTAAGACATAATCCTGAGACTTAACCCTAAGACTTAACCTCAAGTTTAACTTCAAAACTTAACCCTAAGACTGAATCCTAAGACACAACCTTACCACGTAACCCTGAGACTTAACCTTGAGACTTTACCTTGAAATTTAACCCTGGGATTTAACCCTAAGTCTTAATGCTAAGACTTAACTTTAAGATGTACCATTAAGACTTAACCTTAAAGCGTAACCTTAAGCTTTACACTCAAAACTTAACCCTAAGACTTAACCCTATGACGTAAACTTAAGGTCAAACCTTAAGACAAAACTTGAAGACTTAATTCAAAGACTTATCCCTAAGACTCAACACTGAGACTTAAACCTAAGATTTAAGACTTAACCCTAAGACTTAGCCCCAAGACTTAAGTCTAAGACTTCAAGTTATGAATTAAACTTTAGACTTAACCCTAAGACTCAAGCCATAAGACTTCACCTTAAGACTTAACCCTAAGACTTAACCTTAAAATTTAACCCTAAGACTGAACCCTAAAATATAACTTTTAAGACTTAACAATAAGACTGAACATTAAGACACAACCTTACGACTTCTACCCTGAGACCTAACCTTGAGACTTAACACTGAGATTTAACCCTAAGACTTAACTTTAAGATGTAACATTCGGACTTAACCTTAAAACTTAACCCTAAGCCTCAACCTTAAGAAGTAACTTGAAGACTTAACCCTGAGAATGAACTCTAAGACTTCAACTTAATAATTAACGCTCAGATATAACCCTCAGACTTAAACTTAAGAAATAGCCCTAAGACTTAACCTTAATATTTAACTTGAAGATGTAACCTTAAGGCTTAACCCTAAACTTAACCCTAAGAGTTAACCTTAAGTGTTGACCTTACAGATTTAACCCTAAGAGTTAACCTTAGGACTGAAACGTTAAGACTTAACCCTAAGACTTATCCCCAAGACTTAACTCTAAAGAGTTAACCCTAAGACTTCAACTTGTGATTTAAACTTTAGACTGAACGCTAAGACTTAAAATTACGATTTAACATTAAGATTTAACCATAAGACTTAACCCTAAGACTTCAGGTTAAGTTTTAACCTTAAGACTCAACCCTGAGACTTAGTCGTGAAATTTATCCATAAGACTTATCCCTAAAACTGAAAACTGAGACTTAAACCTAAGATTTAACCTGAAGACTTAACCCTAAAACGTAGCCCTGAGACTTATCCTTGAGCTTTAACCTTGATACTTAATCCTGAGACTTAGCCCTAAGACTTATCCCCAAGACATAACTCTAAGGCTTAACCCAGAGACTTAACCTTAAGGCTCAACCTTAAGACTTAACATTAAGACTTAACCCTGAGACTTAACCATAAGACTTATCCTCAAGATTGTACTCTAAGACTTAACCCTAAGACTTAAGATGAAGACTTAACCCTAAGACTCAATCTATGAGATGTAAACTTAAGACTTAACCTTTAGGAATTAACCCTGACACTTAACCTTAAGGCTTAACCCTAAGACTTAAGCTTAAGGTTTAAACTTAAGACTTCACATTAAGACGTATCCCTAAGACATAATCCTGAGACTTAACCCTAAGACTTAACCTCAAGTTTAACTTCAAAACTTAACCCTAAGACTGAATCCTAAGACACAACCTTACCACGTAACCCTGAGACTTAACCTTGAGACTTTACCTTGAAATTTAACCCTGGGATTTAACCCTAAGTCTTAATGCTAAGACTTAACTTTAAGATGTACCATTAAGACTTAACCTTAAAGCGTAACCTTAAGCTTTACACTCAAAACTTAACCCTAAGACTTAACCCTATGACGTAAACTTAAGGTCAAACCTTAAGACAAAACTTGAAGACTTAATTCAAAGACTTATCCCTAAGACTCAACACTGAGACTTAAACCTAAGATTTAAGACTTAACCCTAAGACTTAGCCCCAAGACTTAAGTCTAAGACTTCAAGTTATGAATTAAACTTTAGACTTAACCCTAAGACTCAAGCCATAAGACTTCACCTTAAGACTTAACCCTAAGACTTAACCTTAAAATTTAACCCTAAGACTGAACCCTAAAATATAACTTTTAAGACTTAACAATAAGACTGAACATTAAGACACAACCTTACGACTTCTACCCTGAGACCTAACCTTGAGACTTAACACTGAGATTTAACCCTAAGACTTAACTTTAAGATGTAACATTCGGACTTAACCTTAAAACTTAACCCTAAGCCTCAACCTTAAGAAGTAACTTGAAGACTTAACCCTGAGAATGAACTCTAAGACTTCAACTTAATAATTAACGCTCAGATATAACCCTCAGACTTAAACTTAAGAAATAGCCCTAAGACTTAACCTTAATATTTAACTTCGAGATGTAACCTTAAGGCTTAACCCTAAAAGTTAACCTTAAGTGTTGACCTTACAGATTTAACCCTAAGAGTTAACCTTAGGACTGAAACGTTAAGACTTAACCCTAAGACTTATCCCCAGGACTTAACTCTAAAGAGTTAACCCTAAGACTTCAACTTGTGATTTAAACTTTAGACTGAACGCTAAGACTTAAAATTACGATTTAACATTAAGATTTAACCATAAGACTTAACCCTAAGACTTCAGGTTAAGTTTTAACCTTAAGACTCAACCCTGAGACTTAGTCGTGAAATTTATCCATAAGACTTATCCCTAAAACTGAAAACTGAGACTTAAACCTAAGATTTAACCTGAAGACTTAACCCTAAAACGTAGCCCTGAGACTTATCCTTGAGCTTTAACCTTGATACTTAATCCTGAGACTTAGCCCTAAGACTTATCCCCAAGACATAACTCTAAGGCTTAACCCAGAGACTTAACCTTAAGGCTCAACCTTAAGACTTAACATTAAGACTTAACCCTGAGACTTAACCATAAGACTTATCCTCAAGATTGTACTCTAAGACTTAACCCTAAGACTTAAGATGAAGACTTAACCCTAAGACTCAATCTATGAGATGTAAACTTAAGACTTAATTAACCCTAAGACTCAATCTATGAGATGTAAACTTAAGACTTAACCTTTAGGAATTAACCCTGACACTTAACCTTAAGGCTTAACCCTAAGACTTAAGCTTAAGGTTTAAACTTAAGACTTCACATTAAGACGTATCCCTAAGACATAATCCTGAGACTTAACCCTAAGACTTAACCTCAAGTTTAACTTCAAAACTTAACCCTAAGACTGAATCCTAAGACACAACCTTACCACGTAACCCTGAGACTTAACCTTGAGACTTTACCTTGAAATTTAACCCTGGGATTTAACCCTAAGTCTTAATGCTAAGACTTAACTTTAAGATGTACCATTAAGACTTAACCTTAAAGCGTAACCTTAAGCTTTACACTCAAAACTTAACCCTAAGACTTAACCCTATGACGTAAACTTAAGGTCAAACCTTAAGACAAAACTTGAAGACTTAATTCAAAGACTTATCCCTAAGACTCAACACTGAGACTTAAACCTAAGATTTAAGACTTAACCCTAAGACTTAGCCCCAAGACTTAAGTCTAAGACTTCAAGTTATGAATTAAACTTTAGACTTAACCCTAAGACTCAAGCCATAAGACTTCACCTTAAGACTTAACCCTAAGACTTAACCTTAAAATTTAACCCTAAGACTGAACCCTAAAATATAACTTTTAAGACTTAACAATAAGACTGAACATTAAGACACAACCTTACGACTTCTACCCTGAGACCTAACCTTGAGACTTAACACTGAGATTTAACCCTAAGACTTAACTTTAAGATGTAACATTCGGACTTAACCTTAAAACTTAACCCTAAGCCTCAACCTTAAGAAGTAACTTGAAGACTTAACCCTGAGAATGAACTCTAAGACTTCAACTTAATAATTAACGCTCAGATATAACCCTCAGACTTAAACTTAAGAAATAGCCCTAAGACTTAACCTTAATATTTAACTTGAAGATGTAACCTTAAGGCTTAACCCTAAACTTAACCCTAAGAGTTAACCTTAAGTGTTGACCTTACAGATTTAACCCTAAGAGTTAACCTTAGGACTGAAACGTTAAGACTTAACCCTAAGACTTATCCCCAAGACTTAACTCTAAAGAGTTAACCCTAAGACTTCAACTTGTGATTTAAACTTTAGACTGAACGCTAAGACTTAAAATTACGATTTAACATTAAGATTTAACCATAAGACTTAACCCTAAGACTTCAGGTTAAGTTTTAACCTTAAGACTCAACCCTGAGACTTAGTCGTGAAATTTATCCATAAGACTTATCCCTAAAACTGAAAACTGAGACTTAAACCTAAGATTTAACCTGAAGACTTAACCCTAAAACGTAGCCCTGAGACTTATCCTTGAGCTTTAACCTTGATACTTAATCCTGAGACTTAGCCCTAAGACTTATCCCCAAGACATAACTCTAAGGCTTAACCCAGAGACTTAACCTTAAGGCTCAACCTTAAGACTTAACATTAAGACTTAACCCTGAGACTTAACCATAAGACTTATCCTCAAGATTGTACTCTAAGACTTAACCCTAAGACTTAAGATGAAGACTTAACCCTAAGACTCAATCTATGAGATGTAAACTTAAGACTTAATTAACCCTAAGACTCAATCTATGAGATGTAAACTTAAGACTTAACCTTTAGGAATTAACCCTGACACTTAACCTTAAGGCTTAACCCTAAGACTTAAGCTTAAGGTTTAAACTTAAGACTTCACATTAAGACGTATCCCTAAGACATAATCCTGAGACTTAACCCTAAGACTTAACCTCAAGTTTAACTTCAAAACTTAACCCTAAGACTGAATCCTAAGACACAACCTTACCACGTAACCCTGAGACTTAACCTTGAGACTTTACCTTGAAATTTAACCCTGGGATTTAACCCTAAGTCTTAATGCTAAGACTTAACTTTAAGATGTACCATTAAGACTTAACCTTAAAGCGTAACCTTAAGCTTTACACTCAAAACTTAACCCTAAGACTTAACCCTATGACGTAAACTTAAGGTCAAACCTTAAGACAAAACTTGAAGACTTAATTCAAAGACTTATCCCTAAGACTCAACACTGAGACTTAAACCTAAGATTTAAGACTTAACCCTAAGACTTAGCCCCAAGACTTAAGTCTAAGACTTCAAGTTATGAATTAAACTTTAGACTTAACCCTAAGACTCAAGCCATAAGACTTCACCTTAAGACTTAACCCTAAGACTTAACCTTAAAATTTAACCCTAAGACTGAACCCTAAAATATAACTTTTAAGACTTAACAATAAGACTGAACATTAAGACACAACCTTACGACTTCTACCCTGAGACCTAACCTTGAGACTTAACACTGAGATTTAACCCTAAGACTTAACTTTAAGATGTAACATTCGGACTTAACCTTAAAACTTAACCCTAAGCCTCAACCTTAAGAAGTAACTTGAAGACTTAACCCTGAGAATGAACTCTAAGACTTCAACTTAATAATTAACGCTCAGATATAACCCTCAGACTTAAACTTAAGAAATAGCCCTAAGACTTAACCTTAATATTTAACTTCGAGATGTAACCTTAAGGCTTAACCCTAAAAGTTAACCTTAAGTGTTGACCTTACAGATTTAACCCTAAGAGTTAACCTTAGGACTGAAACGTTAAGACTTAACCCTAAGACTTATCCCCAGGACTTAACTCTAAAGAGTTAACCCTAAGACTTCAACTTGTGATTTAAACTTTAGACTGAACGCTAAGACTTAAAATTACGATTTAACATTAAGATTTAACCATAAGACTTAACCCTAAGACTTCAGGTTAAGTTTTAACCTTAAGACTCAACCCTGAGACTTAGTCGTGAAATTTATCCATAAGACTTATCCCTAAAACTGAAAACTGAGACTTAAACCTAAGATTTAACCTGAAGACTTAACCCTAAAACGTAGCCCTGAGACTTATCCTTGAGCTTTAACCTTGATACTTAATCCTGAGACTTAGCCCTAAGACTTATCCCCAAGACATAACTCTAAGGCTTAACCCAGAGACTTAACCTTAAGGCTCAACCTTAAGACTTAACATTAAGACTTAACCCTGAGACTTAACCATAAGACTTATCCTCAAGATTGTACTCTAAGACTTAACCCTAAGACTTAAGATGAAGACTTAACCCTAAGACTCAATCTATGAGATGTAAACTTAAGACTTAATTAACCCTAAGACTCAATCTATGAGATGTAAACTTAAGACTTAACCTTTAGGAATTAACCCTGACACTTAACCTTAAGGCTTAACCCTAAGACTTAAGCTTAAGGTTTAAACTTAAGACTTCACATTAAGACGTATCCCTAAGACATAATCCTGAGACTTAACCCTAAGACTTAACCTCAAGTTTAACTTCAAAACTTAACCCTAAGACTGAATCCTAAGACACAACCTTACCACGTAACCCTGAGACTTAACCTTGAGACTTTACCTTGAAATTTAACCCTGGGATTTAACCCTAAGTCTTAATGCTAAGACTTAACTTTAAGATGTACCATTAAGACTTAACCTTAAAGCGTAACCTTAAGCTTTACACTCAAAACTTAACCCTAAGACTTAACCCTATGACGTAAACTTAAGGTCAAACCTTAAGACAAAACTTGAAGACTTAATTCAAAGACTTATCCCTAAGACTCAACACTGAGACTTAAACCTAAGATTTAAGACTTAACCCTAAGACTTAGCCCCAAGACTTAAGTCTAAGACTTCAAGTTATGAATTAAACTTTAGACTTAACCCTAAGACTCAAGCCATAAGACTTCACCTTAAGACTTAACCCTAAGACTTAACCTTAAAATTTAACCCTAAGACTGAACCCTAAAATATAACTTTTAAGACTTAACAATAAGACTGAACATTAAGACACAACCTTACGACTTCTACCCTGAGACCTAACCTTGAGACTTAACACTGAGATTTAACCCTAAGACTTAACTTTAAGATGTAACATTCGGACTTAACCTTAAAACTTAACCCTAAGCCTCAACCTTAAGAAGTAACTTGAAGACTTAACCCTGAGAATGAACTCTAAGACTTCAACTTAATAATTAACGCTCAGATATAACCCTCAGACTTAAACTTAAGAAATAGCCCTAAGACTTAACCTTAATATTTAACTTGAAGATGTAACCTTAAGGCTTAACCCTAAACTTAACCCTAAGAGTTAACCTTAAGTGTTGACCTTACAGATTTAACCCTAAGAGTTAACCTTAGGACTTAAACGTTAAGACTTAACCCTAAGACTTATCCCCAGGACTTAACTCTAAAGAGTTAACCCTAAGACTTCAACTTGTGATTTAAACTTTAGACTGAACGCTAAGACTTAAAATTACGATTTAACATTAAGATTTAACCATAAGACTTAACCCTAAGACTTCAGGTTAAGTTTTAACCTTAAGACTCAACCCTGAGACTTAGTCGTGAAATTTATCCATAAGACTTATCCCTAAAACTGAAAACTGAGACTTAAACCTAAGATTTAACCTGAAGACTTAACCCTAAAACGTAGCCCTGAGACTTATCCTTGAGCTTTAACCTTGATACTTAATCCTGAGACTTAGCCCTAAGACTTATCCCCAAGACATAACTCTAAGGCTTAACCCAGAGACTTAACCTTAAGGCTCAACCTTAAGACTTAACATTAAGACTTAACCCTGAGACTTAACCATAAGACTTATCCTCAAGATTGTACTCTAAGACTTAACCCTAAGACTTAAGATGAAGACTTAACCCTAAGACTCAATCTATGAGATGTAAACTTAAGACTTAATTAACCCTAAGACTCAATCTATGAGATGTAAACTTAAGACTTAACCTTTAGGAATTAACCCTGACACTTAACCTTAAGGCTTAACCCTAAGACTTAAGCTTAAGGTTTAAACTTAAGACTTATCCCTAAGACATAATCCTGAGACTTAACCCTAAGACTTAACCTCAAGTTTAACTTCAAAACTTAACCCTAAGACTGAATCCTAAGACACAACCTTACCACGTAACCCTGAGACTTAACCTTGAGACTTTACCTTGAAATTTAACCCTGGGATTTAACCCTAAGTCTTAATGCTAAGACTTAACTTTAAGATGTACCATTAAGACTTAACCTTAAAGCGTAACCTTAAGCTTTACACTCAAAACTTAACCCTAAGACTTAACCCTATGACGTAAACTTAAGGTCAAACCTTAAGACAAAACTTGAAGACTTAATTCAAAGACTTATCCCTAAGACTCAACACTGAGACTTAAACCTAAGATTTAAGACTTAACCCTAAGACTTAGCCCCAAGACTTAAGTCTAAGACTTCAAGTTATGAATTAAACTTTAGACTTAACCCTAAGACTCAAGCCATAAGACTTCACCTTAAGACTTAACCCTAAGACTTAACCTTAAAATTTAACCCTAAGACTGAACCCTAAAATATAACTTTTAAGACTTAACAATAAGACTGAACATTAAGACACAACCTTACGACTTCTACCCTGAGACCTAACCTTGAGACTTAACACTGAGATTTAACCCTAAGACTTAACTTTAAGATGTAACATTCGGACTTAACCTTAAAACTTAACCCTAAGCCTCAACCTTAAGAAGTAACTTGAAGACTTAACCCTGAGAATGAACTCTAAGACTTCAACTTAATAATTAACGCTCAGATATAACCCTCAGACTTAAACTTAAGAAATAGCCCTAAGACTTAACCTTCATATTTAACTTCAAGATGTAACCTTAAGGCTTAACCCTAAAAGTTAACCTTAAGTGTTGACCTTACAGATTTAACCCTAAGAGTTAACCTTAGGACTTAAACGTTAAGACTTAACCCTAAGACTTATCCCCAAGACTTAACTCTAAAGAGTTAACCCTAAGACTTCAACTTGTGATTTAAACTTTAGACTGAACGCTAAGACTTAAAATTACGATTTAACATTAAGATTTAACCATAAGACTTAACCCTAAGACTTCAGGTTAAGTTTTAACCTTAAGACTCAACCCTGAGACTTAGTCGTGAAATTTATCCATAAGACTTATCCCTAAAACTGAAAACTGAGACTTAAACCTAAGATTTAACCTGAAGACTTAACCCTAAAACGTAGCCCTGAGACTTATCCTTGAGCTTTAACCTTGATACTTAATCCTGAGACTTAGCCCTAAGACTTATCCCCAAGACATAACTCTAAGGCTTAACCCAGAGACTTAACCTTAAGGCTCAACCTTAAGACTTAACATTAAGACTTAACCCTGAGACTTAACCATAAGACTTATCCTCAAGATTGTACTCTAAGACTTAACCCTAAGACTTAAGATGAAGACTTAACCCTAAGACTCAATCTATGAGATGTAAACTTAAGACTTAATTAACCCTAAGACTCAATCTATGAGATGTAAACTTAAGACTTAACCTTTAGGAATTAACCCTGACACTTAACCTTAAGGCTTAACCCTAAGACTTAAGCTTAAGGTTTAAACTTAAGACTTCACATTAAGACGTATCCCTAAGACATAATCCTGAGACTTAACCCTAAGACTTAACCTCAAGTTTAACTTCAAAACTTAACCCTAAGACTGAATCCTAAGACACAACCTTACCACGTAACCCTGAGACTTAACCTTGAGACTTTACCTTGAAATTTAACCCTGGGATTTAACCCTAAGTCTTAATGCTAAGACTTAACTTTAAGATGTACCATTAAGACTTAACCTTAAAGCGTAACCTTAAGCTTTACACTCAAAACTTAACCCTAAGACTTAACCCTATGACGTAAACTTAAGGTCAAACCTTAAGACAAAACTTGAAGACTTAATTCAAAGACTTATCCCTAAGACTCAACACTGAGACTTAAACCTAAGATTTAAGACTTAACCCTAAGACTTAGCCCCAAGACTTAAGTCTAAGACTTCAAGTTATGAATTAAACTTTAGACTTAACCCTAAGACTCAAGCCATAAGACTTCACCTTAAGACTTAACCTGAAGACTTAACCTTAAAATTTAACCCTAAGACTGAACCCTAAAATATAACTTTTAAGACTTAACAATAAGACTGAACATTAAGACACAACCTTACGACTTCTACCCTGAGACCTAACCTTGAGACTTAACACTGAGATTTAACCCTAAGACTTAACTTTAAGATGTAACATTCGGACTTAACCTTAAAACTTAACCCTAAGCCTCAACCTTAAGAAGTAACTTGAAGACTTAACCCTGAGAATGAACTCTAAGACTTCAACTTAATAATTAACGCTCAGATATAACCCTCAGACTTAAACTTAAGAAATAGCCCTAAGACTTAACCTTAATATTTAACTTCAAGATGTAACCTTAAGGCTTAACCCTAAAAGTTAACCTTAAGTGTTGACCTTACAGATTTAACCCTAAGAGTTAACCTTAGGACTTAAACGTTAAGACTTAACCCTAAGACTTATCCCCAGGACTTAACTCTAAAGAGTTAACCCTAAGACTTCAACTTGTGATTTAAACTTTAGACTGAACGCTAAGACTTAAAATTACGATTTAACATTAAGATTTAACCATAAGACTTAACCCTAAGACTTCAGGTTAAGTTTTAACCTTAAGACTCAACCCTGAGACTTAGTCGTGAAATTTATCCATAAGACTTATCCCTAAAACTGAAAACTGAGACTTAAACCTAAGATTTAACCTGAAGACTTAACCCTAAAACGTAGCCCTGAGACTTATCCTTGAGCTTTAACCTTGATACTTAATCCTGAGACTTAGCCCTAAGACTTATCCCCAAGACATAACTCTAAGGCTTAACCCAGAGACTTAACCTTAAGGCTCAACCTTAAGACTTAACATTAAGACTTAACCCTGAGACTTAACCATAAGACTTATCCTCAAGATTGTACTCTAAGACTTAACCCTAAGACTTAAGATGAAGACTTAACCCTAAGACTCAATCTATGAGATGTAAACTTAAGACTTAATTAACCCTAAGACTCAATCTATGAGATGTAAACTTAAGACTTAACCTTTAGGAATTAACCCTGACACTTAACCTTAAGGCTTAACCCTAAGACTTAAGCTTAAGGTTTAAACTTAAGACTTCACATTAAGACGTATCCCTAAGACATAATCCTGAGACTTAACCCTAAGACTTAACCTCAAGTTTAACTTCAAAACTTAACCCTAAGACTGAATCCTAAGACACAACCTTACCACGTAACCCTGAGACTTAACCTTGAGACTTTACCTTGAAATTTAACCCTGGGATTTAACCCTAAGTCTTAATGCTAAGACTTAACTTTAAGATGTACCATTAAGACTTAACCTTAAAGTGTAACCTTAAGCTTTACACTCAAAACTTAACCCTAAGACTTAACCCTATGACGTAAACTTAAGGTCAAACCTTAAGACAAAACTTGAAGACTTAATTCAAAGACTTATCCCTAAGACTCAACACTGAGACTTAAACCTAAGATTTAAGACTTAACCCTAAGACTTAGCCCCAAGACTTAAGTCTAAGACTTCAAGTTATGAATTAAACTTTAGACTTAACCCTAAGACTCAAGCCATAAGACTTCACCTTAAGACTTAACCCGAAGACTTAACCTTAAAATTTAACCCTAAGACTGAACCCTAAAATATAACTTTTAAGACTTAACAATAAGACTGAACATTAAGACACAACCTTACGACTTCTACCCTGAGACCTAACCTTGAGACTTAACACTGAGATTTAACCCTAAGACTTAACTTTAAGATGTAACATTCGGACTTAACCTTAAAACTTAACCCTAAGCCTCAACCTTAAGAAGTAACTTGAAGACTTAACCCTGAGAATGAACTCTAAGACTTCAACTTAATAATTAACGCTCAGATATAACCCTCAGACTTAAACTTAAGAAATAGCCCTAAGACTTAACCTTAATATTTAACTTCAAGATGTAACCTTAAGGCTTAACCCTAAAAGTTAACCTTAAGTGTTGACCTTACAGATTTAACCCTAAGAGTTAACCTTAGGACTTAAACGTTAAGACTTAACCCTAAGACTTATCCCCAGGACTTAACTCTAAAGAGTTAACCCTAAGACTTCAACTTGTGATTTAAACTTTAGACTGAACGCTAAGACTTAAAATTACGATTTAACATTAAGATTTAACCATAAGACTTAACCCTAAGACTTCAGGTTAAGTTTTAACCTTAAGACTCAACCCTGAGACTTAGTCGTGAAATTTATCCATAAGACTTATCCCTAAAACTGAAAACTGAGACTTAAACCTAAGATTTAACCTGAAGACTTAACCCTAAAACGTAGCCCTGAGACTTATCCTTGAGCTTTAACCTTGATACTTAATCCTGAGACTTAGCCCTAAGACTTATCCCCAAGACATAACTCTAAGGCTTAACCCAGAGACTTAACCTTAAGGCTCAACCTTAAGACTTAACATTAAGACTTAACCCTGAGACTTAACCATAAGACTTATCCTCAAGATTGTACTCTAAGACTTAACCCTAAGACTTAAGATGAAGACTTAACCCTAAGACTCAATCTATGAGATGTAAACTTAAGACTTAATTAACCCTAAGACTCAATCTATGAGATGTAAACTTAAGACTTAACCTTTAGGAATTAACCCTGACACTTAACCTTAAGGCTTAACCCTAAGACTTAAGCTTAAGGTTTAAACTTAAGACTTCACATTAAGACGTATCCCTAAGACATAATCCTGAGACTTAACCCTAAGACTTAACCTCAAGTTTAACTTCAAAACTTAACCCTAAGACTGAATCCTAAGACACAACCTTACCACGTAACCCTGAGACTTAACCTTGAGACTTTACCTTGAAATTTAACCCTGGGATTTAACCCTAAGTCTTAATGCTAAGACTTAACTTTAAGATGTACCATTAAGACTTAACCTTAAAGTGTAACCTTAAGCTTTACACTCAAAACTTAACCCTAAGACTTAACCCTATGACGTAAACTTAAGGTCAAACCTTAAGACAAAACTTGAAGACTTAATTCAAAGACTTATCCCTAAGACTCAACACTGAGACTTAAACCTAAGATTTAAGACTTAACCCTAAGACTTAGCCCCAAGACTTAAGTCTAAGACTTCAAGTTATGAATTAAACTTTAGACTTAACCCTAAGACTCAAGCCATAAGACTTCACCTTAAGACTTAACCCTAAGACTTAACCTTAAAATTTAACCCTAAGACTGAACCCTAAAATATAACTTTTAAGACTTAACAATAAGACTGAACATTAAGACACAACCTTACGACTTCTACCCTGAGACCTAACCTTGAGACTTAACACTGAGATTTAACCCTAAGACTTAACTTTAAGATGTAACATTCGGACTTAACCTTAAAACTTAAC
This sequence comes from Falco punctatus, assembly GCF_963210335.1. Lineage (NCBI taxonomy): Eukaryota > Metazoa > Chordata > Aves > Falconiformes > Falconidae > Falco > Falco punctatus. Next base: position 162,766 of record NW_027660253.1, read on the forward strand.
CCTAAGCCTCAACCTTAAGAAGTAACTTGAAGACTTAACCCTGAGAATGAACTCTAAGACTTCAACTTAATAATTAACGCTCAGATATAACCCTCAGACTTAAACTTAAGAAATAGCCCTAAGACTTAACCTTAATATTTAACTTCAAGATGTAACCTTAAGGCTTAACCCTAAAAGTTAACCTTAAGTGTTGACCTTACAGATTTAACCCTAAGAGTTAACCTTAGGACTTAAACGTTAAGACTTAACCCTAAGACTTATCCCCAGGACTTAACTCTAAAGAGTTAACCCTAAGACTTCAACTTGTGATTTAAACTTTAGACTGAACGCTAAGACTTAAAATTACGATTTAACATTAAGATTTAACCATAAGACTTAACCCTAAGACTTCAGGTTAAGTTTTAACCTTAAGACTCAACCCTGAGACTTAGTCGTGAAATTTATCCATAAGACTTATCCCTAAAACTGAAAACTGAGACTTAAACCTAAGATTTAACCTGAAGACTTAACCCTAAAACGTAGCCCTGAGACTTATCCTTGAGCTTTAACCTTGATACTTAATCCTGAGACTTAGCCCTAAGACTTATCCCCAAGACATAACTCTAAGGCTTAACCCAGAGACTTAACCTTAAGGCTCAACCTTAAGACTTAACATTAAGACTTAACCCTGAGACTTAACCATAAGACTTATCCTCAAGATTGTACTCTAAGACTTAACCCTAAGACTTAAGATGAAGACTTAACCCTAAGACTCAATCTATGAGATGTAAACTTAAGACTTAATTAACCCTAAGACTCAATCTATGAGATGTAAACTTAAGACTTAACCTTTAGGAATTAACCCTGACACTTAACCTTAAGGCTTAACCCTAAGACTTAAGCTTAAGGTTTAAACTTAAGACTTCACATTAAGACGTATCCCTAAGACATAATCCTGAGACTTAACCCTAAGACTTAACCTCAAGTTTAACTTCAAAACTTAACCCTAAGACTGAATCCTAAGACACAACCTTACCACGTAACCCTGAGACTTAACCTTGAGACTTTACCTTGAAATTTAACCCTGGGATTTAACCCTAAGTCTTAATGCTAAGACTTAACTTTAAGATGTACCATTAAGACTTAACCTTAAAGCGTAACCTTAAGCTTTACACTCAAAACTTAACCCTAAGACTTAACCCTATGACGTAAACTTAAGGTCAAACCTTAAGACAAAACTTGAAGACTTAATTCAAAGACTTATCCCTAAGACTCAACACTGAGACTTAAACCTAAGATTTAAGACTTAACCCTAAGACTTAGCCCCAAGACTTAAGTCTAAGACTTCAAGTTATGAATTAAACTTTAGACTTAACCCTAAGACTCAAGCCATAAGACTTCACCTTAAGACTTAACCCGAAGACTTAACCTTAAAATTTAACCCTAAGACTGAACCCTAAAATATAACTTTTAAGACTTAACAATAAGACTGAACATTAAGACACAACCTTACGACTTCTACCCTGAGACCTAACCTTGAGACTTAACACTGAGATTTAACCCTAAGACTTAACTTTAAGATGTAACATTCGGACTTAACCTTAAAACTTAACCCTAAGCCTCAACCTTAAGAAGTAACTTGAAGACTTAACCCTGAGAATGAACTCTAAGACTTCAACTTAATAATTAACGCTCAGATATAACCCTCAGACTTAAACTTAAGAAATAGCCCTAAGACTTAACCTTAATATTTAACTTGAAGATGTAACCTTAAGGCTTAACCCTAAGAGTTAACCTTAAGTGTTGACCTTACAGATTTAACCCTAAGAGTTAACCTTAGGACTGAAACGTTAAGACTTAACCCTAAGACTTATCCCCAAGACTTAACTCTAAAGAGTTAACCCTAAGACTTCAACTTGTGATTTAAACTTTAGACTGAACGCTAAGACTTAAAATTACGATTTAACATTAAGATTTAACCATAAGACTTAACCCTAAGACTTCAGGTTAAGTTTTAACGTTAAGACTCAACCCTGAGACTTAGTCGTGAAATTTATCCATAAGACTTATCCCTAAAACTGAAAACTGAGACTTAAACCTAAGATTTAACCTGAAGACTTAACCCTAAAACGTAGCCCTGAGACTTATCCTTGAGCTTTAACCTTGATACTTAATCCTGAGACTTAGCCCTAAGACTTATCCCCAAGACATAACTCTAAGGCTTAACCCAGAGACTTAACCTTAAGGCTCAACCTTAAGACTTAACATTAAGACTTAACCCTGAGACTTAACCATAAGACTTATCCTCAAGATTGTACTCTAAGACTTAACCCTAAGACTTAAGATGAAGACTTAACCCTAAGACTCAATCTATGAGATGTAAACTTAAGACTTAATTAACCCTAAGACTCAATCTATGAGATGTAAACTTAAGACTTAACCTTTAGGAATTAACCCTGACACTTAACCTTAAGGCTTAACCCTAAGACTTAAGCTTAAGGTTTAAACTTAAGACTTCACATTAAGACGTATCCCTAAGACATAATCCTGAGACTTAACCCTAAGACTTAACCTCAAGTTTAACTTCAAAACTTAACCCTAAGACTGAATCCTAAGACACAACCTTACCACGTAACCCTGAGACTTAACCTTGAGACTTTACCTTGAAATTTAACCCTGGGATTTAACCCTAAGTCTTAATGCTAAGACTTAACTTTAAGATGTACCATTAAGACTTAACCTTAAAGCGTAACCTTAAGCTTTACACTCAAAACTTAACCCTAAGACTTAACCCTATGACGTAAACTTAAGGTCAAACCTTAAGACAAAACTTGAAGACTTAATTCAAAGACTTATCCCTAAGACTCAACACTGAGACTTAAACCTAAGATTTAAGACTTAACCCTAAGACTTAGCCCCAAGACTTAAGTCTAAGACTTCAAGTTATGAATTAAACTTTAGACTTAACCCTAAGACTCAAGCCATAAGACTTCACCTTAAGACTTAACCCTAAGACTTAACCTTAAAATTTAACCCTAAGACTGAACCCTAAAATATAACTTTTAAGACTTAACAATAAGACTGAACATTAAGACACAACCTTACGACTTCTACCCTGAGACCTAACCTTGAGACTTAACACTGAAATTTAACCCTAAGACTTAACTTTAAGATGTAACATTCGGACTTAACCTTAAAACTTAACCCTAAGCCTCAACCTTAAGAAGTAACTTGAAGACTTAACCCTGAGAATGAACTCTAAGACTTCAACTTAATAATTAACGCTCAGATATAACCCTCAGACTTAAACTTAAGAAATAGCCCTAAGACTTAACCTTAATATTTAACTTCAAGATGTAACCTTAAGGCTTAACCCTAAAAGTTAACCTTAAGTGTTGACCTTACAGATTTAACCCTAAGAGTTAACCTTAGGACTTAAACGTTAAGACTTAACCCTAAGACTTATCCCCAGGACTTAACTCTAAAGAGTTAACCCTAAGACTTCAACTTGTGATTTAAACTTTAGACTGAACGCTAAGACTTAAAATTACGATTTAACATTAAGATTTAACCATAAGACTTAACCCTAAGACTTCAGGTTAAGTTTTAACCTTAAGACTCAACCCTGAGACTTAGTCGTGAAATTTATCCATAAGACTTATCCCTAAAACTGAAAACTGAGACTTAAACCTAAGATTTAACCTGAAGACTTAACCCTAAAACGTAGCCCTGAGACTTATCCTTGAGCTTTAACCTTGATACTTAATCCTGAGACTTAGCCCTAAGACTTATCCCCAAGACATAACTCTAAGGCTTAACCCAGAGACTTAACCTTAAGGCTCAACCTTAAGACTTAACATTAAGACTTAACCCTGAGACTTAACCATAAGACTTATCCTCAAGATTGTACTCTAAGACTTAACCCTAAGACTTAAGATGAAGACTTAACCCTAAGACTCAATCTATGAGATGTAAACTTAAGACTTAATTAACCCTAAGACTCAATCTATGAGATGTAAACTTAAGACTTAACCTTTAGGAATTAACCCTGACACTTAACCTTAAGGCTTAACCCTAAGACTTAAGCTTAAGGTTTAAACTTAAGACTTCACATTAAGACGTATCCCTAAGACATAATCCTGAGACTTAACCCTAAGACTTAACCTCAAGTTTAACTTCAAAACTTAACCCTAAGACTGAATCCTAAGACACAACCTTACCACGTAACCCTGAGACTTAACCTTGAGACTTTACCTTGAAATTTAACCCTGGGATTTAACCCTAAGTCTTAATGCTAAGACTTAACTTTAAGATGTACCATTAAGACTTAACCTTAAAGCGTAACCTTAAGCTTTACACTCAAAACTTAACCCTAAGACTTAACCCTATGACGTAAACTTAAGGTCAAACCTTAAGACAAAACTTGAAGACTTAATTCAAAGACTTATCCCTAAGACTCAACACTGAGACTTAAACCTAAGATTTAAGACTTAACCCTAAGACTTAGCCCCAAGACTTAAGTCTAAGACTTCAAGTTATGAATTAAACTTTAGACTTAACCCTAAGACTCAAGCCATAAGACTTCACCTTAAGACTTAACCTGAAGACTTAACCTTAAAATTTAACCCTAAGACTGAACCCTAAAATATAACTTTTAAGACTTAACAATAAGACTGAACATTAAGACACAACCTTACGACTTCTACCCTGAGACCTAACCTTGAGACTTAACACTGAGATTTAACCCTAAGACTTAACTTTAAGATGTAACATTCGGACTTAACCTTAAAACTTAACCCTAAGCCTCAACCTTAAGAAGTAACTTGAAGACTTAACCCTGAGAATGAACTCTAAGACTTCAACTTAATAATTAACGCTCAGATATAACCCTCAGACTTAAACTTAAGAAATAGCCCTAAGACTTAACCTTAATATTTAACTTCGAGATGTAACCTTAAGGCTTAACCCTAAAAGTTAACCTTAAGTGTTGACCTTACAGATTTAACCCTAAGAGTTAACCTTAGGACTGAAACGTTAAGACTTAACCCTAAGACTTATCCCCAAGACTTAACTCTAAAGAGTTAACCCTAAGACTTCAACTTGTGATTTAAACTTTAGACTGAACGCTAAGACTTAAAATTACGATTTAACATTAAGATTTAACCATAAGACTTAACCCTAAGACTTCAGGTTAAGTTTTAACCTTAAGACTCAACCCTGAGACTTAGTCGTGAAATTTATCCATAAGACTTATCCCTAAAACTGAAAACTGAGACTTAAACCTAAGATTTAACCTGAAGACTTAACCCTAAAACGTAGCCCTGAGACTTATCCTTGAGCTTTAACCTTGATACTTAATCCTGAGACTTAGCCCTAAGACTTATCCCCAAGACATAACTCTAAGGCTTAACCCAGAGACTTAACCTTAAGGCTCAACCTTAAGACTTAACATTAAGACTTAACCCTGAGACTTAACCATAAGACTTATCCTCAAGATTGTACTCTAAGACTTAACCCTAAGACTTAAGATGAAGACTTAACCCTAAGACTCAATCTATGAGATGTAAACTTAAGACTTAATTAACCCTAAGACTCAATCTATGAGATGTAAACTTAAGACTTAACCTTTAGGAATTAACCCTGACACTTAACCTTAAGGCTTAACCCTAAGACTTAAGCTTAAGGTTTAAACTTAAGACTTCACATTAAGACGTATCCCTAAGACATAATCCTGAGACTTAACCCTAAGACTTAACCTCAAGTTTAACTTCAAAACTTAACCCTAAGACTGAATCCTAAGACACAACCTTACCACGTAACCCTGAGACTTAACCTTGAGACTTTACCTTGAAATTTAACCCTGGGATTTAACCCTAAGTCTTAATGCTAAGACTTAACTTTAAGATGTACCATTAAGACTTAACCTTAAAGCGTAACCTTAAGCTTTACACTCAAAACTTAACCCTAAGACTTAACCCTATGACGTAAACTTAAGGTCAAACCTTAAGACAAAACTTGAAGACTTAATTCAAAGACTTATCCCTAAGACTCAACACTGAGACTTAAACCTAAGATTTAAGACTTAACCCTAAGACTTAGCCCCAAGACTTAAGTCTAAGACTTCAAGTTATGAATTAAACTTTAGACTTAACCCTAAGACTCAAGCCATAAGACTTCACCTTAAGACTTAACCTGAAGACTTAACCTTAAAATTTAACCCTAAGACTGAACCCTAAAATATAACTTTTAAGACTTAACAATAAGACTGAACATTAAGACACAACCTTACGACTTCTACCCTGAGACCTAACCTTGAGACTTAACACTGAGATTTAACCCTAAGACTTAACTTTAAGATGTAACATTCGGACTTAACCTTAAAACTTAACCCTAAGCCTCAACCTTAAGAAGTAACTTGAAGACTTAACCCTGAGAATGAACTCTAAGACTTCAACTTAATAATTAACGCTCAGATATAACCCTCAGACTTAAACTTAAGAAATAGCCCTAAGACTTAACCTTAATATTTAACTTGAAGATGTAACCTTAAGGCTTAACCCTAAGAGTTAACCTTAAGTGTTGACCTTACAGATTTAACCCTAAGAGTTAACCTTAGGACTGAAACGTTAAGACTTAACCCTAAGACTTATCCCCAAGACTTAACTCTAAGGAGTTAACCCTAAGACTTCAACTTGTGATTTAAACTTTAGACTGAACGCTAAGACTTAAAATTACGATTTAACATTAAGATTTAACCATAAGACTTAACCCTAAGACTTCAGGTTAAGTTTTAACCTTAAGACTCAACCCTGAGACTTAGTCGTGAAATTTATCCATAAGACTTATCCCTAAAACTGAAAACTGAGACTTAAACCTAAGATTTAACCTGAAGACTTAACCCTAAAACGTAGCCCTGAGACTTATCCTTGAGCTTTAACCTTGATACTTAATCCTGAGACTTAGCCCTAAGACTTATCCCCAAGACATAACTCTAAGGCTTAACCCAGAGACTTAACCTTAAGGCTCAACCTTAAGACTTAACATTAAGACTTAACCCTGAGACTTAACCATAAGACTTATCCTCAAGATTGTACTCTAAGACTTAACCCTAAGACTTAAGATGAAGACTTAACCCTAAGACTCAATCTATGAGATGTAAACTTAAGACTTAATTAACCCTAAGACTCAATCTATGAGATGTAAACTTAAGACTTAACCTTTAGGAATTAACCCTGACACTTAACCTTAAGGCTTAACCCTAAGACTTAAGCTTAAGGTTTAAACTTAAGACTTCACATTAAGACGTATCCCTAAGACATAATCCTGAGACTTAACCCTAAGACTTAACCTCAAGTTTAACTTCAAAACTTAACCCTAAGACTGAATCCTAAGACACAACCTTACCACGTAACCCTGAGACTTAACCTTGAGACTTTACCTTGAAATTTAACCCTGGGATTTAACCCTAAGTCTTAATGCTAAGACTTAACTTTAAGATGTACCATTAAGACTTAACCTTAAAGCGTAACCTTAAGCTTTACACTCAAAACTTAACCCTAAGACTTAACCCTATGACGTAAACTTAAGGTCAAACCTTAAGACAAAACTTGAAGACTTAATTCAAAGACTTATCCCTAAGACTCAACACTGAGACTTAAACCTAAGATTTAAGACTTAACCCTAAGACTTAGCCCCAAGACTTAAGTCTAAGACTTCAAGTTATGAATTAAACTTTAGACTTAACCCTAAGACTCAAGCCATAAGACTTCACCTTAAGACTTAACCTGAAGACTTAACCTTAAAATTTAACCCTAAGACTGAACCCTAAAATATAACTTTTAAGACTTAACAATAAGACTGAACATTAAGACACAACCTTACGACTTCTACCCTGAGACCTAACCTTGAGACTTAACACTGAGATTTAACCCTAAGACTTAACTTTAAGATGTAACATTCGGACTTAACCTTAAAACTTAACCCTAAGCCTCAACCTTAAGAAGTAACTTGAAGACTTAACCCTGAGAATGAACTCTAAGACTTCAACTTAATAATTAACGCTCAGATATAACCCTCAGACTTAAACTTAAGAAATAGCCCTAAGACTTAACCTTAATATTTAACTTCAAGATGTAACCTTAAGGCTTAACCCTAAAAGTTAACCTTAAGTGTTGACCTTACAGATTTAACCCTAAGAGTTAACCTTAGGACTGAAACGTTAAGACTTAACCCTAAGACTTATCCCCAAGACTTAACTCTAAAGAGTTAACCCTAAGACTTCAACTTGTGATTTAAACTTTAGACTGAACGCTAAGACTTAAAATTACGATTTAACATTAAGATTTAACCATAAGACTTAACCCTAAGACTTCAGGTTAAGTTTTAACCTTAAGACTCAACCCTGAGACTTAGTCGTGAAATTTATCCATAAGACTTATCCCTAAAACTGAAAACTGAGACTTAAACCTAAGATTTAACCTGAAGACTTAACCCTAAAACGTAGCCCTGAGACTTATCCTTGAGCTTTAACCTTGATACTTAATCCTGAGACTTAGCCCTAAGACTTATCCCCAAGACATAACTCTAAGGCTTAACCCAGAGACTTAACCTTAAGGCTCAACCTTAAGACTTAACATTAAGACTTAACCCTGAGACTTAACCATAAGACTTATCCTCAAGATTGTACTCTAAGACTTAACCCTAAGACTTAAGATGAAGACTTAACCCTAAGACTCAATCTATGAGATGTAAACTTAAGACTTAACCTTTAGGAATTAACCCTGACACTTAACCTTAAGGCTTAACCCTAAGACTTAAGCTTAAGGTTTAAACTTAAGACTTCACATTAAGACGTATCCCTAAGACATAATCCTGAGACTTAACCCTAAGACTTAACCTCAAGTTTAACTTCAAAACTTAACCCTAAGACTGAATCCTAAGACACAACCTTACCACGTAACCCTGAGACTTAACCTTGAGACTTTACCTTGAAATTTAACCCTGGGATTTAACCCTAAGTCTTAATGCTAAGACTTAACTTTAAGATGTACCATTAAGACTTAACCTTAAAGCGTAACCTTAAGCTTTACACTCAAAACTTAACCCTAAGACTTAACCCTATGACGTAAACTTAAGGTCAAACCTTAAGACAAAACTTGAAGACTTAATTCAAAGACTTATCCCTAAGACTCAACACTGAGACTTAAACCTAAGATTTAAGACTTAACCCTAAGACTTAGCCCCAAGACTTAAGTCTAAGACTTCAAGTTATGAATTAAACTTTAGACTTAACCCTAAGACTCAAGCCATAAGACTTCACCTTAAGACTTAACCCTAAGACTTAACCTTAAAATTTAACCCTAAGACTGAACCCTAAAATATAACTTTTAAGACTTAACAATAAGACTGAACATTAAGACACAACCTTACGACTTCTACCCTGAGACCTAACCTTGAGACTTAACACTGAGATTTAACCCTAAGACTTAACTTTAAGATGTAACATTCGGACTTAACCTTAAAACTTAACCCTAAGCCTCAACCTTAAGAAGTAACTTGAAGACTTAACCCTGAGAATGAACTCTAAGACTTCAACTTAATAATTAACGCTCAGATATAACCCTCAGACTTAAACTTAAGAAATAGCCCTAAGACTTAACCTTAATATTTAACTTGAAGATGTAACCTTAAGGCTTAACCCTAAACTTAACCCTAAGAGTTAACCTTAAGTGTTGACCTTACAGATTTAACCCTAAGAGTTAACCTTAGGACTTAAACGTTAAGACTTAACCCTAAGACTTATCCCCAAGACTTAACTCTAAAGAGTTAACCCTAAGACTTCAACTTGTGATTTAAACTTTAGACTGAACGCTAAGACTTAAAATTACGATTTAACATTAAGATTTAACCATAAGACTTAACCCTAAGACTTCAGGTTAAGTTTTAACCTTAAGACTCAACCCTGAGACTTAGTCGTGAAATTTATCCATAAGACTTATCCCTAAAACTGAAAACTGAGACTTAAACCTAAGATTTAACCTGAAGACTTAACCCTAAAACGTAGCCCTGAGACTTATCCTTGAGCTTTAACCTTGATACTTAATCCTGAGACTTAGCCCTAAGACTTATCCCCAAGACATAACTCTAAGGCTTAACCCAGAGACTTAACCTTAAGGCTCAACCTTAAGACTTAACATTAAGACTTAACCCTGAGACTTAACCATAAGACTTATCCTCAAGATTGTACTCTAAGACTTAACCCTAAGACTTAAGATGAAGACTTAACCCTAAGACTCAATCTATGAGATGTAAACTTAAGACTTAATTAACCCTAAGACTCAATCTATGAGATGTAAACTTAAGACTTAACCTTTAGGAATTAACCCTGACACTTAACCTTAAGGCTTAACCCTAAGACTTAAGCTTAAGGTTTAAACTTAAGACTTCACATTAAGACGTATCCCTAAGACATAATCCTGAGACTTAACCCTAAGACTTAACCTCAAGTTTAACTTCAAAACTTAACCCTAAGACTGAATCCTAAGACACAACCTTACCACGTAACCCTGAGACTTAACCTTGAGACTTTACCTTGAAATTTAACCCTGGGATTTAACCCTAAGTCTTAATGCTAAGACTTAACTTTAAGATGTACCATTAAGACTTAACCTTAAAGCGTAACCTTAAGCTTTACACTCAAAACTTAACCCTAAGACTTAACCCTATGACGTAAACTTAAGGTCAAACCTTAAGACAAAACTTGAAGACTTAATTCAAAGACTTATCCCTAAGACTCAACACTGAGACTTAAACCTAAGATTTAAGACTTAACCCTAAGACTTAGCCCCAAGACTTAAGTCTAAGACTTCAAGTTATGAATTAAACTTTAGACTTAACCCTAAGACTCAAGCCATAAGACTTCACCTTAAGACTTAACCTGAAGACTTAACCTTAAAATTTAACCCTAAGACTGAACCCTAAAATATAACTTTTAAGACTTAACAATAAGACTGAACATTAAGACACAACCTTACGACTTCTACCCTGAGACCTAACCTTGAGACTTAACACTGAGATTTAACCCTAAGACTTAACTTTAAGATGTAACATTCGGACTTAACCTTAAAACTTAACCCTAAGCCTCAACCTTAAGAAGTAACTTGAAGACTTAACCCTGAGAATGAACTCTAAGACTTCAACTTAATAATTAACGCTCAGATATAACCCTCAGACTTAAACTTAAGAAATAGCCCTAAGACTTAACCTTAATATTTAACTTCAAGATGTAACCTTAAGGCTTAACCCTAAAAGTTAACCTTAAGTGTTGACCTTACAGATTTAACCCTAAGAGTTAACCTTAGGACTGAAACGTTAAGACTTAACCCTAAGACTTATCCCCAAGACTTAACTCTAAAGAGTTAACCCTAAGACTTCAACTTGTGATTTAAACTTTAGACTGAACGCTAAGACTTAAAATTACGATTTAACATTAAGATTTAACCATAAGACTTAACCCTAAGACTTCAGGTTAAGTTTTAACCTTAAGACTCAACCCTGAGACTTAGTCGTGAAATTTATCCATAAGACTTATCCCTAAAACTGAAAACTGAGACTTAAACCTAAGATTTAACCTGAAGACTTAACCCTAAAACGTAGCCCTGAGACTTATCCTTGAGCTTTAACCTTGATACTTAATCCTGAGACTTAGCCCTAAGACTTATCCCCAAGACATAACTCTAAGGCTTAACCCAGAGACTTAACCTTAAGGCTCAACCTTAAGACTTAACATTAAGACTTAACCCTGAGACTTAACCATAAGACTTATCCTCAAGATTGTACTCTAAGACTTAACCCTAAGACTTAAGATGAAGACTTAACCCTAAGACTCAATCTATGAGATGTAAACTTAAGACTTAACCTTTAGGAATTAACCCTGACACTTAACCTTAAGGCTTAACCCTAAGACTTAAGCTTAAGGTTTAAACTTAAGACTTCACATTAAGACGTATCCCTAAGACATAATCCTGAGACTTAACCCTAAGACTTAACCTCAAGTTTAACTTCAAAACTTAACCCTAAGACTGAATCCTAAGACACAACCTTACCACGTAACCCTGAGACTTAACCTTGAGACTTTACCTTGAAATTTAACCCTGGGATTTAACCCTAAGTCTTAATGCTAAGACTTAACTTTAAGATGTACCATTAAGACTTAACCTTAAAGCGTAACCTTAAGCTTTACACTCAAAACTTAACCCTAAGACTTAACCCTATGACGTAAACTTAAGGTCAAACCTTAAGACAAAACTTGAAGACTTAATTCAAAGACTTATCCCTAAGACTCAACACTGAGACTTAAACCTAAGATTTAAGACTTAACCCTAAGACTTAGCCCCAAGACTTAAGTCTAAGACTTCAAGTTATGAATTAAACTTTAGACTTAACCCTAAGACTCAAGCCATAAGACTTCACCTTAAGACTTAACCTGAAGACTTAACCTTAAAATTTAACCCTAAGACTGAACCCTAAAATATAACTTTTAAGACTTAACAATAAGACTGAACATTAAGACACAACCTTACGACTTCTACCCTGAGACCTAACCTTGAGACTTAACACTGAGATTTAACCCTAAGACTTAACTTTAAGATGTAACATTCGGACTTAACCTTAAAACTTAACCCTAAGCCTCAACCTTAAGAAGTAACTTGAAGACTTAACCCTGAGAATGAACTCTAAGACTTCAACTTAATAATTAACGCTCAGATATAACCCTCAGACTTAAACTTAAGAAATAGCCCTAAGACTTAACCTTAATATTTAACTTCAAGATGTAACCTTAAGGCTTAACCCTAAACTTAACCCTAAGAGTTAACCTTAAGTGTTGACCTTACAGATTTAACCCTAAGAGTTAACCTTAGGACTTAAACGTTAAGACTTAACCCTAAGACTTATCCCCAAGACTTAACTCTAAAGAGTTAACCCTAAGACTTCAACTTGTGATTTAAACTTTAGACTGAACGCTAAGACTTAAAATTACGATTTAACATTAAGATTTAACCATAAGACTTAACCCTAAGACTTCAGGTTAAGTTTTAACCTTAAGACTCAACCCTGAGACTTAGTCGTGAAATTTATCCATAAGACTTATCCCTAAAACTGAAAACTGAGACTTAAACCTAAGATTTAACCTGAAGACTTAACCCTAAAACGTAGCCCTGAGACTTATCCTTGAGCTTTAACCTTGATACTTAATCCTGAGACTTAGCCCTAAGACTTATCCCCAAGACATAACTCTAAGGCTTAACCCAGAGACTTAACCTTAAGGCTCAACCTTAAGACTTAACATTAAGACTTAACCCTGAGACTTAACCATAAGACTTATCCTCAAGATTGTACTCTAAGACTTAACCCTAAGACTTAAGATGAAGACTTAACCCTAAGACTCAATCTATGAGATGTAAACTTAAGACTTAATTAACCCTAAGACTCAATCTATGAGATGTAAACTTAAGACTTAACCTTTAGGAATTAACCCTGACACTTAACCTTAAGGCTTAACCCTAAGACTTAAGCTTAAGGTTTAAACTTAAGACTTCACATTAAGACGTATCCCTAAGACATAATCCTGAGACTTAACCCTAAGACTTAACCTCAAGTTTAACTTCAAAACTTAACCCTAAGACTGAATCCTAAGACACAACCTTACCACGTAACCCTGAGACTTAACCTTGAGACTTTACCTTGAAATTTAACCCTGGGATTTAACCCTAAGTCTTAATGCTAAGACTTAACTTTAAGATGTACCATTAAGACTTAACCTTAAAGCGTAACCTTAAGCTTTACACTCAAAACTTAACCCTAAGACTTAACCCTATGACGTAAACTTAAGGTCAAACCTTAAGACAAAACTTGAAGACTTAATTCAAAGACTTATCCCTAAGACTCAACACTGAGACTTAAACCTAAGATTTAAGACTTAACCCTAAGACTTAGCCCCAAGACTTAAGTCTAAGACTTCAAGTTATGAATTAAACTTTAGACTTAACCCTAAGACTCAAGCCATAAGACTTCACCTTAAGACTTAACCTGAAGACTTAACCTTAAAATTTAACCCTAAGACTGAACCCTAAAATATAACTTTTAAGACTTAACAATAAGACTGAACATTAAGACACAACCTTACGACTTCTACCCTGAGACCTAACCTTGAGACTTAACACTGAGATTTAACCCTAAGACTTAACTTTAAGATGTAACATTCGGACTTAACCTTAAAACTTAACCCTAAGCCTCAACCTTAAGAAGTAACTTGAAGACTTAACCCTGAGAATGAACTCTAAGACTTCAACTTAATAATTAACGCTCAGATATAACCCTCAGACTTAAACTTAAGAAATAGCCCTAAGACTTAACCTTAATATTTAACTTCAAGATGTAACCTTAAGGCTTAACCCTAAAAGTTAACCTTAAGTGTTGACCTTACAGATTTAACCCTAAGAGTTAACCTTAGGACTTAAACGTTAAGACTTAACCCTAAGACTTATCCCCAGGACTTAACTCTAAAGAGTTAACCCTAAGACTTCAACTTGTGATTTAAACTTTAGACTGAACGCTAAGACTTAAAATTACGATTTAACATTAAGATTTAACCATAAGACTTAACCCTAAGACTTCAGGTTAAGTTTTAACCTTAAGACTCAACCCTGAGACTTAGTCGTGAAATTTATCCATAAGACTTATCCCTAAAACTGAAAACTGAGACTTAAACCTAAGATTTAACCTGAAGACTTAACCCTAAAACGTAGCCCTGAGACTTATCCTTGAGCTTTAACCTTGATACTTAATCCTGAGACTTAGCCCTAAGACTTATCCCCAAGACATAACTCTAAGGCTTAACCCAGAGACTTAACCTTAAGGCTCAACCTTAAGACTTAACATTAAGACTTAACCCTGAGACTTAACCATAAGACTTATCCTCAAGATTGTACTCTAAGACTTAACCCTAAGACTTAAGATGAAGACTTAACCCTAAGACTCAATCTATGAGATGTAAACTTAAGACTTAATTAACCCTAAGACTCAATCTATGAGATGTAAACTTAAGACTTAACCTTTAGGAATTAACCCTGACACTTAACCTTAAGGCTTAACCCTAAGACTTAAGCTTAAGGTTTAAACTTAAGACTTCACATTAAGACGTATCCCTAAGACATAATCCTGAGACTTAACCCTAAGACTTAACCTCAAGTTTAACTTCAAAACTTAACCCTAAGACTGAATCCTAAGACACAACCTTACCACGTAACCCTGAGACTTAACCTTGAGACTTTACCTTGAAATTTAACCCTGGGATTTAACCCTAAGTCTTAATGCTAAGACTTAACTTTAAGATGTACCATTAAGACTTAACCTTAAAGCGTAACCTTAAGCTTTACACTCAAAACTTAACCCTAAGACTTAACCCTATGACGTAAACTTAAGGTCAAACCTTAAGACAAAACTTGAAGACTTAATTCAAAGACTTATCCCTAAGACTCAACACTGAGACTTAAACCTAAGATTTAAGACTTAACCCTAAGACTTAGCCCCAAGACTTAAGTCTAAGACTTCAAGTTATGAATTAAACTTTAGACTTAACCCTAAGACTCAAGCCATAAGACTTCACCTTAAGACTTAACCCTAAGACTTAACCTTAAAATTTAACCCTAAGACTGAACCCTAAAATATAACTTTTAAGACTTAACAATAAGACTGAACATTAAGACACAACCTTACGACTTCTACCCTGAGACCTAACCTTGAGACTTAACACTGAGATTTAACCCTAAGACTTAACTTTAAGATGTAACATTCGGACTTAACCTTAAAACTTAACCCTAAGCCTCAACCTTAAGAAGTAACTTGAAGACTTAACCCTGAGAATGAACTCTAAGACTTCAACTTAATAATTAACGCTCAGATATAACCCTCAGACTTAAACTTAAGAAATAGCCCTAAGACTTAACCTTAATATTTAACTTGAAGATGTAACCTTAAGGCTTAACCCTAAACTTAACCCTAAGAGTTAACCTTAAGTGTTGACCTTACAGATTTAACCCTAAGAGTTAACCTTAGGACTGAAACGTTAAGACTTAACCCTAAGACTTATCCCCAAGACTTAACTCTAAAGAGTTAACCCTAAGACTTCAACTTGTGATTTAAACTTTAGACTGAACGCTAAGACTTAAAATTACGATTTAACATTAAGATTTAACCATAAGACTTAACCCTAAGACTTCAGGTTAAGTTTTAACCTTAAGACTCAACCCTGAGACTTAGTCGTGAAATTTATCCATAAGACTTATCCCTAAAACTGAAAACTGAGACTTAAACCTAAGATTTAACCTGAAGACTTAACCCTAAAACGTAGCCCTGAGACTTATCCTTGAGCTTTAACCTTGATACTTAATCCTGAGACTTAGCCCTAAGACTTATCCCCAAGACATAACTCTAAGGCTTAACCCAGAGACTTAACCTTAAGGCTCAACCTTAAGACTTAACATTAAGACTTAACCCTGAGACTTAACCATAAGACTTATCCTCAAGATTGTACTCTAAGACTTAACCCTAAGACTTAAGATGAAGACTTAACCCTAAGACTCAATCTATGAGATGTAAACTTAAGACTTAATTAACCCTAAGACTCAATCTATGAGATGTAAACTTAAGACTTAACCTTTAGGAATTAACCCTGACACTTAACCTGAAGGCTTAACCCTAAGACTTAAGCTTAAGGTTTAAACTTAAGACTTCACATTAAGACGTATCCCTAAGACATAATCCTGAGACTTAACCCTAAGACTTAACCTCAAGTTTAACTTCAAAACTTAACCCTAAGACTGAACCCTAAAATATAACTTTTAAGACTTAACAATAAGACTGAACATTAAGACACAACCTTACGACTTCTACCCTGAGACCTAACCTTGAGACTTAACACTGAGATTTAACCCTAAGACTTAACTTTAAGATGTAACATTCGGACTTAACCTTAAAACTTAACCCTAAGTCTCAACCTTAAGAAGTAACTTGAAGACTTAACCCTGAGAATGAACTCTAAGACTTCAACTTCCTAATGAACGCTCAGATATAACCCTCAGACTTAAACTTAAGAAATAACCCTAAGACTTAACCTTAATATTTAACTTGAAGATGTAACCTTAAGGCTTAACCCTAAACTTAACCCTAAGAGTTAACCTTAAGTGTTGACCTTACAGATTTAACCCTGAGAGTTAACCTTAGGACTGAAACGTTAAGACTTAACCCTAAGACTTATCCCCAAGACGTAACTCTAAAGAGTTAACCCTAAGACTTCAGCTTGTGATTTAAACTTTAGACTGAACGCTAAGACTTAAAATTACGATTTAACATGAAGATTTAACCATAAGACTTAACCCTAAGACTTCAGGTTAAGTTTTAACCTTAAGACTCAGCCCTGAGACTTAGTCGTGAAATTTATCCATAAGACTTATCCCTAAAACTGAAAACTGAGACTTAAACCTAAGATTTAACCTCAAGACTTAACCCTAAAACGTAGCCCTGAGACTTATCCTTGAGCTTTAACCTTGATACTTAATCCTGAGACTTAGCCCTAAGACTTATCCCCAAGACATAACTCTAAGGCTTAACCCTAAGACTTAACCTTGAGGCTCAACCTTAAGACTTAACATTAAGACTTATCCCTGAGACTTAACCATAAGACTTATCCTCAAGATTGTACTCTAAGACTTAACCCTAAGACTTAAGATGAAGACTTAACCCTAAGACTCAATCTATGAGATGTAAACTTAAGACTTAATTAACCCTAAGGCTCAATCTATGAGATGTAAACTTAAGACTTAACCTTTAGGAATTAACCCTGACACTTAACCTTAAGGCTTAACCCTAAGACTTAAGCTTAAGGTTTAAACTTAAGACTTATCCCTAAGACATAATCCTGAGACTTAACCCTAAGACTTAACCTCAAGTTTAACTTCAAAACTTAACCCTAAGACTGAATCCTAAGACACAACTTGACCACGTAACCCTGAGACTTAACCTTGAGACTTTACCTTGAAATTTAACCCTGGGATTTAACCCTAAGTCTTAATGCTAAGACTTAACTTGAAGATGTACCATTAAGACTTAACCTTAAAGCGTAACCTTAAGATTTACACTCAATACTTAACCCTAAGACTTAACCCTATGACTTAAACTTAAGGTTAAACCTTAAGACAAAACCTGAAGACTTAATTCAAAGACTTATCCCTAAGACTCAACACTGAGACTTAAACCTAAGATTTAAGACTTAACCCTAAGACTTAGCCCCAAGACTTAAGTCTAAGACTTCAAGTTATGAATTAAACTTTAGACTTAACCCTAAGACTCAAGCCATAAGACTTCACCTTAAGACTTAGCCTGAAGACTTAACCTTAAAATTTAACCCTAAGACTGAACCCTAAAATATAACTTTTAAGACTTAACAATAAGACTGAACATTAGGACACAACCTTACGACTTCTACCCTGAGACCTAACCTTGAGACTTAACACTGAGATTTAACCCTAAGACTTAACTTTAAGATGTAACATTCGGACTTTACCTTAAAACTTAACCCTAAGCCTCAACCTTAAGAAGTAACTTGAAGACTTAACCCTGAGAATGAACTCTAAGACTTCAACTTAATAATGAACGCTCAGATATAACCCTCAGACTTAAACTTAAGAAATAACCCTAAGACTTAACCTTAATATTTAACTTGAAGATGTAACCTTAAGGCTTAACCCTAAACTTAACCCTAAGAGTTAACCTTAAGTGTTGACCTTACAGATTTAACCCTAAGAGTTAACCTTAGGACTGAAACGTTAAGACTTAACCCTAAGACTTATCCCCAAGACGTAACACTAAAGAGTTAACCCTAAGACTTCAGCTTGTGATTTAAACTTTAGACTGAACGCTAAGACTTAAAATTACGATTTAACATTAAGATTTAACCATAAGACTTAACCCTAAGACTTCAGGTTAAGTTTTAACCTTAAGACTCAGCCCTGAGACTTAGTCGTGAAATTTATCCATAAGACTTATCCCTAAAACTGAAAACTGAGACTTAAACCTAAGATTTAACCTGAAGACTTAACCCTAAAACGTAGCCCTGAGACTTATCCTTGAGCTTTAACCTTGATACTTAATCCTGAGACTTAGCCCTAAGACTTATCCCCAAGACATAACTCTAAGGCTTAACCCTAAGACTTAACCTTAAGGCTCAACCTTAAGACTTAACATTAAGACTTAACCCTGAGACTTAACCATAAGACTTATCCTCAAGATTGTACTCTAAGACTTAACCCTAAGACTTAAGATGAAGACTTAACCCTAAGACTCAATCTATGAGATGTAAACTTAAGACTTAATGAACCCTAAGGCTCAATCTATGAGATGTAAACTTAAGACTTAACCTTTAGGAATTAACCCTGACACTTAACCTTAAGGCTTAACCCTAAGACTTAAGCTTAAGGTTTAAACTTAAGACTTATCCCTAAGACATAATCCTGAGACTTAACCCTAAGACTTAACCTCAAGTTTAACTTCAAAACTTAACCCTAAGACTGAATCCTAAGACACAACTTGACCACGTAACCCTGAGACTTAACCTTGAGACTTTACCTTGAAATTTAACCCTGGGATTTAACCCTAAGTCTTAATGCTAAGACTTAACTTGAAGATGTACCATTAAGACTTAACCTTAAAGCGTAACCTTAAGATTTACACTCAATACTTAACCCTAAGACTTAACCCTATGACTTAAACTTAAGGTTAAACCTTAAGACAAAACTTGAAGACTTAATTCAAAGACTTATCCCTAAGACTCAACACTGAGACTTAAACCTAAGATTTAAGACTTAACCCTAAGACTTAGCCCCAAGACTTAAGTCTAAGACTTCAAGTTATGAATTAAACTTTAGACTTAACCCTAAGACTCAAGCCATAAGACTTCACCTTAAGACTTAGCCTGAAGACTTAACCTTAAAATTTAACCCTAAGACTGAACCCTAAAATATAACTTTTAAGACTTAACAATAAGACTGAACATTAAGACACAACCTTACGACTTCTACCCTGAGACCTAACCTTGAGACTTAACACTGAGATTTAACCCTAAGACTTAACTTTAAGATGTAACATTCGGACTTAACCTTAAAACTTAACCCTAAGTCTCAACCTTAAGAAGTAACTTGAAGACTTAACCCTGAGAATGAACTCTAAGACTTCAACTTAATAATGAACGCTCAGATATAACCCTCAGACTTAAACTTAAGAAATAACCCTAAGACTTAACCTTAATATTTAACTTGAAGATGTAACCTTAAGGCTTAACCCTAAACTTAACCCTAAGAGTTAACCTTAAGTGTTGACCTTACAGATTTAACCCTGAGAGTTAACCTTAGGACTGAAACGTTAAGACTTAACCCTAAGACTTATCCCCAAGACGTAACTCTAAAGAGTTAACCCTAAGACTTCAGCTTGTGATTTAAACTTTAGACTGAACGCTAAGACTTAAAATTACGATTTAACATGAAGATTTAACCATAAGACTTAACCCTAAGACTTCAGGTTAAGTTTTAACCTTAAGACTCAGCCCTGAGACTTAGTCGTGAAATTTATCCATAAGACTTATCCCTAAAACTGAAAACTGAGACTTAAACCTAAGATTTAACCTGAAGACTTAACCCTAAAACGTAGCCCTGAGACTTATCCTTGAGCTTTAACCTTGATACTTAATCCTGAGACTTAGCCCTAAGACTTATCCCCAAGACATAACTCTAAGGCTTAACCCTAAGACTTAACCTTAAGGCTCAACCTTAAGACTTAACATTAAGACTTAACCCTGAGACTTAACCATAAGACTTATCCTCAAGATTGTACTCTAAGACTTAACCCTAAGACTTAAGATGAAGACTTAACCCTAAGACTCAATCTATGAGATGTAAACTTAAGACTTAATGAACCCTAAGGCTCAATCTATGAGATGTAAACTTAAGACTTAACCTTTAGGAATTAACCCTGACACTTAACCTTAAGGCTTAACCCTAAGACTTAAGCTTAAGGTTTAAACTTAAGACTTATCCCTAAGACATAATCCTGAGACTTAACCCTAAGACTTAACCTCAAGTTTAACTTCAAAACTTAACCCTAAGACTGAATCCTAAGACACAACTTGACCACGTAACCCTGAGACTTAACCTTGAGACTTTACCTTGAAATTTAACCCTGGGATTTAACCCTAAGTCTTAATGCTAAGACTTCACTTGAAGATGTACCATTAAGACTTAACCTTAAAGCGTAACCTTAAGATTTACACTCAATACTTAACCCTAAGACTTAACCCTATGACTTAAACTTAAGGTTAAACCTTAAGACAAAACCTGAAGACTTAATTCAAAGACTTATCCCTAAGACTCAACACTGAGACTTAAACCTAAGATTTAAGACTTAACCCTAAGACTTAGCCCCAAGACTTAAGTCTAAGACTTCAACTTATGAATTAAACTTTAGACTTAACCCTAAGACTCAAGCCATAAGACTTCACCTGAAGACTTCACCTGAAGACTTAACCTTAAAATTTAACCCTAAGACTGAACCCTAAAATATAACTTTTAAGACTTAACAATAAGACTGAACATTAAGACACAACCTTACGACTTCTACCCTGAGACCTAACCTTGAGACTTAACACTGAGATTTAACCCTAAGACTTAACTTTAAGATGTAACATTCGGACTTTACCTTAAAACTTAACCCTAAGTCTCAACCTTAAGAAGTAACTTGAAGACTTAACCCTGAGAATGAACTCTAAGACTTCAACTTAATAATGAACGCTCAGATATAACCCTCAGACTTAAACTTAAGAAATAACCCTAAGACTTAACCTTAATATTTAACTTGAAGATGTAACCTTAAGGCTTAACCCTAAACTTAACCCTAAGAGTTAACCTTAAGTGTTGACCTTACAGATTTAACCCTGAGAGTTAACCTTAGGACTGAAACGTTAAGACTTAACCCTAAGACTTATCCCCAAGACGTAACTCTAAAGAGTTAACCCTAAGACTTCAGCTTGTGATTTAAACTTTAGACTGAACGCTAAGACTTAAAATTACGATTTAACATTAAGATTTAACCATAAGACTTAACCCTAAGACTTCAGGTTAAGTTTTAACCTTAAGACTCAGCCCTGAGACTTAGTCGTGAAATTTATCCATAAGACTTATCCCTAAAACTGAAAACTGAGACTTAAACCTAAGATTTAACCTGAAGACTTAACCCTAAAACGTAGCCCTGAGACTTATCCTTGAGCTTTAACCTTGATACTTAATCCTGAGACTTAGCCCTAAGACTTATCCCCAAGACATAACTCTAAGGCTTAACCCTAAGACTTAACCTTAAGGCTCAACCTTAAGACTTAACATTAAGACTTAACCCTGAGACTTAACCATAAGACTTATCCTCAAGATTGTACTCTAAGACTTAACCCTAAGACTTAAGATGAAGACTTAACCCTAAGACTCAATCTATGAGATGTAAACTTAAGACTTAATTAACCCTAAGGCTCAATCTATGAGATGTAAACTTAAGACTTAACCTTTAGGAATTAACCCTGACACTTAACCTTAAGGCTTAACCCTAAGACTTAAGCTTAAGGTTTAAACTTAAGACTTATCCCTAAGACATAATCCTGAGACTTAACCCTAAGACTTAACCACAAGTTTAACTTCAAAACTTAACCCTAAGACTGAATCCTAAGACACAACTTGACCACGTAACCCTGAGACTTAACCTTGAGACTTTACCTTGAAATTTAACCCTGGGATTTAACCCTAAGTCTTAATGCTAAGACTTAACTTGAAGATGTACCATTAAGACTTAACCTTAAAGCGTAACCTTAAGATTTACACTCAATACTTAACGCTAAGACTTAACCCTATGACTTAAACTTAAGGTTAAACCTTAAGACAAAACCTGAAGACTTAATTCAAAGACTTATCCCTAAGACTCAACACTGAGACTTAAACCTAAGATTTAAGATTTAACCCTAAGACTTAGCCCCAAGACTTAAGTCTAAGACTTCAACTTATGAATTAAACTTTAGACTTAACCCTAAGACTCAAGCCATAAGACTTCACCTTAAGACTTCACCTGAAGACTTAACCTTAAAATTTAACCCTAAGACTGAACCCTAAAATATAACTTTTAAGACTTAACAATAAGACTGAACATTAAGACACAACCTTACGACTTCTACCCTGAGACCTAACCTTGAGACTTAACACTGAGATTTAACCCTAAGACTTAACTTTAAGATGTAACATTCGGACTTAACCTTAAAACTTAACCCTAAGCCTCAACCTTAAGAAGTAACTTGAAGACTTAACCCTGAGAATGAACTCTAAGACTTCAACTTCATAATGAACGCTCAGATATAACCCTCAGACTTAAACTTAAGAAATAACCCTAAGACTTAACCTTAATATTTAACTTGAAGATGTAACCTTAAGGCTTAACCCTAAACTTAACCCTAAGAGTTAACCTTAAGTGTTGACCTTACAGATTTAACCCTGAGAGTTAACCTTAGGACTGAAACGTTAAGACTTAACCCTAAGACTTATCCCCAAGACGTAACTCTAAAGAGTTAACCCTAAGACTTCAGCTTGTGATTTAAACTTTAGACTGAACGCTAAGACTTAAAATTACGATTTAACATTAAGATTTAACCATAAGACTTAACCCTAAGACTTCAGGTTAAGTTTTAACCTTAAGACTCAGCCCTGAGACTTAGTCGTGAAATTTATCCATAAGACTTATCCCTAAAACTGAAAACTGAGACTTAAACCTAAGATTTAACCTGAAGACTTAACCCTAAAACGTAGCCCTGAGACTTATCCTTGAGCTTTAACCTTGATACTTAATCCTGAGACTTAGCCCTAAGACTTATCCCCAAGACATAACTCTAAGGCTTAACCCTAAGACTTAACCTTAAGGCTCAACCTTAAGACTTAACATTAAGACTTAACCCTGAGACTTAACCATAAGACTTATCCTCAAGATTGTACTCTAAGACTTAACCCTAAGACTTAAGATGAAGACTTAACCCTAAGACTCAATCTATGAGATGTAAACTTAAGACTTAATGAACCCTAAGGCTCAATCTATGAGATGTAAACTTAAGACTTAACCTTTAGGAATTAACCCTGACACTTAACCTTAAGGCTTAACCCTAAGACTTAAGCTTAAGGTTTAAACTTAAGACTTATCCCTAAGACATAATCCTGAGACTTAACCCTAAGACTTAACCTCAAGTTTAACTTCAAAACTTAACCCTAAGACTGAATCCTAAGACACAACTTGACCACGTAACCCTGAGACTTAACCTTGAGACTTTACCTTGAAATTTAACCCTGGGATTTAACCCTAAGTCTTAATGCTAAGACTTAACTTGAAGATGTACCATTAAGACTTAACCTTAAAGCGTAACCTTAAGATTTACACTCAATACTTAACCCTAAGACTTAACCCTATGACTTAAACTTAAGGTTAAACCTTAAGACAAAACCTGAAGACTTAATTCAAAGACTTATCCCTAAGACTCAACACTGAGACTTAAACCTAAGATTTAAGATTTAACCCTAAGACTTAGCCCCAAGACTTAAGTCTAAGACTTCAAGTTATGAATTAAACTTTAGACTTAACCCTAAGACTCAAGCCATAAGACTTCACCTTAAGACTTCACCTGAAGACTTAACCTTAAAATTTAACCCTAAGACTGAACCCTAAAATATAACTTTTAAGACTTAACAATAAGACTGAACATTAAGACACAACCTTACGACTTCTACCCTGAGACCTAACCTTGAGACTTAACACTGAGATTTAACCCTAAGACTTAACTTTAAGATGTAACATTCGGACTTAACCTTAAAACTTAACCCTAAGCCTCAACCTTAAGAAGTAACTTGAAGACTTAACCCTGAGAATGAACTCTAAGACTTCAACTTAATAATGAACGCTCAGATATAACCCTCAGACTTAAACTTAAGAAATAACCCTAAGACTTAACCTTAATATTTAACTTGAAGATGTAACCTTAAGGCTTAACCCTAAACTTAACCCTAAGAGTTAACCTTAAGTGTTGACCTTACAGATTTAACCCTAAGAGTTAACCTTAGGACTGAAACGTTAAGACTTAACCCTAAGACTTATCCCCAAGACGTAACTCTAAAGAGTTAACCCTAAGACTTCAGCTTGTGATTTAAACTTTAGACTGAACGCTAAGACTTAAAATTACGATTTAACATTAAGATTTAACCATAAGACTTAACCCTAAGACTTCAGGTTAAGTTTTAACCTTAAGACTCAGCCCTGAGACTTAGTCGTGAAATTTATCCATAAGACTTATCCCTAAAACTGAAAACTGAGACTTAAACCTAAGATTTAACCTGAAGACTTAACCCTAAAACGTAGCCCTGAGACTTATCCTTGAGCTTTAACCTTGATACTTAATCCTGAGACTTAGCCCTAAGGCTTATCCCCAAGACATAACTCTAAGGCTTAACCCTAAGACTTAACCTTAAGGCTCAACCTTAAGACTTAACATTAAGACTTAACCCTGAGACTTAACCATAAGACTTATCCTCAAGATTGTACTCTAAGACTTAACCCTAAGACTTAAGATGAAGACTTAACCCTAAGACTCAATCTATGAGATGTAAACTTAAGACTTAATTAACCCTAAGGCTCAATCTATGAGATGTAAACTTAAGACTTAACCTTTAGGAATTAACCCTGACACTTAACCTTAAGGCTTAACCCTAAGACTTAAGCTTAAGGTTTAAACTTAAGACTTATCCCTAAGACATAATCCTGAGACTTAACCCTAAGACTTAACCTCAAGTTTAACTTCAAAACTTAACCCTAAGACTGAATCCTAAGACACAACTTGACCACGTAACCCTGAGACTTAACCTTGAGACTTTACCTTGAAATTTAACCCTGGGATTTAACCCTAAGTCTTAATGCTAAGACTTAACTTGAAGATGTACCATTAAGACTTAACCTTAAAGCGTAACCTTAAGATTTACACTCAATACTTAACCCTAAGACTTAACCCTATGACTTAAACTTAAGGTTAAACCTTAAGACAAAACCTGAAGACTTAATTCAAAGACTTATCCCTAAGACTCAACACTGAGACTTAAACCTAAGATTTAAGACTTAACCCTAAGACTTAGCCCCAAGACTTAAGTCTAAGACTTCAACTTATGAATTAAACTTTAGACTTAACCCTAAGACTCAAGCCATAAGACTTCACCTGAAGACTTCACCTGAAGACTTAACCTTAAAATTTAACCCTAAGACTGAACCCTAAAATATAACTTTTAAGACTTAACAATAAGACTGAACATTAAGACACAACCTTACGACTTCTACCCTGAGACCTAACCTTGAGACTTAACACTGAGATTTAACCCTAAGACTTAACTTTAAGATGTAACATTCGGACTTAACCTTAAAACTTAACCCTAAGTCTCAACCTTAAGAAGTAACTTGAAGACTTAACCCTGAGAATGAACTCTAAGACTTCAACTTAATAATGAACGCTCAGATATAACCCTCAGACTTAAACTTAAGAAATAACCCTAAGACTTAACCTTAATATTTAACTTGAAGATGTAACCTTAAGGCTTAACCCTAAACTTAACCCTAAGAGTTAACCTTAAGTGTTGACCTTACAGATTTAACCCTGAGAGTTAACCTTAGGACTGAAACGTTAAGACTTAACCCTAAGACTTATCCCCAAGACGTAACTCTAAAGAGTTAACCCTAAGACTTCAGCTTGTGATTTAAACTTTAGACTGAACGCTAAGACTTAAAATTACGATTTAACATGAAGATTTAACCATAAGACTTAACCCTAAGACTTCAGGTTAAGTTTTAACCTTAAGACTCAGCCCTGAGACTTAGTCGTGAAATTTATCCATAAGACTTATCCCTAAAACTGAAAACTGAGACTTAAACCTAAGATTTAACCTCAAGACTTAACCCTAAAACGTAGCCCTGAGACTTATCCTTGAGCTTTAACCTTGATACTTAATCCTGAGACTTAGCCCTAAGACTTATCCCCAAGACATAACTCTAAGGCTTAACCCTAAGACTTAACCTTAAGGCTCAACCTTAAGACTTAACATTAAGACTTAACCCTGAGACTTAACCATAAGACTTATCCTCAAGATTGTACTCTAAGACTTAACCCTAAGACTTAAGATGAAGACTTAACCCTAAGGCTCAATCTATGAGATGTAAACTTAAGACTTAACCTTTAGGAATTAACCCTGACACTTAACCTTAAGGCTTAACCCTAAGACTTAAGCTTAAGGTTTAAACTTAAGACTTATCCCTAAGACATAATCCTGAGACTTAACCCTAAGACTTAACCTCAAGTTTAACTTCAAAACTTAACCCTAAGACTGAATCCTAAGACACAACTTGACCACGTAACCCTGAGACTTAACCTTGAGACTTTACCTTGAAATTTAACCCTGGGATTTAACCCTAAGTCTTAATGCTAAGACTTAACTTGAAGATGTACCATTAAGACTTAACCTTAAAGCGTAACCTTAAGATTTACACTCAATACTTAACCCTAAGACTTAACCCTATGACTTAAACTTAAGGTTAAACCTTAAGACAAAACCTGAAGACTTAATTCAAAGACTTATCCCTAAGACTCAACACTGAGACTTAAACCTAAGATTTAAGATTTAACCCTAAGACTTAGCCCCAAGACTTAAGTCTAAGACTTCAAGTTATGAATTAAACTTTAGACTTAACCCTAAGACTCAAGCCATAAGACTTCACCTTAAGACTTCACCTGAAGACTTAACCTTAAAATTTAACCCTAAGACTGAACCCTAAAATATAACTTTTAAGACTTAACAATAAGACTGAACATTAAGACACAACCTTACGACTTCTACCCTGAGACCTAACCTTGAGACTTAACACTGAGATTTAACCCTAAGACTTAACTTTAAGATGTAACATTCGGACTTAACCTTAAAACTTAACCCTAAGTCTCAACCTTAAGAAGTAACTTGAAGACTTAACCCTGAGAATGAACTCTAAGACTTCAACTTCATAATGAACGCTCAGATATAACCCTCAGACTTAAACTTAAGAAATAACCCTAAGACTTAACCTTAATATTTAACTTGAAGATGTAACCTTAAGGCTTAACCCTAAACTTAACCCTAAGAGTTAACCTTAAGTGTTGACCTTACAGATTTAACCCTGAGAGTTAACCTTAGGACTGAAACGTTAAGACTTAACCCTAAGACTTATCCCCAAGACGTAACTCTAAAGAGTTAACCCTAAGACTTCAGCTTGTGATTTAAACTTTAGACTGAACGCTAAGACTTAAAATTACGATTTAACATGAAGATTTAACCATAAGACTTAACCCTAAGACTTCAGGTTAAGTTTTAACCTTAAGACTCAGCCCTGAGACTTAGTCGTGAAATTTATCCATAAGACTTATCCCTAAAACTGAAAACTGAGACTTAAACCTAAGATTTAACCTCAAGACTTAACCCTAAAACGTAGCCCTGAGACTTATCCTTGAGCTTTAACCTTGATACTTAATCCTGAGACTTAGCCCTAAGACTTATCCCCAAGACATAACTCTAAGGCTTAACCCTAAGACTTAACCTTAAGGCTCAACCTTAAGACTTAACATTAAGACTTAACCCTGAGACTTAACCATAAGACTTATCCTCAAGATTGTACTCTAAGACTTAACCCTAAGACTTAAGATGAAGACTTAACCCTAAGGCTCAATCTATGAGATGTAAACTTAAGACTTAACCTTTAGGAATTAACCCTGACACTTAACCTTAAGGCTTAACCCTAAGACTTAAGCTTAAGGTTTAAACTTAAGACTTATCCCTAAGACATAATCCTGAGACTTAACCCTAAGACTTAACCTCAAGTTTAACTTCAAAACTTAACCCTAAGACTGAATCCTAAGACACAACTTGACCACGTAACCCTGAGACTTAACCTTGAGACTTTACCTTGAAATTTAACCCTGGGATTTAACCCTAAGTCTTAATGCTAAGACTTCACTTGAAGATGTACCATTAAGACTTAACCTTAAAGCGTAACCTTAAGATTTACACTCAATACTTAACCCTAAGACTTAACCCTATGACTTAAACTTAAGGTTAAACCTTAAGACAAAACCTGAAGACTTAATTCAAAGACTTATCCCTAAGACTCAACACTGAGACTTAAACCTAAGATTTAAGATTTAACCCTAAGACTTAGCCCCAAGACTTAAGTCTAAGACTTCAAGTTATGAATTAAACTTTAGACTTAACCCTAAGACTCAAGCCATAAGACTTCACCTTAAGACTTCACCTGAAGACTTAACCTTAAAATTTAACCCTAAGACTGAACCCTAAAATATAACTTTTAAGACTTAACAATAAGACTGAACATTAAGACACAACCTTACGACTTCTACCCTGAGACCTAACCTTGAGACTTAACACTGAGATTTAACCCTAAGACTTAACTTTAAGATGTAACATTCGGACTTAACCTTAAAACTTAACCCTAAGTCTCAACCTTAAGAAGTAACTTGAAGACTTAACCCTGAGAATGAACTCTAAGACTTCAACTTCATAATGAACGCTCAGATATAACCCTCAGACTTAAACTTAAGAAATAACCCTAAGACTTAACCTTAATATTTAACTTGAAGATGTAACCTTAAGGCTTAACCCTAAACTTAACCCTAAGAGTTAACCTTAAGTGTTGACCTTACAGATTTAACCCTGAGAGTTAACCTTAGGACTGAAACGTTAAGACTTAACCCTAAGACTTATCCCCAAGACGTAACTCTAAAGAGTTAACCCTAAGACTTCAGCTTGTGATTTAAACTTTAGACTGAACGCTAAGACTTAAAATTACGATTTAACATGAAGATTTAACCATAAGACTTAACCCTAAGACTTCAGGTTAAGTTTTAACCTTAAGACTCAGCCCTGAGACTTAGTCGTGAAATTTATCCATAAGACTTATCCCTAAAACTGAAAACTGAGACTTAAACCTAAGATTTAACCTCAAGACTTAACCCTAAAACGTAGCCCTGAGACTTATCCTTGAGCTTTAACCTTGATACTTAATCCTGAGACTTAGCCCTAAGACTTATCCCCAAGACATAACTCTAAGGCTTAACCCTAAGACTTAACCTTAAGGCTCAACCTTAAGACTTAACATTAAGACTTAACCCTGAGACTTAACCATAAGACTTATCCTCAAGATTGTACTCTAAGACTTAACCCTAAGACTTAAGATGAAGACTTAACCCTAAGGCTCAATCTATGAGATGTAAACTTAAGACTTAACCTTTAGGAATTAACCCTGACACTTAACCTTAAGGCTTAACCCTAAGACTTAAGCTTAAGGTTTAAACTTAAGACTTATCCCTAAGACATAATCCTGAGACTTAACCCTAAGACTTAACCTCAAGTTTAACTTCAAAACTTAACCCTAAGACTGAATCCTAAGACACAACTTGACCACGTAACCCTGAGACTTAACCTTGAGACTTTACCTTGAAATTTAACCCTGGGATTTAACCCTAAGTCTTAATGCTAAGACTTCACTTGAAGATGTACCATTAAGACTTAACCTTAAAGCGTAACCTTAAGATTTACACTCAATACTTAACCCTAAGACTTAACCCTATGACTTAAACTTAAGGTTAAACCTTAAGACAAAACCTGAAGACTTAATTCAAAGACTTATCCCTAAGACTCAACACTGAGACTTAAACCTAAGATTTAAGATTTAACCCTAAGACTTAGCCCCAAGACTTAAGTCTAAGACTTCAAGTTATGAATTAAACTTTAGACTTAACCCTAAGACTCAAGCCATAAGACTTCACCTTAAGACTTCACCTGAAGACTTAACCTTAAAATTTAACCCTAAGACTGAACCCTAAAATATAACTTTTAAGACTTAACAATAAGACTGAACATTAAGACACAACCTTACGACTTCTACCCTGAGACCTAACCTTGAGACTTAACACTGAGATTTAACCCTAAGACTTAACTTTAAGATGTAACATTCGGACTTAACCTTAAAACTTAACCCTAAGTCTCAACCTTAAGAAGTAACTTGAAGACTTAACCCTGAGAATGAACTCTAAGACTTCAACTTAATAACGAACGCTCAGATATAACCCTCAGACTTAAACTTAAGAAATAACCCTAAGACTTAACCTTAATATTTAACTTGAAGATGTAACCTTAAGGCTTAACCCTAAACTTAACCCTAAGAGTTAACCTTAAGTGTTGACCTTACAGATTTAACCCTGAGAGTTAACCTTAGGACTGAAACGTTAAGACTTAACCCTAAGACTTATCCCCAAGACGTAACTCTAAAGAGTTAACCCTAAGACTTCAGCTTGTGATTTAAACTTTAGACTGAACGCTAAGACTTAAAATTACGATTTAACATTAAGATTTAACCATAAGACTTAACCCTAAGACTTCAGGTTAAGTTTTAACCTTAAGACTCAGCCCTGAGACTTAGTCGTGAAATTTATCCATAAGACTTATCCCTAAAACTGAAAACTGAGACTTAAACCTAAGATTTAACCTCAAGACTTAACCCTAAAACGTAGCCCTGAGACTTATCCTTGAGCTTTAACCTTGATACTTAATCCTGAGACTTAGCCCTAAGACTTATCCCCAAGACATAACTCTAAGGCTTAACCCTAAGACTTAACCTTAAGGCTCAACCTTAAGACT
The DNA here is from genome assembly GCF_963210335.1 of Falco punctatus. Taxonomy (NCBI): domain Eukaryota; kingdom Metazoa; phylum Chordata; class Aves; order Falconiformes; family Falconidae; genus Falco; species Falco punctatus. The sequence continues at coordinate 194,637 of NW_027660253.1, forward strand.
TAACATTAAGACTTAACCCTGAGACTTAACCATAAGACTTATCCTCAAGATTGTACTCTAAGACTTAACCCTAAGACTTAAGATGAAGACTTAACCCTAAGACTCAATCTATGAGATGTAAACTTAAGACTTAATGAACCCTAAGGCTCAATCTATGAGATGTAAACTTAAGACTTAACCTTTAGGAATTAACCCTGACACTTAACCTTAAGGCTTAACCCTAAGACTTAAGCTTAAGGTTTAAACTTAAGACTTATCCCTAAGACATAATCCTGAGACTTAACCCTAAGACTTAACCTCAAGTTTAACTTCAAAACTTAACCCTAAGACTGAATCCTAAGACACAACTTGACCACGTAACCCTGAGACTTAACCTTGAGACTTTACCTTGAAATTTAACCCTGGGATTTAACCCTAAGTCTTAATGCTAAGACTTCACTTGAAGATGTACCATTAAGACTTAACCTTAAAGCGTAACCTTAAGATTTACACTCAATACTTAACCCTAAGACTTAACCCTATGACTTAAACTTAAGGTTAAACCTTAAGACAAAACCTGAAGACTTAATTCAAAGACTTATCCCTAAGACTCAACACTGAGACTTAAACCTAAGATTTAAGACTTAACCCTAAGACTTAGCCCCAAGACTTAAGTCTAAGACTTCAACTTATGAATTAAACTTTAGACTTAACCCTAAGACTCAAGCCATAAGACTTCACCTTAAGACTTCACCTGAAGACTTAACCTTAAAATTTAACCCTAAGACTGAACCCTAAAATATAACTTTTAAGACTTAACAATAAGACTGAACATTAAGACACAACCTTACGACTTCTACCCTGAGACCTAACCTTGAGACTTAACACTGAGATTTAACCCTAAGACTTAACTTGAAGATGTAACATTCGGACTTAACCTTAAAACTTAACCCTAAGTCTCAACCTTAAGAAGTAACTTGAAGACTTAACCCTGAGAATGAACTCTAAGACTTCAACTTCCTAATGAACGCTCAGATATAACCCTCAGACTTAAACTTAAGAAATAACCCTAAGACTTAACCTTAATATTTAACTTGAAGATGTAACCTTAAGGCTTAACCCTAAACTTAACCCTAAGAGTTAACCTTAAGTGTTGACCTTACAGATTTAACCCTAAGAGTTAACCTTAGGACTGAAACGTTAAGACTTAACCCTAAGACTTATCCCCAAGACGTAACTCTAAAGAGTTAACCCTAAGACTTCAGCTTGTGATTTAAACTTTAGACTGAACGCTAAGACTTAAAATTACGATTTAACATGAAGATTTAACCATAAGACTTAACCCTAAGACTTCAGGTTAAGTTTTAACCTTAAGACTCAGCCCTGAGACTTAGTCGTGAAATTTATCCATAAGACTTATCCCTAAAACTGAAAACTGAGACTTAAACCTAAGATTTAACCTGAAGACTTAACCCTAAAACGTAGCCCTGAGACTTATCCTTGAGCTTTAACCTTGATACTTAATCCTGAGACTTAGCCCTAAGACTTATCCCCAAGACATAACTCTGAGGCTTAACCCTAAGACTTAACCTTAAGGCTCAACCTTAAGACTTAACATTAAGACTTAACCCTGAGACTTAACCATAAGACTTATCCTCAAGATTGTACTCTAAGACTTAACCCTAAGACTTAAGATGAAGACTTAACCCTAAGACTCAATCTATGAGATGTAAACTTAAGACTTAATTAACCCTAAGGCTCAATCTATGAGATGTAAACTTAAGACTTAACCTTTAGGAATTAACCCTGACACTTAACCTTAAGGCTTAACCCTAAGACTTAAGCTTAAGGTTTAAACTTAAGACTTATCCCTAAGACATAATCCTGAGACTTAACCCTAAGACTTAACCTCAAGGTTAACTTCAAAACTTAACCCTAAGACTGAATCCTAAGACACAACTTGACCACGTAACCCTGAGACTTAACCTTGAGACTTTACCTTGAAATTTAACCCTGGGATTTAACCCTAAGTCTTAATGCTAAGACTTCACTTGAAGATGTACCATTAAGACTTAACCTTAAAGCGTAACCTTAAGATTTACACTCAATACTTAACCCTAAGACTTAACCCTATGACTTAAACTTAAGGTTAAACCTTAAGACAAAACCTGAAGACTTAATTCAAAGACTTATCCCTAAGACTCAACACTGAGACTTAAACCTAAGATTTAAGACTTAACCCTAAGACTTAGCCCCAAGACTTAAGTCTAAGACTTCAACTTATGAATTAAACTTTAGACTTAACCCTAAGACTCAAGCCATAAGACTTCACCTTAAGACTTCACCTGAAGACTTAACCTTAAAATTTAACCCTAAGACTGAACCCTAAAATATAACTTTTAAGACTTAACAATAAGACTGAACATTAAGACACAACCTTACGACTTCTACCCTGAGACCTAACCTTGAGACTTAACACTGAGATTTAACCCTAAGACTTAACTTTAAGATGTAACATTCGGACTTAACCTTAAAACTTAACCCTAAGTCTCAACCTTAAGAAGTAACTTGAAGACTTAACCCTGAGAATGAACTCTAAGACTTCAACTTAATAATGAACGCTCAGATATAACCCTCAGACTTAAACTTAAGAAATAACCCTAAGACTTAACCTTAATATTTAACTTGAAGATGTAACCTTAAGGCTTAACCCTAAACTTAACCCTAAGAGTTAACCTTAAGTGTTGACCTTACAGATTTAACCCTGAGAGTTAACCTTAGGACTGAAACGTTAAGACTTAACCCTAAGACTTATCCCCAAGACGTAACTCTAAAGAGTTAACCCTAAGACTTCAGCTTGTGATTTAAACTTTAGACTGAACGCTAAGACTTAAAATTACGATTTAACATTAAGATTTAACCATAAGACTTAACCCTAAGACTTCAGGTTAAGTTTTAACCTTAAGACTCAGCCCTGAGACTTAGTCGTGAAATTTATCCATAAGACTTATCCCTAAAACTGAAAACTGAGACTTAAACCTAAGATTTAACCTGAAGACTTAACCCTAAAACGTAGCCCTGAGACTTATCCTTGAGCTTTAACCTTGATACTTAATCCTGAGACTTAGCCCTAAGACTTATCCCCAAGACATAACTCTAAGGCTTAACCCTAAGACTTAACCTTAAGGCTCAACCTTAAGACTTAACATTAAGACTTAACCCTGAGACTTAACCATAAGACTTATCCTCAAGATTGTACTCTAAGACTTAACCCTAAGACTTAAGATGAAGACTTAACCCTAAGGCTCAATCTATGAGATGTAAACTTAAGACTTAACCTTTAGGAATTAACCCTGACACTTAACCTTAAGGCTTAACCCTAAGACTTAAGCTTAAGGTTTAAACTTAAGACTTATCCCTAAGACATAATCCTGAGACTTAACCCTAAGACTTAACCTCAAGTTTAACTTCAAAACTTAACCCTAAGACTGAATCCTAAGACACAACTTGACCACGTAACCCTGAGACTTAACCTTGAGACTTTACCTTGAAATTTAACCCTGGGATTTAACCCTAAGTCTTAATGCTAAGACTTAACTTGAAGATGTACCATTAAGACTTAACCTTAAAGCGTAACCTTAAGATTTACACTCAATACTTAACCCTAAGACTTAACCCTATGACTTAAACTTAAGGTTAAACCTTAAGACAAAACCTGAAGACTTAATTCAAAGACTTATCCCTAAGACTCAACACTGAGACTTAAACCTAAGATTTAAGATTTAACCCTAAGACTTAGCCCCAAGACTTAAGTCTAAGACTTCAACTTATGAATTAAACTTTAGACTTAACCCTAAGACTCAAGCCATAAGACTTCACCTTAAGACTTAGCCTGAAGACTTAACCTTAAAATTTAACCCTAAGACTGAACCCTAAAATATAACTTTTAAGACTTAACAATAAGACTGAACATTAAGACACAACCTTACGACTTCTACCCTGAGACCTAACCTTGAGACTTAACACTGAGATTTAACCCTAAGACTTAACTTTAAGATGTAACATTCGGACTTAACCTTAAAACTTAACCCTAAGTCTCAACCTTAAGAAGTAACTTGAAGACTTAACCCTGAGAATGAACTCTAAGACTTCAACTTAATAATGAACGCTCAGATATAACCCTCAGACTTAAACTTAAGAAATAACCCTAAGACTTAACCTTAATATTTAACTTGAAGATGTAACCTTAAGGCTTAACCCTAAACTTAACCCTAAGAGTTAACCTTAAGTGTTGACCTTACAGATTTAACCCTGAGAGTTAACCTTAGGACTGAAACGTTAAGACTTAACCCTAAGACTTATCCCCAAGACGTAACTCTAAAGAGTTAACCCTAAGACTTCAGCTTGTGATTTAAACTTTAGACTGAACGCTAAGACTTAAAATTACGATTTAACATTAAGATTTAACCATAAGACTTAACCCTAAGACTTCAGGTTAAGTTTTAACCTTAAGACTCAGCCCTGAGACTTAGTCGTGAAATTTATCCATAAGACTTATCCCTAAAACTGAAAACTGAGACTTAAACCTAAGATTTAACCTCAAGACTTAACCCTAAAACGTAGCCCTGAGACTTATCCTTGAGCTTTAACCTTGATACTTAATCCTGAGACTTAGCCCTAAGACTTATCCCCAAGACATAACTCTAAGGCTTAACCCTAAGGCTCAACCTTAAGACTTAACATTAAGACTTAACCCTGAGACTTAACCATAAGACTTATCCTCAAGATTGTACTCTAAGACTTAACCCTAAAACTTAAGATGAAGACTTAACCCTAAGGCTCAATCTATGAGATGTAAACTTAAGACTTAACCTTTAGGAATTAACCCTGACACTTAACCTTAAGGCTTAACCCTAAGACTTAAGCTTAAGGTTTAAACTTAAGACTTATCCCTAAGACATAATCCTGAGACTTAACCCTAAGACTTAACCTCAAGTTTAACTTCAAAACTTAACCCTAAGACTGAATCCTAAGACACAACTTGACCACGTAACCCTGAGACTTAACCTTGAGACTTTACCTTGAAATTTAACCCTGGGATTTAACCCTAAGTCTTAATGCTAAGACTTAACTTGAAGATGTACCATTAAGACTTAACCTTAAAGCGTAACCTTAAGATTTACACTCAATACTTAACCCTAAGACTTAACCCTATGACTTAAACTTAAGGTTAAACCTTAAGACAAAACCTGAAGACTTAATTCAAAGACTTATCCCTAAGACTCAACACTGAGACTTAAACCTAAGATTTAAGATTTAACCCTAAGACTTAGCCCCAAGACTTAAGTCTAAGACTTCAACTTATGAATTAAACTTTAGACTTAACCCTAAGACTCAAGCCATAAGACTTCACCTTAAGACTTCACCTGAAGACTTAACCTTAAAATTTAACCCTAAGACTGAACCCTAAAATATAACTTTTAAGACTTAACAATAAGACTGAACATTAAGACACAACCTTACGACTTCTACCCTGAGACCTAACCTTGAGACTTAACACTGAGATTTAACCCTAAGACTTAACTTTAAGATGTAACATTCGGACTTTACCTTAAAACTTAACCCTAAGTCTCAACCTTAAGAAGTAACTTGAAGACTTAACCCTGAGAATGAACTCTAAGACTTCAACTTAATAATGAACGCTCAGATATAACCCTCAGACTTAAACTTAAGAAATAACCCTAAGACTTAACCTTAATATTTAACTTGAAGATGTAACCTTAAGGCTTAACCCTAAACTTAACCCTAAGAGTTAACCTTAAGTGTTGACCTTACAGATTTAACCCTGAGAGTTAACCTTAGGACTGAAACGTTAAGACTTAACCCTAAGACTTATCCCCAAGACGTAACTCTAAAGAGTTAACCCTAAGACTTCAGCTTGTGATTTAAACTTTAGACTGAACGCTAAGACTTAAAATTACGATTTAACATGAAGATTTAACCATAAGACTTAACCCTAAGACTTCAGGTTAAGTTTTAACCTTAAGACTCAGCCCTGAGACTTAGTCGTGAAATTTATCCATAAGACTTATCCCTAAAACTGAAAACTGAGACTTAAACCTAAGATTTAACCTCAAGACTTAACCCTAAAACGTAGCCCTGAGACTTATCCTTGAGCTTTAACCTTGATACTTAATCCTGAGACTTAGCCCTAAGACTTATCCCCAAGACATAACTCTAAGGCTTAACCCTAAGGCTCAACCTTAAGACTTAACATTAAGAATTAACCCTGAGACTTAACCATAAGACTTATCCTCAAGATTGTACTCTAAGACTTAACCCTAAGACTTAAGATGAAGACTTAACCCTAAGACTCAATCTATGAGATGTAAACTTAAGACTTAATTAACCCTAAGACTCAATCTATGAGATGTAAACTTAAGACTTAACCTTTAGGAATTAACCCTGACACTTAACCTTAAGGCTTAACCCTAAGACTTAAGCTTAAGGTTTAAACTTAAGACTTATCCCTAAGACATAATCCTGAGACTTAACCCTAAGACTTAACCTCAAGTTTAACTTCAAAACTTAACCCTAAGACTGAATCCTAAGACACAACTTGACCACGTAACCCTGAGACTTAACCTTGAGACTTTACCTTGAAATTTAACCCTGGGATTTAACCCTAAGTCTTAATGCTAAGACTTAACTTGAAGATGTACCATTAAGACTTAACCTTAAAGCGTAACCTTAAGATTTACACTCAATACTTAACCCTAAGACTTAACCCTATGACTTAAACTTAAGGTTAAACCTTAAGACAAAACCTGAAGACTTAATTCAAAGACTTATCCCTAAGACTCAACACTGAGACTTAAACCTAAGATTTAAGACTTAACCCTAAGACTTAGCCCCAAGACTTAAGTCTAAGACTTCAAGTTATGAATTAAACTTTAGACTTAACCCTAAGACTCAAGCCATAAGACTTCACCTTAAGACTTCACCTGAAGACTTAACCTTAAAATTTAACCCTAAGACTGAACCCTAAAATATAACTTTTAAGACTTAACAATAAGACTGAACATTAAGACACAACCTTACGACTTCTACCCTGAGACCTAACCTTGAGACTTAACACTGAGATTTAACCCTAAGACTTAACTTTAAGATGTAACATTCGGACTTTACCTTAAAACTTAACCCTAGAGTCTCAACCTTAAGAAGTAACTTGAAGACTTAACCCTGAGAATGAACTCTAAGACTTCAACTTCATAATGAACGCTCAGATATAACCCTCAGACTTAAACTTAAGAAATAACCCTAAGACTTAACCTTAATATTTAACTTGAAGATGTAACCTTAAGGCTTAACCCTAAACTTAACCCTAAGAGTTAACCTTAAGTGTTGACCTTACAGATTTAACCCTGAGAGTTAACCTTAGGACTGAAACGTTAAGACTTAACCCTAAGACTTATCCCCAAGACGTAACTCTAAAGAGTTAACCCTAAGACTTCAGCTTGTGATTTAAACTTTAGACTGAACGCTAAGACTTAAAATTACGATTTAACATTAAGATTTAACCATAAGACTTAACCCTAAGACTTCAGGTTAAGTTTTAACCTTAAGACTCAACCCTGAGACTTAGTCGTGAAATTTATCCATAAGACTTATCCCTAAAACTGAAAACTGAGACTTAAACCTAAGATTTAACCTGAAGACTTAACCCTAAAACGTAGCCCTGAGACTTATCCTTGAGCTTTAACCTTGATACTTAATCCTGAGACTTAGCCCTAAGACTTATCCCCAAGACATAACTCTAAGGCTTAACCCTAAGGCTCAACCTTAAGACTTAACATTAAGACTTAACCCTGAGACTTAACCATAAGACTTATCCTCAAGATTGTACTCTAAGACTTAACCCTAAGACTTAAGATGAAGACTTAACCCTAAGACTCAATCTATGAGATGTAAACTTAAGACTTAATTAACCCTAAGGCTCAATCTATGAGATGTAAACTTAAGACTTAACCTTTAGGAATTAACCCTGACACTTAACCTTAAGGCTTAACCCTAAGACTTAAGCTTAAGGTTTAAACTTAAGACTTATCCCTAAGACATAATCCTGAGACTTAACCCTAAGACTTAACCTCAAGTTTAACTTCAAAACTTAACCCTAAGACTGAATCCTAAGACACAACTTGACCACGTAACCCTGAGACTTAACCTTGAGACTTTACCTTGAAATTTAACCCTGGGATTTAACCCTAAGTCTTAATGCTAAGACTTAACTTGAAGATGTACCATTAAGACTTAACCTTAAAGCGTAACCTTAAGATTTACACTCAATACTTAACCCTAAGACTTAACCCTATGACTTAAACTTAAGGTTAAACCTTAAGACAAAACCTGAAGACTTAATTCAAAGACTTATCCCTAAGACTCAACACTGAGACTTAAACCTAAGATTTAAGACTTAACCCTAAGACTTAGCCCCAAGACTTAAGTCTAAGACTTCAAGTTATGAATTAAACTTTAGACTTAACCCTAAGACTCAAGCCATAAGACTTCACCTGAAGACTTAACCTTAAAATTTAACCCTAAGACTGAACCCTAAAATATAACTTTTAAGACTTAACAATAAGACTGAACATTAAGACACAACCTTACGACTTCTACCCTGAGACCTAACCTTGAGACTTAACACTGAGATTTAACCCTAAGACTTAACTTTAAGATGTAACATTCGGACTTAACCTTAAAACTTAACCCTAAGTCTCAACCTTAAGAAGTAACTTGAAGACTTAACCCTGAGAATGAACTCTAAGACTTCAACTTAATAATGAACGCTCAGATATAACCCTCAGACTTAAACTTAAGAAATAACCCTAAGACTTAACCTTAATATTTAACTTGAAGATGTAACCTTAAGGCTTAACCCTAAACTTAACCCTAAGAGTTAACCTTAAGTGTTGACCTTACAGATTTAACCCTAAGAGTTAACCTTAGGACTGAAACGTTAAGACTTAACCCTAAGACTTATCCCCAAGACGTAACTCTAAAGAGTTAACCCTAAGACTTCAGCTTGTGATTTAAACTTTAGACTGAACGCTAAGACTTAAAATTACGATTTAACATTAAGATTTAACCATAAGACTTAACCCTAAGACTTCAGGTTAAGTTTTAACCTTAAGACTCAGCCCTGAGACTTAGTCGTGAAATTTATCCATAAGACTTATCCCTAAAACTGAAAACTGAGACTTAAACCTAAGATTTAACCTGAAGACTTAACCCTAAAACGTAGCCCTGAGACTTATCCTTGAGCTTTAACCTTGATACTTAATCCTGAGACTTAGCCCTAAGACTTATCCCCAAGACATAACTCTAAGGCTTAACCCTAAGACTTAACCTTAAGGCTCAACCTTAAGACTTAACATTAAGACTTAACCCTGAGACTTAACCATAAGACTTATCCTCAAGATTGTACTCTAAGACTTAAGATGAAGACTTAACCCTAAGACTCAATCTATGAGATGTAAACTTAAGACTTAATTAACCCTAAGGCTCAATCTATGAGATGTAAACTTAAGACTTAACCTTTAGGAATTAACCCTGACACTTAACCTTAAGGCTTAACCCTAAGACTTAAGCTTAAGGTTTAAACTTAAGACTTATCCCTAAGACATAATCCTGAGACTTAACCCTAAGACTTAACCTCAAGTTTAACTTCAAAACTTAACCCTAAGACTGAATCCTAAGACACAACTTGACCACGTAACCCTGAGACTTAACCTTGAGACTTTACCTTGAAATTTAACCCTGGGATTTAACCCTAAGTCTTAATGCTAAGACTTAACTTGAAGATGTACCATTAAGACTTAACCTTAAAGCGTAACCTTAAGATTTACACTCAATACTTAACCCTAAGACTTAACCCTATGACTTAAACTTAAGGTTAAACCTTAAGACAAAACCTGAAGACTTAATTCAAAGACTTATCCCTAAGACTCAACACTGAGACTTAAACCTAAGATTTAAGACTTAACCCTAAGACTTAGCCCCAAGACTTAAGTCTAAGACTTCAACTTATGAATTAAACTTTAGACTTAACCCTAAGACTCAAGCCATAAGACTTCACCTTAAGACTTAACCTGAAGACTTAACCTTAAAATTTAACCCTAAGACTGAACCCTAAAATATAACTTTTAAGACTTAACAATAAGACTGAACATTAAGACACAACCTTACGACTTCTACCCTGAGACCTAACCTTGAGACTTAACACTGAGATTTAACCCTAAGACTTAACTTTAAGATGTAACATTCGGACTTTACCTTAAAACTTAACCCTAGAGTCTCAACCTTAAGAAGTAACTTGAAGACTTAACCCTGAGAATGAACTCTAAGACTTCAACTTAATAATGAACGCTCAGATATAACCCTCAGACTTAAACTTAAGAAATAACCCTAAGACTTAACCTTAATATTTAACTTGAAGATGTAACCTTAAGGCTTAACCCTAAACTTAACCCTAAGAGTTAACCTTAAGTGTTGACCTTACAGATTTAACCCTGAGAGTTAACCTTAGGACTGAAACGTTAAGACTTAACCCTAAGACTTATCCCCAAGACGTAACTCTAAAGAGTTAACCCTAAGACTTCAGCTTGTGATTTAAACTTTAGACTGAACGCTAAGACTTAAAATTACGATTTAACATTAAGATTTAACCATAAGACTTAACCCTAAGACTTCAGGTTAAGTTTTAACCTTAAGACTCAGCCCTGAGACTTAGTCGTGAAATTTATCCATAAGACTTATCCCTAAAACTGAAAACTGAGACTTAAACCTAAGATTTAACCTCAAGACTTAACCCTAAAACGTAGCCCTGAGACTTATCCTTGAGCTTTAACCTTGATACTTAATCCTGAGACTTAGCCCTAAGACTTATCCCCAAGACATAACTCTAAGGCTTAACCCTAAGGCTCAACCTTAAGACTTAACATTAAGACTTAACCCTGAGACTTAACCATAAGACTTATCCTCAAGATTGTACTCTAAGACTTAACCCTAAAACTTAAGATGAAGACTTAACCCTAAGGCTCAATCTATGAGATGTAAACTTAAGACTTAACCTTTAGGAATTAACCCTGACACTTAACCTTAAGGCTTAACCCTAAGACTTAAGCTTAAGGTTTAAACTTAAGACTTATCCCTAAGACATAATCCTGAGACTTAACCCTAAGACTTAACCTCAAGTTTAACTTCAAAACTTAACCCTAAGACTGAATCCTAAGACACAACTTGACCACGTAACCCTGAGACTTAACCTTGAGACTTTACCTTGAAATTTAACCCTGGGATTTAACCCTAAGTCTTAATGCTAAGACTTAACTTGAAGATGTACCATTAAGACTTAACCTTAAAGCGTAACCTTAAGATTTACACTCAATACTTAACCCTAAGACTTAACCCTATGACTTAAACTTAAGGTTAAACCTTAAGACAAAACCTGAAGACTTAATTCAAAGACTTATCCCTAAGACTCAACACTGAGACTTAAACCTAAGATTTAAGATTTAACCCTAAGACTTAGCCCCAAGACTTAAGTCTAAGACTTCAACTTATGAATTAAACTTTAGACTTAACCCTAAGACTCAAGCCATAAGACTTCACCTTAAGACTTCACCTGAAGACTTAACCTTAAAATTTAACCCTAAGACTGAACCCTAAAATATAACTTTTAAGACTTAACAATAAGACTGAACATTAAGACACAACCTTACGACTTCTACCCTGAGACCTAACCTTGAGACTTAACACTGAGATTTAACCCTAAGACTTAACTTTAAGATGTAACATTCGGACTTAACCTTAAAACTTAACCCTAAGTCTCAACCTTAAGAAGTAACTTGAAGACTTAACCCTGAGAATGAACTCTAAGACTTCAACTTAATAATGAACGCTCAGATATAACCCTCAGACTTAAACTTAAGAAATAACCCTAAGACTTAACCTTAATATTTAACTTGAAGATGTAACCTTAAGGCTTAACCCTAAACTTAACCCTAAGAGTTAACCTTAAGTGTTGACCTTACAGATTTAACCCTGAGAGTTAACCTTAGGACTGAAACGTTAAGACTTAACCCTAAGACTTATCCCCAAGACGTAACTCTAAAGAGTTAACCCTAAGACTTCAGCTTGTGATTTAAACTTTAGACTGAACGCTAAGACTTAAAATTACGATTTAACATTAAGATTTAACCATAAGACTTAACCCTAAGACTTCAGGTTAAGTTTTAACCTTAAGACTCAGCCCTGAGACTTAGTCGTGAAATTTATCCATAAGACTTATCCCTAAAACTGAAAACTGAGACTTAAACCTAAGATTTAACCTCAAGACTTAACCCTAAAACGTAGCCCTGAGACTTATCCTTGAGCTTTAACCTTGATACTTAATCCTGAGACTTAGCCCTAAGACTTATCCCCAAGACATAACTCTAAGGCTTAACCCTAAGGCTCAACCTTAAGACTTAACATTAAGAATTAACCCTGAGACTTAACCATAAGACTTATCCTCAAGATTGTACTCTAAGACTTAACCCTAAGACTTAAGATGAAGACTTAACCCTAAGACTCAATCTATGAGATGTAAACTTAAGACTTAATTAACCCTAAGACTCAATCTATGAGATGTAAACTTAAGACTTAACCTTTAGGAATTAACCCTGACACTTAACCTTAAGGCTTAACCCTAAGACTTAAGCTTAAGGTTTAAACTTAAGACTTATCCCTAAGACATAATCCTGAGACTTAACCCTAAGACTTAACCTCAAGTTTAACTTCAAAACTTAACCCTAAGACTGAATCCTAAGACACAACTTGACCACGTAACCCTGAGACTTAACCTTGAGACTTTACCTTGAAATTTAACCCTGGGATTTAACCCTAAGTCTTAATGCTAAGACTTAACTTGAAGATGTACCATTAAGACTTAACCTTAAAGCGTAACCTTAAGATTTACACTCAATACTTAACCCTAAGACTTAACCCTATGACTTAAACTTAAGGTTAAACCTTAAGACAAAACCTGAAGACTTAATTCAAAGACTTATCCCTAAGACTCAACACTGAGACTTAAACCTAAGATTTAAGACTTAACCCTAAGACTTAGCCCCAAGACTTAAGTCTAAGACTTCAAGTTATGAATTAAACTTTAGACTTAACCCTAAGACTCAAGCCATAAGACTTCACCTTAAGACTTCACCTGAAGACTTAACCTTAAAATTTAACCCTAAGACTGAACCCTAAAATATAACTTTTAAGACTTAACAATAAGACTGAACATTAAGACACAACCTTACGACTTCTACCCTGAGACCTAACCTTGAGACTTAACACTGAGATTTAACCCTAAGACTTAACTTTAAGATGTAACATTCGGACTTTACCTTAAAACTTAACCCTAGAGTCTCAACCTTAAGAAGTAACTTGAAGACTTAACCCTGAGAATGAACTCTAAGACTTCAACTTCATAATGAACGCTCAGATATAACCCTCAGACTTAAACTTAAGAAATAACCCTAAGACTTAACCTTAATATTTAACTTGAAGATGTAACCTTAAGGCTTAACCCTAAACTTAACCCTAAGAGTTAACCTTAAGTGTTGACCTTACAGATTTAACCCTGAGAGTTAACCTTAGGACTGAAACGTTAAGACTTAACCCTAAGACTTATCCCCAAGACGTAACTCTAAAGAGTTAACCCTAAGACTTCAGCTTGTGATTTAAACTTTAGACTGAACGCTAAGACTTAAAATTACGATTTAACATTAAGATTTAACCATAAGACTTAACCCTAAGACTTCAGGTTAAGTTTTAACCTTAAGACTCAACCCTGAGACTTAGTCGTGAAATTTATCCATAAGACTTATCCCTAAAACTGAAAACTGAGACTTAAACCTAAGATTTAACCTGAAGACTTAACCCTAAAACGTAGCCCTGAGACTTATCCTTGAGCTTTAACCTTGATACTTAATCCTGAGACTTAGCCCTAAGACTTATCCCCAAGACATAACTCTAAGGCTTAACCCTAAGGCTCAACCTTAAGACTTAACATTAAGACTTAACCCTGAGACTTAACCATAAGACTTATCCTCAAGATTGTACTCTAAGACTTAACCCTAAGACTTAAGATGAAGACTTAACCCTAAGACTCAATCTATGAGATGTAAACTTAAGACTTAATTAACCCTAAGGCTCAATCTATGAGATGTAAACTTAAGACTTAACCTTTAGGAATTAACCCTGACACTTAACCTTAAGGCTTAACCCTAAGACTTAAGCTTAAGGTTTAAACTTAAGACTTATCCCTAAGACATAATCCTGAGACTTAACCCTAAGACTTAACCTCAAGTTTAACTTCAAAACTTAACCCGAAGACTGAATCCTAAGACACAACTTGACCACGTAACCCTGAGACTTAACCTTGAGACTTTACCTTGAAATTTAACCCTGGGATTTAACCCTAAGTCTTAATGCTAAGACTTAACTTGAAGATGTACCATTAAGACTTAACCTTAAAGCGTAACCTTAAGATTTACACTCAATACTTAACCCTAAGACTTAACCCTATGACTTAAACTTAAGGTTAAACCTTAAGACAAAACCTGAAGACTTAATTCAAAGACTTATCCCTAAGACTCAACACTGAGACTTAAACCTAAGATTTAAGACTTAACCCTAAGACTTAGCCCCAAGACTTAAGTCTAAGACTTCAAGTTATGAATTAAACTTTAGACTTAACCCTAAGACTCAAGCCATAAGACTTCACCTGAAGACTTAACCTTAAAATTTAACCCTAAGACTGAACCCTAAAATATAACTTTTAAGACTTAACAATAAGACTGAACATTAAGACACAACCTTACGACTTCTACCCTGAGACCTAACCTTGAGACTTAACACTGAGATTTAACCCTAAGACTTAACTTTAAGATGTAACATTCGGACTTAACCTTAAAACTTAACCCTAAGTCTCAACCTTAAGAAGTAACTTGAAGACTTAACCCTGAGAATGAACTCTAAGACTTCAACTTAATAATGAACGCTCAGATATAACCCTCAGACTTAAACTTAAGAAATAACCCTAAGACTTAACCTTAATATTTAACTTGAAGATGTAACCTTAAGGCTTAACCCTAAACTTAACCCTAAGAGTTAACCTTAAGTGTTGACCTTACAGATTTAACCCTAAGAGTTAACCTTAGGACTGAAACGTTAAGACTTAACCCTAAGACTTATCCCCAAGACGTAACTCTAAAGAGTTAACCCTAAGACTTCAGCTTGTGATTTAAACTTTAGACTGAACGCTAAGACTTAAAATTACGATTTAACATTAAGATTTAACCATAAGACTTAACCCTAAGACTTCAGGTTAAGTTTTAACCTTAAGACTCAGCCCTGAGACTTAGTCGTGAAATTTATCCATAAGACTTATCCCTAAAACTGAAAACTGAGACTTAAACCTAAGATTTAACCTGAAGACTTAACCCTAAAACGTAGCCCTGAGACTTATCCTTGAGCTTTAACCTTGATACTTAATCCTGAGACTTAGCCCTAAGACTTATCCCCAAGACATAACTCTAAGGCTTAACCCTAAGACTTAACCTTAAGGCTCAACTTTAAGACTTAACATTAAGACTTAACCCTGAGACTTAACCATAAGACTTATCCTCAAGATTGTACTCTAAGACTTAAGATGAAGACTTAACCCTAAGACTCAATCTATGAGATGTAAACTTAAGACTTAATTAACCCTAAGGCTCAATCTATGAGATGTAAACTTAAGACTTAACCTTTAGGAATTAACCCTGACACTTAACCTTAAGGCTTAACCCTAAGACTTAAGCTTAAGGTTTAAACTTAAGACTTATCCCTAAGACATAATCCTGAGACTTAACCCTAAGACTTAACCTCAAGTTTAACTTCAAAACTTAACCCTAAGACTGAATCCTAAGACACAACTTGACCACGTAACCCTGAGACTTAACCTTGAGACTTTACCTTGAAATTTAACCCTGGGATTTAACCCTAAGTCTTAATGCTAAGACTTAACTTGAAGATGTACCATTAAGACTTAACCTTAAAGCGTAACCTTAAGATTTACACTCAATACTTAACCCTAAGACTTAACCCTATGACTTAAACTTAAGGTTAAACCTTAAGACAAAACCTGAAGACTTAATTCAAAGACTTATCCCTAAGACTCAACACTGAGACTTAAACCTAAGATTTAAGACTTAACCCTAAGACTTAGCCCCAAGACTTAAGTCTAAGACTTCAACTTATGAATTAAACTTTAGACTTAACCCTAAGACTCAAGCCATAAGACTTCACCTGAAGACTTAACCTTAAAATTTAACCCTAAGACTGAACCCTAAAATATAACTTTTAAGACTTAACAATAAGACTGTACATTAAGACACAACCTTACGACTTCTACCCTGAGACCTAACCTTGAGACTTAACACTGAGATTTAACCCTAAGACTTAACTTTAAGATGTAACATTCGGACTTTACCTTAAAACTTAACCCTAGAGTCTCAACCTTAAGAAGTAACTTGAAGACTTAACCCTGAGAATGAACTCTAAGACTTCAACTTAATAATGAACGCTCAGATATAACCCTCAGACTTAAACTTAAGAAATAACCCTAAGACTTAACCTTAATATTTAACTTGAAGATGTAACCTTAAGGCTTAACCCTAAACTTAACCCTAAGAGTTAACCTTAAGTGTTGACCTTACAGATTTAACCCTAAGAGTTAACCTTAGGACTGAAACGTTAAGACTTAACCCTAAGACTTATCCCCAAGACGTAACTCTAAAGAGTTAACCCTAAGACTTCGGCTTGTGATTTAAACTTTAGACTGAACGCTAAGACTTAAAATTACGATTTAACATTAAGATTTAACCATAAGACTTAACCCTAAGACTTCAGGTTAAGTTTTAACCTTAAGACTCAGCCCTGAGACTTAGTCGTGAAATTTATCCATAAGACTTATCCCTAAAACTGAAAACTGAGACTTAAACCTAAGATTTAACCTGAAGACTTAACCCTAAAACGTAGCCCTGAGACTTATCCTTGAGCTTTAACCTTGATACTTAATCCTGAGACTTAGCCCTAAGACTTATCCCCAAGACATAACTCTAAGGCTTAACCCTAAGACTTAACCTTAAGGCTCAACCTTAAGACTTAACATTAAGACTTAACCCTGAGACTTAACCATAAGACTTATCCTCAAGATTGTACTCTAAGACTTAAGATGAAGACTTAACCCTAAGACTCAATCTATGAGATGTAAACTTAAGACTTAATTAACCCTAAGGCTCAATCTATGAGATGTAAACTTAAGACTTAACCTTTAGGAATTAACCCTGACACTTAACCTTAAGGCTTAACCCTAAGACTTAAGCTTAAGGTTTAAACTTAAGACTTATCCCTAAGACATAATCCTGAGACTTAACCCTAAGACTTAACCTCAAGTTTAACTTCAAAACTTAACCCTAAGACTGAATCCTAAGACACAACTTGACCACGTAACCCTGAGACTTAACCTTGAGACTTTACCTTGAAATTTAACCCTGGGATTTAACCCTAAGTCTTAATGCTAAGACTTAACTTGAAGATGTACCATTAAGACTTAACCTTAAAGCGTAACCTTAAGATTTACACTCAATACTTAACCCTAAGACTTAACCCTATGACTTAAACTTAAGGTTAAACCTTAAGACAAAACCTGAAGACTTAATTCAAAGACTTATCCCTAAGACTCAACACTGAGACTTAAACCTAAGATTTAAGACTTAACCCTAAGACTTAGCCCCAAGACTTAAGTCTAAGACTTCAACTTATGAATTAAACTTTAGACTTAACCCTAAGACTCAAGCCATAAGACTTCACCTTAAGACTTAACCTGAAGACTTAACCTTAAAATTTAACCCTAAGACTGAACCCTAAAATATAACTTTTAAGACTTAACAATAAGACTGAACATTAAGACACAACCTTACGACTTCTACCCTGAGACCTAACCTTGAGACTTAACACTGAGATTTAACCCTAAGACTTAACTTTAAGATGTAACATTCGGACTTTACCTTAAAACTTAACCCTAGAGTCTCAACCTTAAGAAGTAACTTGAAGACTTAACCCTGAGAATGAACTCTAAGACTTCAACTTAATAATGAACGCTCAGATATAACCCTCAGACTTAAACTTAAGAAATAACCCTAAGACTTAACCTTAATATTTAACTTGAAGATGTAACCTTAAGGCTTAACCCTAAACTTAACCCTAAGAGTTAACCTTAAGTGTTGACCTTACAGATTTAACCCTAAGAGTTAACCTTAGGACTGAAACGTTAAGACTTATCCCCAAGACGTAACTCTAAAGAGTTAACCCTAAGACTTCAGCTTGTGATTTAAACTTTAGACTGAACGCTAAGACTTAAAATTACGATTTAACATTAAGATTTAACCATAAGACTTAACCCTAAGACTTCAGGTTAAGTTTTAACCTTAAGACTCAGCCCTGAGACTTAGTCGTGAAATTTATCCATAAGACTTATCCCTAAAACTGAAAACTGAGACTTAAACCTAAGATTTAACCTCAAGACTTAACCCTAAAACGTAGCCCTGAGACTTATCCTTGAGCTTTAACCTTGATACTTAATCCTGAGACTTAGCCCTAAGACTTATCCCCAAGACATAACTCTAAGGCTTAACCCTAAGACTTAACCTTAAGGCTCAACCTTAAGACTTAACATTAAGACTTAACCCTGAGACTTAACCATAAGACTTATCCTCAAGATTGTACTCTAAGACTTAAGATGAAGACTTAACCCTAAGACTCAATCTATGAGATGTAAACTTAAGACTTAATGAACCCTAAGGCTCAATCTATGAGATGTAAACTTAAGACTTAACCTTTAGGAATTAACCCTGACACTTAACCTTAAGGCTTAACCCTAAGACTTAAGCTTAAGGTTTAAACTTAAGACTTATCCCTAAGACATAATCCTGAGACTTAACCCTAAGACTTAACCTCAAGTTTAACTTCAAAACTTAACCCTAAGACTGAATCCTAAGACACAACTTGACCACGTAACCCTGAGACTTAACCTTGAGACTTTACCTTGAAATTTAACCCTGGGATTTAACCCTAAGTCTTAATGCTAAGACTTAACTTTAAGATGTACCATTAAGACTTAACCTTAAAGCGTAACCTTAAGATTTACACTCAATACTTAACCCTAAGACTTAACCCTATGACTTAAACTTAAGGTTAAACCTTAAGACAAAACCTGAAGACTTAATTCAAAGACTTATCCCTAAGACTCAACACTGAGACTTAAACCTAAGATTTAAGACTTAACCCTAAGACTTAGCCCCAAGACTTAAGTCTAAGACTTCAACTTATGAATTAAACTTTAGACTTAACCCTAAGACTCAAGCCATAAGACTTCACCTTAAGACTTCACCTGAAGACTTAACCTTAAAATTTAACCCTAAGACTGAACCCTAAAATATAACTTTTAAGACTTAACAATAAGACTGAACATTAAGACACAACCTTACGACTTCTACCCTGAGACCTAACCTTGAGACTTAACACTGAGATTTAACCCTAAGACTTAACTTTAAGATGTAACATTCGGACTTTACCTTAAAACTTAACCCTAGAGTCTCAACCTTAAGAAGTAACTTGAAGACTTAACCCTGAGAATGAACTCTAAGACTTCAACTTAATAATGAACGCTCAGATATAACCCTCAGACTTAAACTTAAGAAATAACCCTAAGACTTAACCTTAATATTTAACTTGAAGATGCAACCTTAAGGCTTAACCCTAAACTTAACCCTAAGAGTTAACCTTAAGTGTTGACCTTACAGATTTAACCCTAAGAGTTAACCTTAGGACTGAAACGTTAAGACTTATCCCCAAGACGTAACTCTAAAGAGTTAACCCTAAGACTTCAGCTTGTGATTTAAACTTTAGACTGAACGCTAAGACTTAAAATTACGATTTAACATTAAGATTTAACCATAAGACTTAACCCTAAGACTTCAGGTTAAGTTTTAACCTTAAGACTCAGCCCTGAGACTTAGTCGTGAAATTTATCCATAAGACTTATCCCTAAAACTGAAAACTGAGACTTAAACCTAAGATTTAACCTCAAGACTTAACCCTAAAACGTAGCCCTGAGACTTATCCTTGAGCTTTAACCTTGATACTTAATCCTGAGACTTAGCCCTAAGACTTATCCCCAAGACATAACTCTAAGGCTTAACCCTAAGACTTAACCTTAAGGCTCAACCTTAAGACTTAACATTAAGACTTAACCCTGAGACTTAACCATAAGACTTATCCTCAAGATTGTACTCTAAGACTTAAGATGAAGACTTAACCCTAAGACTCAATCTATGAGATGTAAACTTAAGACTTAATTAACCCTAAGGCTCAATCTATGAGATGTAAACTTAAGACTTAACCTTTAGGAATTAACCCTGACACTTAACCTTAAGGCTTAACCCTAAGACTTAAGCTTAAGGTTTAAACTTAAGACTTATCCCTAAGACATAATCCTGAGACTTAACCCTAAGACTTAACCTCAAGTTTAACTTCAAAACTTAACCCTAAGACTGAATCCTAAGACACAACTTGACCACGTAACCCTGAGACTTAACCTTGAGACTTTACCTTGAAATTTAACCCTGGGATTTAACCCTAAGTCTTAATGCTAAGACTTAACTTTAAGATGTACCATTAAGACTTAACCTTAAAGCGTAACCTTAAGATTTACACTCAATACTTAACCCTAAGACTTAACCCTATGACTTAAACTTAAGGTTAAACCTTAAGACAAAACCTGAAGACTTAATTCAAAGACTTATCCCTAAGACTCAACACTGAGACTTAAACCTAAGATTTAAGACTTAACCCTAAGACTTAGCCCCAAGACTTAAGTCTAAGACTTCAACTTATGAATTAAACTTTAGACTTAACCCTAAGACTTCACCTTAAGACTTAGCCTGAAGACTTAACCTTAAAATTTAACCCTAAGACTGAACCCTAAAATATAACTTTTAAGACTTAACAATAAGACTGAACATTAAGACACAACCTTACGACTTCTACCCTGAGACCTAACCTTGAGACTTAACACTGAGATTTAACCCTAAGACTTAACTTTAAGATGTAACATTCGGACTTTACCTTAAAACTTAACCCTAGAGTCTCAACCTTAAGAAGTAACTTGAAGACTTAACCCTGAGAATGAACTCTAAGACTTCAACTTAATAATGAACGCTCAGATATAACCCTCAGACTTAAACTTAAGAAATAACCCTAAGACTTAACCTTAATATTTAACTTGAAGATGTAACCTTAAGGCTTAACCCTAAACTTAACCCTAAGAGTTAACCTTAAGTGTTGACCTTACAGATTTAACCCTAAGAGTTAACCTTAGGACTGAAACGTTAAGACTTAACCCTAAGACTTATCCCCAAGACGTAACTCTAAAGAGTTAACCCTAAGACTTCGGCTTGTGATTTAAACTTTAGACTGAACGCTAAGACTTAAAATTACGATTTAACATTAAGATTTAACCATAAGACTTAACCCTAAGACTTCAGGTTAAGTTTTAACCTTAAGACTCAGCCCTGAGACTTAGTCGTGAAATTTATCCATAAGACTTATCCCTAAAACTGAAAACTGAGACTTAAACCTAAGATTTAACCTGAAGACTTAACCCTAAAACGTAGCCCTGAGACTTATCCTTGAGCTTTAACCTTGATACTTAATCCTGAGACTTAGCCCTAAGACTTATCCCCAAGACATAACTCTAAGGCTTAACCCTAAGACTTAACCTTAAGGCTCAACCTTAAGACTTAACATTAAGACTTAACCCTGAGACTTAACCATAAGACTTATCCTCAAGATTGTACTCTAAGACTTAAGATGAAGACTTAACCCTAAGACTCAATCTATGAGATGTAAACTTAAGACTTAATTAACCCTAAGGCTCAATCTATGAGATGTAAACTTAAGACTTAACCTTTAGGAATTAACCCTGACACTTAACCTTAAGGCTTAACCCTAAGACTTAAGCTTAAGGTTTAAACTTAAGACTTATCCCTAAGACATAATCCTGAGACTTAACCCTAAGACTTAACCTCAAGTTTAACTTCAAAACTTAACCCTAAGACTGAATCCTAAGACACAACTTGACCACGTAACCCTGAGACTTAACCTTGAGACTTTACCTTGAAATTTAACCCTGGGATTTAACCCTAAGTCTTAATGCTAAGACTTAACTTGAAGATGTACCATTAAGACTTAACCTTAAAGCGTAACCTTAAGATTTACACTCAATACTTAACCCTAAGACTTAACCCTATGACTTAAACTTAAGGTTAAACCTTAAGACAAAACCTGAAGACTTAATTCAAAGACTTATCCCTAAGACTCAACACTGAGACTTAAACCTAAGATTTAAGACTTAACCCTAAGACTTAGCCCCAAGACTTAAGTCTAAGACTTCAAGTTATGAATTAAACTTTAGACTTAACCCTAAGACTCAAGCCATAAGACTTCACCTTAAGACTTAACCTGAAGACTTAACCTTAAAATTTAACCCTAAGACTGAACCCTAAAATATAACTTTTAAGACTTAACAATAAGACTGAACATTAAGACACAACCTTACGACTTCTACCCTGAGACCTAACCTTGAGACTTAACACTGAGATTTAACCCTAAGACTTAACTTTAAGATGTAACATTCGGACTTTACCTTAAAACTTAACCCTAGAGTCTCAACCTTAAGAAGTAACTTGAAGACTTAACCCTGAGAATGAACTCTAAGACTTCAACTTAATAATGAACGCTCAGATATAACCCTCAGACTTAAACTTAAGAAATAACCCTAAGACTTAACCTTAATATTTAACTTGAAGATGTAACCTTAAGGCTTAACCCTAAACTTAACCCTAAGAGTTAACCTTAAGTGTTGACCTTACAGATTTAACCCTAAGAGTTAACCTTAGGACTGAAACGTTAAGACTTATCCCCAAGACGTAACTCTAAAGAGTTAACCCTAAGACTTCAGCTTGTGATTTAAACTTTAGACTGAACGCTAAGACTTAAAATTACGATTTAACATTAAGATTTAACCATAAGACTGAACCCTAAGACTTCAGGTTAAGTTTTAACCTTAAGACTCAACCCTGAGACTTAGTCGTGAAATTTATCCATAAGACTTATCCCTAAAACTGAAAACTGAGACTTAAACCTAAGATTTAACCTGAAGACTTAACCCTAAAACGTAGCCCTGAGACTTATCCTTGAGCTTTAACCTTGATACTTAATCCTGAGACTTAGCCCTAAGACTTATCCCCAAGACATAACTCTAAGGCTTAACCCTAAGACTTAACCTTAAGGCTCAACCTTAAGACTTAACATTAAGACTTAACCCTGAGACTTAACCATAAGACTTATCCTCAAGATTGTACTCTAAGACTTAAGATGAAGACTTAACCCTAAGAATCAATCTATGAGATGTAAACTTAAGACTTAATTAACCCTAAGGCTCAATCTATGAGATGTAAACTTAAGACTTAACCTTTAGGAATTAACCCTGACACTTAACCTTAAGGCTTAACCCTAAGACTTAAGCTTAAGGTTTAAACTTAAGACTTATCCCTAAGACATAATCCTGAGACTTAACCCTAAGACTTAACCTCAAGTTTAACTTCAAAACTTAACCCGAAGACTGAATCCTAAGACACAACTTGACCACGTAACCCTGAGACTTAACCTTGAGACTTTACCTTGAAATTTAACCCTGGGATTTAACCCTAAGTCTTAATGCTAAGACTTAACTTGAAGATGTACCATTAAGACTTAACCTTAAAGTGTAACCTTAAGATTTACACTCAATACTTAACCCTAAGACTTAACCCTATGACTTAAACTTAAGGTTAAACCTTAAGACAAAACCTGAAGACTTAATTCAAAGACTTATCCCTAAGACTCAACACTGAGACTTAAACCTAAGATTTAAGACTTAACCCTAAGACTTAGCCCCAAGACTTAAGTCTAAGACTTCAAGTTATGAATTAAACTTTAGACTTAACCCTAAGACTCAAGCCATAAGACTTCACCTTAAGACTTCACCTGAAGACTTAACCTTAAAATTTAACCCTAAGACTGAACCCTAAAATATAACTTTTAAGACTTAACAATAAGACTGAACATTAGGACACAACCTTACGACTTCTACCCTGAGACCTAACCTTGAGACTTAACACTGAGATTTAACCCTAAGACTTAACTTTAAGATGTAACATTCGGACTTTACCTTAAAACTTAACCCTAAGTCTCAACCTTAAGAAGTAACTTGAAGACTTAACCCTGAGAATGAACTCTAAGACTTCAACTTCATAATGAACGCTCAGATATAACCCTCAGACTTAAACTTAAGAAATAACCCTAAGACTTAACCTTAATATTTAACTTGAAGATGTAACCTTAAGGCTTAACCCTAAACTTAACCCTAAGAGTTAACCTTAAGTGTTGACCTTACAGATTTAACCCTAAGAGTTAACCTTAGGACTGAAACGTTAAGACTTAACCCTAAGACTTATCCCCAAGACTTAACTCTAAAGAGTTAACCCTAAGACTTCGGCTTGTGATTTCAACTTTAGACTGAACGCTAAGACTTAAAATTACGATTTAACATGAAGATTTAACCATAAGACTTAACCCTAAGACTTCAGGTTAAGTTTTAACCTTAAGACTCAGCCCTGAGACTTAGTCGTGAAATTTATCCATAAGACTTATCCCTAAAACTGAAAACTGAGACTTAAACCTAAGATTTAACCTGAAGACTTAACCCTAAAACGTAGCCCTGAGACTTATCCTTGAGCTTTAACCTTGATACTTAATCCTGAGACTTAGCCCTAAGACTTATCCCCAAGACATAACTCTAAGGCTTAACCCTAAGACTTAACCTTAAGACTTAACATTAAGACTTAACCCTGAGACTTAACCATAAGACTTATCCTCAAGATTGTACTCTAAGACTTAAGATGAAGACTTAACCCTAAGACTCAATCTATGAGATGTAAACTTAAGACTTAATGAACCCTAAGACTCAATCTATGAGATGTAAACTTAAGACTTAACCTTTAGGAATTAACCCTGACACTTAACCTTAAGGCTTAACCC
Source organism: Falco punctatus (assembly GCF_963210335.1). NCBI lineage: Eukaryota > Metazoa > Chordata > Aves > Falconiformes > Falconidae > Falco > Falco punctatus. The sequence goes on from NW_027660253.1 coordinate 219,903, forward strand.
TAAGACTTAAGCTTAAGGTTTAAACTTAAGACTTATCCCTAAGACATAAGCCTGAGACTTAACCCTAAGACTTAACCTCAAGTTTAACTTCAAAACTTAACCCTAAGACTGAATCCTAAGACACAACTTGACCACGTAACCCTGAGACTTAACCTTGAGACTTTACCTTGAAATTTAACCCTGGGATTTAACCCTAAGTCTTAATGCTAAGACTTAACTTGAAGATGTACCATTAAGACTTAACCTTAAAGCGTAACCTTAAGATTTACACTCAATACTTAACCCTAAGACTTAACCCTATGACTTAAACTTAAGGTTAAACCTTAAGACAAAACCTGAAGACTTAATTCAAAGACTTATCCCTAAGACTCAACACTGAGACTTAAACCTAAGATTTAAGATTTAACCCTAAGACTTAGCCCCAAGACTTAAGTCTAAGACTTCAACTTATGAATTAAACTTTACACTTAACCCTAAGACTCAAGCCATAAGACTTAACCTGAAGACTTCACCTTAAAATTTAACCCTAAGACTGAACCCTAAAATATAACTTTTAAGACTTAACAATAAGACTGAACATTAAGACACAACCTTACGACTTCTACCCTGAGACCTAACCTTGAGACTTAACACTGAGATTTAACCCTAAGACTTAACTTTAAGATGTAACATTCGGACTTAACCTTCAAACTTAACCCTAAGCCTCAACCTTAAGAAGTAACTTGAAGACTTAACCCTGAGAATGAACTCTAAGACTTCAACTTAATAATTAACGCTCAGATATAACCCTCAGACTTAAACTTAAGAAATAGCCCTAAGACTTAACCTTAATATTTAACTTGAAGATGTAACCTTAAGGCTTAACCCTAAACTTAACCCTAAGAGTTCACCTTAAGTGTTGACCTTACAGATTTAACCCTAAGAGTTAACCTTAGGACTGAAACGTTAAGACTTAACCCTAAGACTTATCCCCAAGACGTAACTCTAAAGAGTTAACCCTAAGACTTCAACTTGTGATTTAAACTTTAGACTGAAGGCTAAGACTTAAAATTACGATTTAACATTAAGATTTAACCATAAGACTTAACCCTAAGACTTCAGGTTAAGTTTTAACCTTAAGACTCAACCCTGAGACTTAGTCGTGAAATTTATCCATAAGACTTATCCCTAAAACTGAAAACTGAGACTTAAACCTAAGATTTAACCTGAAGACTTAACCCTAAAACGTAGCCCTGAGACTTATCCTTGAGCTTTAACCTTGATACTTAATCCTGAGACTTAGCCCTAAGACTTATCCCCAAGGCATAACTCTAAGGCTTAACCCTAAGACTTAACCTTAAGGCTCAACCTTAAGACTTAACATTAAGACTTAACCCTGAGACTTAACCATAAGACTTATCCTCAAGATTGTACTCTAAGACTTAACCCTAAGACTTAAGATGAAGACTTAACCCTAAGACTCAATCTATGAGATGTAAACTTAAGACTTAACCTTTAGGAATTAACCCTGACACTTAACCTTAAGGCTTAACCCTAAGACTTAAGCTTAAGGTTTAAACTTAAGACTTATCCCTAAGACATAAGCCTGAGACTTAACCCTAAGACTTAACCTCAAGTTTAACTTCAAAACTTAACCCTAAGACTGAATCCTAAGACACAACTTGACCACGTAACCCTGAGACTTAACCTTGAGACTTTACCTTGAAATTTAACCCTGGGATTTAACCCTAAGTCTTAATGCTAAGACTTAACTTTAAGATGTACCATTAAGACTTAACCTTAAAGCGTAACCTTAAGATTTACACTCAATACTTAACCCTAAGACTTAACCCTATGACGTAAACTTAAGGTTAAACCTTAAGACAAAACTTGAAGACTTAATTCAAAGACTTATCCCTAAGACTCAACACTGAGACGTAAACCTAAGATTTAAGACTTAACCCTAAGACTTAGCCCCTAGACTTAAGTCTAAGACTTAAACTTATGAATTAAACTTTAGACTTAACCCTAAGACTCAAGCCATAAGACTTCACCTTAAGACTTCACCTGAAGACTTAACCTTAAAATTTAACCCTAAGACTGAACCCTAAAATATAACTTTTAAGACTTAACAATAAGACTGAACATTAAGACACAACCTTACGACTTCTACCCTGAGACCTAACCTTGAGACTTAACACTGAGATTTAACCCTAAGACTTAACTTTAAGATGTAACATTCGGACTTAACCTTAAAACTTAACCCTAAGTCTCAACCTTAAGAAGTAACTTGAAGACTTAACCCTGAGAATGAACTCTAAGACTTCAACTTAATAATTAACGCTCAGATATAACCCTCAGACTTAAACTTAAGAAATAGCCCTAAGACTTAACCTTAATATTTCACTTGAAGATGTAACCTTAAGGCTTAACCCTAAACTTAACCCTAAGAGTTCACCTTAAGTGTTGACCTTACAGATTTAACCCTAAGAGTTAACCTTAGGACTGAAACGTTAAGACTTAACCCTAAGACTTATCCCCAAGACGTAACTCTAAAGAGTTAACCCTAAGACTTCAACTTGTGATTTAAGCTTTAGACTGAACGCTAAGACTTAAAATTACGATTTAACATTAAGATTTAACCATAAGACTTAACCCTAAGACTTCAGGTTAAGTTTTAACCTTAAGACTCAACCCTGAGACTTAGTCGTGAAATTTATCCATAAGACTTATCCCTAAAACTGAAAACTGAGACCTAAACCTAAGATTTAACCTGAAGACTTAACCCTAAAACGTAGCCCTGAGACTTATCCTTGAGCTTTAACCTTGATACTTAATCCTGAGACTTAGCCCTAAGACTTATCCCCAAGACATAACTCTAAGGCTTAACCCTAAGACTTAACCTTAAGGCTCAACCTTAAGACTTAACATTAAGACTTAACCCTGAGACTTAACCATAAGACTTATCCTCAAGATTGTACTCTAAGACTTAACCCTAAGACTTAAGATGAAGACTTAACCCTAAGACTCAATCTATGAGATGTAAACTTAAGACTTAATTAACCCTAAGGCTCAATCTATGAGATGTAAACTTAAGACTTAACCTTTAGGAATTAACCCTGACACTTAACCTTAAGGCTTAACCCTAAGACTTAAGCTTAAGGTTTAAACTTAAGACTTATCCCTAAGACATAAGCCTGAGACTTAACCCTAAGACTTAACCTCAAGTTTAACTTCAAAACTTAACCCTAAGACTGAATCCTAAGACACAACTTGACCACGTAACCCTGAGACTTAACCTTGAGACTTTACCTTGAAATTTAACCCTGGGATTTAACCCTAAGTCTTAATGCTAAGACTTAACTTTAAGATGTACCATTAAGACTTAACCTTAAAGCGTAACCTTAAGATTTACACTCAATACTTAACCCTAAGACTTAACCCTATGACGTAAACTTAAGGTTAAACCTTAAGACAAAACTTGAAGACTTAATTCAAAGACTTATCCCTAAGACTCAACACTGAGACTTAAACCTAAGATTTAAGACTTAACCCTAAGACTTAGCCCCAAGACTTAAGTCTAAGACTTAAACTTATGAATTAAACTTTAGACTTAACCCTAAGACTCAAGCCATAAGACTTCACCTTAAGACTTAACCCGAAGACTTAACCTTAAAATTTAACCCTAAGACTGAACCCTAAAATATAACTTTTAAGACTTAACAATAAGACTGAACATTAAGACACAACCTTACGACTTCTACCCTGAGACCTAACCTTGAGACTTAACACTGAGATTTAACCCTAAGACTTAACTTTAAGATGTAACATTCGGACTTAACCTTAAAACTTAACCCTAAGTCTCAACCTTAAGAAGTAACTTGAAGACTTAACCCTGAGAATGAACTCTAAGACTTCAACTTAATAATTAACGCTCAGATATAACCCTCAGACTTAAACTTAAGAAATAACCCTAAGACTTAACCTTAATATTTAACTTGAAGATGTAACCTTAAGGCTTAACCCTAAACTTAACCCTAAGAGTTAACCTTAAGTGTTGACCTTACAGATTTAACCCTAAGAGTTAACCTTAGGACTGAAACGTTAAGACTTAACCCTAAGACTTATCCCCAAGACGTAACTCTAAAGAGTTAACCCTAAGACTTCAACTTGTGATTTAAACTTTAGACTGAACGCTAAGACTTAAAATTACGATTTAACATTAAGATTTAACCATAAGACTTAACCCTAAGACTTCAGGTTAAGTTTTAACCTTAAGACTCAACCCTGAGACTTAGTCGTGAAATTTATCCATAAGACTTATCCCTAAAACTGAAAACTGAGACCTAAACTTAAGATTTAACCTGAAGACTTAACCCTAAAACGTAGCCCTGAGACTTATCCTTGAGCTTTAACCTTGATACTTAATCCTGAGACTTAGCCCTAAGACTTAGCCCCAAGGCATAAGTCTAAGGCTTAACCCTAAGACTTAACCTTAAGGCTCAACCTTAAGACTTAACATTAAGACTTAACCCTGAGACTTAACCATAAGACTTATCCTCAAGATTGTACTCTAAGACTTAACCCTAAGACTTAAGATGAAGACTTAACCCTAAGACTCAATCTATGAGATGTAAACTTAAGACTTAATTAACCCTAAGGCTCAATCTATGAGATGTAAACTTAAGACTTAACCTTTAGGAATTAACCCTGACACTTAACCTTAAGGCTTAACCCTAAGACTTAAGCTTAAGGTTTAAACTTAAGACTTATCCCTAAGACATAAGCCTGAGACTTAACCCTAAGACTTAACCTCAAGTTTAACTTCAAAACTTAACCCTAAGACTGAATCCTAAGACACAACCTTACCACGTAACCCTGAGACTTAACCTTGAGACTTTACCTTGAAATTTAACCCTGGGATTTAACCCTAAGTCTTAATGCTAAGACTTAACTTTAAGATGTACCATTAAGACTTAACCTTAAAGCGTAACCTTAAGATTTACACTCAATACTTAACCCTAAGACTTAACCCTATGATTTAAACTTAAGGTTAAACCTTAAGACAAAACTTGAAGACTTAATTCAAAGACTTATCCCTAAGACTCAACACTGAGACTTAAACCTAAGATTTAAGACTTAACCCTAAGACTTAGCCCCAAGACTTAAGTCTAAGACTTAAACTTATGAATTAAACTTTAGACTTAACCCTAAGACTCAAGCCATAAGACTTCACCTTAAGACTTAACCCGAAGACTTAACCTTAAAATTTAACCCTAAGACTGAACCCTAAAATATAACTTTTAAGACTTAACAATAAGACTGAACATTAAGACACAACCTTACGACTTCTACCCTGAGACCTAACCTTGAGACTTAACACTGAGATTTCACCCTAAGACTTAACTTGAAGATGTAACATTCGGACTTAACCTTAAAACTTAACCCTAAGCCTCAACCTTAAGAAGTAACTTGAAGACTTAACCCTGAGAATGAACTCTAAGACTTCAACTTAATAATTAACGCTCAGATATAACCCTCAGACTTAAACTTAAGAAATAGCCCTAAGACTTAACCTTAATATTTAACTTGAAGATGTAACCTTAAGGCTTAACCCTAAACTTAACCCTAAGAGTTAACCTTAAGTGTTGACCTTACAGATTTAACCCTAAGAGTTAACCTTAGGACTGAAACGTTAAGACTTAACCCTAAGACTTATCCCCAAGACGTAACTCTAAAGAGTTAACCCTAAGACTTCAACTTGTGATTTAAACTTTAGACTGAACGCTAAGACTTAAAATTACGATTTAACATTAAGATTTAACCATAAGACTTAACCCTAAGACTTCAGGTTAAGTTTTAACCTTAAGACTCAACCCTGAGACTTAGTCGTGAAATTTATCCATAAGACTTATCCCTAAAACTGAAAACTGAGACCTAAACCTAAGATTTAACCTGAAGACTTAACCCTAAAACGTAGCCCTGAGACTTATCCTTGAGCTTTAACCTTGATACTTAATCCTGAGACTTAGCCCTAAGACTTATCCCCAAGACATAACTCTAAGGCTTAACCCTAAGACTTAACCTTAAGGCTCAACCTTAAGACTTAACATTAAGACTTAACCATAAGACTTATCCTCAAGATTGTACTCTAAGACTTAACCCTAAGACTTAAGATGAAGACTTAACCCTAAGACTCAATCTATGAGATGTAAACTTAAGACTTAATTAACCCTAAGGCTCAATCTATGAGATGTAAACTTAAGACTTAACCTTTAGGAATTAACCCTGACACTTAACCTTAAGGCTTAAACCTAAGACTTAAGCTTAAGGTTTAAACTTAAGACTTATCCCTAAGACATAATCCTGAGACTTAACCCTAAGACTTAACCTCAAGTTTAACTTCAAAACTTAACCCTAAGACTGAATCCTAAGACACAACCTTACCACGTAACCCTGAGACTTAACCTTGAGACTTTACCTTGAAATTTAACCCTGGGATTTAACCCTAAGTCTTAATGCTAAGACTTAACTTTAAGATGTACCATTAAGACTTAACCTTAAAGCGTAACCTTAAGATTTACACTCAATACTTAACCCTAAGACTTAACCCTATGACGTAAACTTAAGGTTAAACCTTAAGACAAAACTTGAAGACTTAATTCAAAGACTTATCCCTAAGACTCAACACTGAGACGTAAACCTAAGATTTAAGACTTAACCCTAAGACTTAGCCCCAAGACTTAAGTCTAAGACTTCAAGTTATGAATTAAACTTTAGACTTAACCCTAAGACTCAAGCCATAAGACTTCACCTTAAGACTTAACCCGAAGACTTAACCTTAAAATTTAACCCTAAGACTGAACCCTAAAATATAGCTTTTAAGACTTAACAATAAGACTGAACATTAAGACACAACCTTACGACTTCTACCCTGAGACCTAACCTTGAGACTTAACACTGAGATTTAACCCTAAGACTTAACTTTAAGATGTAACATTCGGACTTAACCTTAAAACTTAACCCTAAGTCTCAACCTTAAGAAGTAACTTGAAGACTTAACCCTGAGAATGAACTCTAAGACTTCAACTTAATAATTAACGCTCAGATATAACCCTCAGACTTAAACTTAAGAAATAGCCCTAAGACTTAACCTTAATATTTAACTTGAAGATGTAACCTTAAGGCTTAACCCTAAACTTAACCCTAAGAGTTCACCTTAAGTGTTGACCTTACAGATTTAACCCTAAGAGTTAACCTTAGGACTGAAACGTTAAGACTTAACCCTAAGACTTATCCCCAAGACGTAACTCTAAAGAGTTAACCCTAAGACTTCAACTTGTGATTTAAACTTTAGACTGAACGCTAAGACTTAAAATTACGATTTAACATTAAGATTTAACCATAAGACTTAACCCTAAGACTTCAGGTTAAGTTTTAACCTTAAGACTCAACCCTGAGACTTAGTCGTGAAATTTATCCATAAGACTTATCCCTAAAACTGAAAACTGAGACTTAAACCTAAGATTTAACCTGAAGACTTAACCCTAAAACGTAGCCCTGAGACTTATCCTTGAGCTTTAACCTTGATACTTAATCCTGAGACTTAGCCCTAAGACTTATCCCCAAGACATAACTCTAAGGCTTAACCCTAAGACTTAACCTTAAGGCTCAACCTTAAGACTTAACATTAAGACTTAACCCTGAGACTTAACCTTAAGACTTATCCTCAAGATTGTACTCTAAGACTTAACCCTAAGACTTAAGATGAAGACTTAACCCTAAGACTCAATCTATGAGATGTAAACTTAAGACTTAATTAACCCTAAGGCTCAATCTATGAGATGTAAACTTAAGACTTAACCTTTAGGAATTAACCCTGACACTTAACCTTAAGGCTTAAACCTAAGACTTAAGCTTAAGGTTTAAACTTAAGACTTATCCCTAAGACATAAGCCTGAGACTTAACCCTAAGACTTAACCTCAAGTTTAACTTCAAAACTTAACCCTAAGACTGAATCCTAAGACACAACCTTACCACGTAACCCTGAGACTTTACCTTGAAATTTAACCCTGGGATTTAACCCTAAGTCTTAATGCTAAGACTTAACTTTAAGATGTACCATTAAGACTTAACCTTAAAGCGTAACCTTAAGATTTACACTCAATACTTAACCCTAAGACTTAACCCTATGACGTAAACTTAAGGTTAAACCTTAAGACAAAACTTGAAGACTTAATTCAAAGACTTATCCCTAAGACTCAACACTGAGACTTAAACCTAAGATTTAAGACTTAACCCTAAGACTTAGCCCCAAGACTTAAGTCTAAGACTTCAAGTTATGAATTAAACTTTAGACTTAACCCTAAGACTCAAGCCATAAGACTTCACCTTAAGACTTAACCCGAAGACTTAACCTTAAAATTTAACCCTAAGACTGAACCCTAAAATATAACTTTTAAGACTTAACAATAAGACTGAACAGTAAGACACAACCTTACGACTTCTACCCTGAGACCTAACCTTGAGACTTAACACTGAGATTTAACCCTAAGACTTAACTTTAAGATGTAACATTCGGACTTAACCTTAAAACTTAACCCTAAGTCTCAACCTTAAGAAGTAACTTGAAGAATTAACCCTGAGAATGAACTCTAAGACTTCAACTTAATAATTAACGCTCAGATATAACCCTCAGACTTAAACTTAAGAAATAACCCTAAGACTTAACCTTAATATTTAACTTGAAGATGTAACCTTAAGGCTTAACCCTAAACTTAACCCTAAGAGTTCACCTTAAGTGTTGACCTTACAGATTTAACCCTAAGAGTTAACCTTAGGACTGAAACGTTAAGACTTAACCCTAAGACTTATCCCCAAGACGTAACTCTAAAGAGTTAACCCTAAGACTTCAACTTGTGATTTAAACTTTAGACTGAACGCTAAGACTTAAAATTACGATTTAACATTAAGATTTAACCATAAGACTTAACCCTAAGACTTCAGGTTAAGTTTTAACCTTAAGACTCAACCCTGAGACTTAGTCGTGAAATTTATCCATAAGACTTATCCCTAAAACTGAAAACTGAGACCTAAACCTAAGATTTAACCTGAAGACTTAACCCTAAAACGTAGCCCTGAGACTTATCCTTGAGCTTTAACCTTGATACTTAATCCTGAGACTTAGCCCTAAGACTTATCCCCAAGACATAACTCTAAGGCTTAACCCTAAGACTTAACCTTAAGGCTCAACCTTAAGACTTAACATTAAGACATAACCATAAGACTTATCCTCAAGATTGTACTCTAAGACTTAACCCTAAGACTTAAGATGAAGACTTAACCCTAAGACTCAATCTATGAGATGTAAACTTAAGACTTAATTAACCCTAAGGCTCAATCTATGAGATGTAAACTTAAGACTTAACCTTTAGGAATTAACCCTGACACTTAACCTTAAGGCTTAACCCTAAGACTTAAGCTTAAGGTTTAAACTTAAGACTTATCCCTAAGACATAATCCTGAGACTTAACCCTAAGACTTAACCTCAAGTTTAACTTCAAAACTTAACCCTAAGACTGAATCCTAAGACACAACTTGACCACGTAACCCTGAGACTTAACCTTGAGACTTTACCTTGAAATTTAACCCTGGGATTTAACCCTAAGTCTTAATGCTAAGACTTAACTTTAAGATGTACCATTAAGACTTAACCTTAAAGCGTAACCTTAAGATTTACACTCAATACTTAACCCTAAGACTTAACCCTATGATTTAAACTTAAGGTTAAACCTTAAGACAAAACTTGAAGACTTAATTCAAAGACTTATCCCTAAGACTCAACACTGAGACTTAAACCTAAGATTTAAGACTTAACCCTAAGACTTAGCCCCAAGACTTAAGTCTAAGACTTAAACTTATGAATTAAACTTTAGACTTAACCCTAAGACTCAAGCCATAAGACTTCACCTGAAGACTTCACCTTAAGACTTAACCTTAAAATTTAACCCTAAGACTGAACCCTAAAATATAACTTTTAAGACTTAACAATAAGCCTGAACATTAAGACACAACCTTACGACTTTAACCCTGAGACCTAACCTTGAGACTTAACACTGAGATTTAACCCTAAGACTTAACTTTAAGATGTAACATTCGGACTTAACCTTAAAACTTAACCCTAAGCCTCAACCTTAAGAAGTAACTTGAAGACTTAACCCTGAGAATGAACTCTAAGACTTCAACTTAATAATTAACGCTCAGATATAACCCTCAGACTTAAACTTAAGAAATAACCCTAAGACTTAACCTTAATATTTAACTTGAAGATGTAACCTTAAGGCTTAACCCTAAGAGTTAACCTTAAGTGTTGACCTTACAGATTTAACCCTAAGAGTTAACCTTAGGACTGAAACGTTAAGACTTAACCCTAAGACTTATCCCCAAGACGTAACTCTAAAGAGTTAACCCTAAGACTTCAACTTGTGATTTAAACTTTAGACTGAACGCTAAGACTTAAAATTACGATTTAACATTAAGATTTAACCATAAGACTTAACCCTAAGACTTCAGGTTAAGTTTTAACCTTAAGACTCAACCCTGAGACTTAGTCGTGAAATTTATCCATAAGACTTATCCCTAAAACTGAAAACTGAGACCTAAACCTAAGATTTAACCTGAAGACTTAACCCTAAAACGTAGCCCTGAGACTTATCCTTGAGCTTTAACCTTGATACTTAATCCTGAGACTTAGCCCTAAGACTTATCCCCAAGACATAACTCTAAGGCTTAACCCTAAGACTTAACCTTAAGGCTCAACCTTAAGACTTAACATTAAGACTTAACCATAAGACTTATCCTCAAGATTGTACTCTAAGACTTAACCCTAAGACTTAAGATGAAGACTTAACCCTAAGACTCAATCTATGAGATGTAAACTTAAGACTTAATTAACCCTAAGGCTCAATCTATGAGATGTAAACTTAAGACTTAACCTTTAGGAATTAACCCTGACACTTAACCTTAAGGCTTAACCCTAAGACTTAAGCTTAAGGTTTAAACTTAAGACTTATCCCTAAGACATAAGCCTGAGACTTAACCCTAAGACTTAACCTCAAGTTTAACTTCAAAACTTAACCCTAAGACTGAATCCTAAGACACAACCTTACCACGTAACCCTGAGACTTTACCTTGAAATTTAACCCTGGGATTTAACCCTAAGTCTTAATGCTAAGACTTAACTTTAAGATGTACCATTAAGACTTAACCTTAAAGCGTAACCTTAAGATTTACACTCAATACTTAACCCTAAGACTTAACCCTATGATTTAAACTTAAGGTTAAACCTTAAGACAAAACTTGAAGACTTAATTCAAAGACTTATCCCTAAGACTCAACACTGAGACTTAAACCTAAGATTTAAGACTTAACCCTAAGACTTAGCCCCAAGACTTAAGTCTAAGACTTAAACTTATGAATTAAACTTTAGACTTAACCCTAAGACTCAAGCCATAAGACTTCACCTGAAGACTTAACCCGAAGACTTAACCTTAAAATTTAACCCTAAGACTGAACCCTAAAATATAACTTTTAAGACTTAACAATAAGACTGAACATTAAGACACAACCTTACGACTTCTACCCTGAGACCTAACCTTGAGACTTAACACTGAGATTTAACCCTAAGACTTAACTTTAAGATGTAACATTCGGACTTAACCTTAAAACTTAACCCTAAGTCTCAACCTTAAGAAGTAACTTGAAGACTTAACCCTGAGAATGAACTCTAAGACTTCAACTTAATAATGAACGCTCAGATATAACCCTCAGACTTAAACTTAAGAAATAACCCTAAGACTTAACCTTAATATTTAACTTGAAGATGTAACCTTAAGGCTTAACCCTAAACTTAACCCTAAGAGTTAACCTTAAGTGTTGACCTTACAGATTTAACCCTAAGAGTTAACCTTAGGACTGAAACGTTAAGACTTAACCCTAAGACTTATCCCCAAGACGTAACTCTAAAGAGTTAACCCTAAGACTTCGGCTTGTGATTTAAACTTTAGACTGAACGCTAAGACTTAAAATTACGATTTAACATTAAGATTTAACCATAAGACTTAACCCTAAGACTTCAGGTTAAGTTTTAACCTTAAGACTCAGCCCTGAGACTTAGTCGTGAAATTTATCCATAAGACTTATCCCTAAAACTGAAAACTGAGACTTAAACCTAAGATTTAACCTCAAGACTTAACCCTAAAACGTAGCCCTGAGACTTATCCTTGAGCTTTAACCTTGATACTTAATCCTGAGACTTAGCCCTAAGACTTATCCCCAAGACATAACTCTAAGGCTTAACCCTAAGACTTAACCTTAAGGCTCAACCTTAAGACTTAACATTAAGACTTAACCCTGAGACTTAACCATAAGACTTATCCTCAAGATTGTACTCTAAGTGTTAACCCTAAGACTTAAGATGAAGACTTAACCCTAAGACTCAATCTATGAGATGTAAACTTAAGACTTAATGAACCCTAAGGCTCAATCTATGAGATGTAAACTTAAGACTTAACCTTTAGGAATTAACCCTGACACTTAACCTTAAGGCTTAACCCTAAGACTTAAGCTTAAGGTTTAAACTTAAGACTTATCCCTAAGACATAATCCTGAGACTTAACCCTAAGACTTAACCTCAAGGTTAACTTCAAAACTTAACCCTAAGACTGAATCCTAAGACACAACTTGACCACGTAACCCTGAGACTTAACCTTGAGACTTTACCTTGAAATTTAACCCTGGGATTTAACCCTAAGTCTTAATGCTAAGACTTAACTTTAAGATGTACCATTAAGACTTAACCTTAAAGCGTAACCTTAAGATTTACACTCAATACTTAACCCTAAGACTTAACCCTATGACTTAAACTTAAGGTTAAACCTTAAGACAAAACCTGAAGACTTAATTCAAAGACTTATCCCTAAGACTCAACACTGAGACTTAAACCTAAGATTTAAGACTTAACCCTAAGACTTAGCCCCAAGACTTAAGTCTAAGACTTCAAGTTATGAATTAAACTTTAGACTTAACCCTAAGACTCAAGCCATAAGACTTCACCTGAAGACTTCACCTGAAGACTTAACCTTAAAATTTAACCCTAAGACTGAACCCTAAAATATAACTTTTAAGACTTAACAATAAGACTGAACATTAAGACACAACCTTACGACTTCTACCCTGAGACCTAACCTTGAGACTTAACACTGAGATTTAACCCTAAGACTTGACTTTAAGATGTAACATTCGGACTTTACCTTAAAACTTAACCCTAAGTCTCAACCTTAAGAAGTAACTTGAAGACTTAACCCTGAGAATGAACTCTAAGACTTCAACTTCATAATGAACGCTCAGATATAACCCTCAGACTTAAACTTAAGAAATAACCCTAAGACTTAACCTTAATATTTAACTTGAAGATGTAACCTTAAGGCTTAACCCTAAACTTAACCCTAAGAGTTAACCTTAAGTGTTGACCTTACAGATTTAACCCTAAGAGTTAACCTTAGGACTGAAACGTTAAGACTTAACCCTAAGACTTATCCCCAAGACGTAACTCTAAAGAGTTAACCCTAAGACTTCGGCTTGTGATTTAAACTTTAGACTGAACGCTAAGACTTAAAATTACGATTTAACATTAAGATTTAACCATAAGACTTAACCCTAAGACTTCAGGTTAAGTTTTAACCTTAAGACTCAGCCCTGAGACTTAGTCGTGAAATTTATCCATAAGACTTATCCCTAAAACTGAAAACTGAGACTTAAACCTAAGATTTAACCTCAAGACTTAACCCTAAAACGTAGCCCTGAGACTTATCCTTGAGCTTTAACCTTGATACTTAATCCTGAGACTTAGCCCTAAGACTTATCCCCAAGACATAACTCTAAGGCTTAACCCTAAGACTTAACCTTAAGGCTCAACCTTAAGACTTAACATTAAGACTTAACCCTGAGACTTAACCATAAGACTTATCCTCAAGATTGTACTCTAAGACTTAAGATGAAGACTTAACCCTAAGACTCAATCTATGAGATGTAAACTTAAGACTTAATGAACCCTAAGACTCAATCTATGAGATGTAAACTTAAGACTTAACCTTTAGGAATTAACCCTGACACTTAACCTTAAGGCTTAACCCTAAGACTTAAGCTTAAGGTTTAAACTTAAGACTTATCCCTAAGACATAATCCTGAGACTTAACCCTAAGACTTAACCACAAGTTTAACTTCAAAACTTAACCCTAAGACTGAATCCTAAGACACAACTTGACCACGTAACCCTGAGACTTAACCTTGAGACTTTACCTTGAAATTTAACCCTGGGATTTAACCCTAAGTCTTAATGCTAAGACTTAACTTGAAGATGTACCATTAAGACTTAACCTTAAAGCGTAACCTTAAGATTTACACTCAATACTTAACCCTAAGACTTAACCCTAAGATTTAAACTTAAGGTTAAACCTTAAGACAAAACTTGAAGACTTAATTCAAAGACTTATCCCTAAGACTCAACACTGAGACTTAAACCTAAGATTTAAGACTTAACCCTAAGACTTAGCCCCAAGACTTAAGTCTAAGACTTCAAGTTATGAATTAAACTTTAGACTTAACCCTAAGACTCAAGCCATAAGACTTCACCTTAAGACTTCACCTGAAGACTTAACCTTAAAATTTAACCCTAAGACTGAACCCTAAAATATAACTTTTAAGACTTAACAATAAGACTGAACATTAAGACACAACCTTACGACTTCTACCCTGAGACCTAACCTTGAGACTTAACACTGAGATTTAACCCTAAGACTTAACTTTAAGATGTAACATTCGGACTTAACCTTAAAACTTAACCCTAAGCCTCAACCTTAAGAAGTAATTTGAAGACTTAACCCTGAGAATGAACTCTAAGACTTCAACTTAATAATGAACGCTCAGATATAACCCTCAGACTTAAACTTAAGAAATAACCCTAAGACTTAACCTTAATATTTAACTTGAAGATGTAACCTTAAGGCTTAACCCTAAACTTAACCCTAAGAGTTAACCTTACGTGTTGACCTTACAGATTTAACCCTGAGAGTTAACCTTAGGACTGAAACGTTAAGACTTAACCCTAAGACTTATCCCCAAGACGTAACTCTAAAGAGTTAACCCTAAGACTTCGGCTTGTGATTTAAACTTTAGACTGAACGCTAAGACTTAAAATTACGATTTAACATTAAGATTTAACCATAAGACTTAACCCTAAGACTTCAGGTTAAGTTTTAACCTTAAGACTCAGCCCTGAGACTTAGTCGTGAAATTTATCCATAAGACTTATCCCTAAAACTGAAAACTGAGACTTAAACCTAAGATTTAACCTCAAGACTTAACCCTAAAACGTAGCCCTGAGACTTATCCTTGAGCTTTAACCTTGATACTTAATCCTGAGACTTAGCCCTAAGACTTATCCCCAAGACATAACTCTAAGGCTTAACCCTAAGACTTAACCTTAAGGCTCAACCTTAAGACTTAACATTAAGACTTAACCCTGAGACTTAACCATAAGACTTATCCTCAAGATTGTACTCTAAGACTTAAGATGAAGACTTAACCCTAAGACTCAATCTATGAGATGTAAACTTAAGACTTAATTAACCCTAAGGCTCAATCTATGAGATGTAAACTTAAGACTTAACCTTTAGGAATTAACCCTGACACTTAACCTTAAGGCTTAACCCTAAGACTTAAGCTTAAGGTTTAAACTTAAGACTTATCCCTAAGACATAATCCTGAGACTTAACCCTAAGACTTAACCTCAAGTTTAACTTCAAAACTTAACCCTAAGACTGAATCCTAAGACACAACTTGACCACGTAACCCTGAGACTTAACCTTGAGACTTTACCTTGAAATTTAACCCTGGGATTTAACCCTAAGTCTTAATGCTAAGACTTAACTTGAAGATGTACCATTAAGACTTAACCTTAAAGCGTAACCTTAAGATTTACACTCAATACTTAACCCTAAGACTTAACCCTATGACTTAAACTTAAGGTTAAACCTTAAGACAAAACCTGAAGACTTAATTCAAAGACTTATCCCTAAGACTCAACACTGAGACTTAAACCTAAGATTTAAGACTTAACCCTAAGACTTAGCCCCAAGACTTAAGTCTAAGACTTCAAGTTATGAATTAAACTTTAGACTTAACCCTAAGACTCAAGCCATAAGATTTCACCTTAAGACTTAGCCTGAAGACTTAACCTTAAAATTTAACCCTAAGACTGAACCCTAAAATATAACTTTTAAGACTTAACAATAAGACTGAACATTAAGACACAACCTTACGACTTCTACCCTGAGACCTAACCTTGAGACTTAACACTGAGATTTAACCCTAAGACTTAACTTTAAGATGTAACATTCGGACTTAACCTTAAAACTTAACCCTAAGTCTCAACCTTAAGAAGTAACTTGAAGACTTAACCCTGAGAATGAACTCTAAGACTTCAACTTAATAATGAACGCTCAGATATAACCCTCAGACTTAAACTTAAGAAATAACCCTAAGACTTAACCTTAATATTTAACTTGAAGATGTAACCTTAAGGCTTAACCCTAAACTTAACCCTAAGAGTTAACCTTAAGTGTTGACCTTACAGATTTAACCCTAAGAGTTAACCTTAGGACTGAAACGTTAAGACTTAACCCTAAGACTTATCCCCAAGACGTAACTCTAAAGAGTTAACCCTAAGACTTCGGCTTGTGATTTAAACTTTAGACTGAACGCTAAGACTTAAAATTACGATTTAACATGAAGATTTAACCATAAGACTTAACCCTAAGACTTCAGGTTAAGTTTTAACCTTAAGACTCAGCCCTGAGACTTAGTCGTGAAATTTATCCATAAGACTTATCCCTAAAACTGAAAACTGAGACTTAAACCTAAGATTTAACCTGAAGACTTAACCCTAAAACGTAGCCCTGAGACTTATCCTTGAGCTTTAACCTTGATACTTAATCCTGAGACTTAGCCCTAAGACTTATCCCCAAGACATAACTCTAAGGCTTAACCCTAAGACTTAACCTTAAGGCTCAACCTTAAGACTTAACATTAAGACTTAACCCTGAGACTTAACCATAAGACTTATCCTCAAGATTGTACTCTAAGACTTAACCCTAAGACTTAAGATGAAGACTTAACCCTAAGACTCAATCTATGAGATGTAAACTTAAGACTTAACCTTTAGGAATTAACCCTGACACTTAACCTTAAGGCTTAACCCTAAGACTTAAGCTTAAGGTTTAAACTTAAGACTTATCCCTAAGACATAATCCTGAGACTTAACCCTAAGACTTAACCTCAAGTTTAACTTCAAAACTTAAGCCTAAGACTGAATCCTAAGACACAACTTGACCACGTAACCCTGAGACTTAACCTTGAGACTTTACCTTGAAATTTAACCCTGGGATTTAACCCTAAGTCTTAATGCTAAGACTTAACTTGAAGATGTACCATTAAGACTTAACCTTAAAGCGTAACCTTAAGATTTACACTCAATACTTAACCCTAAGACTTAACCCTATGACTTAAACTTAAGGTTAAACCTTAAGACAAAACCTGAAGACTTAATTCAAAGACTTATCCCTAAGACTCAACACTGAGACTTAAACCTAAGATTTAAGACTTAACCCTAAGACTTAGCCCCAAGACTTAAGTCTAAGACTTCAACTTATGAATTAAACTTTAGACTTAACCCTAAGACTCAAGCCATAAGATTTCACCTTAAGACTTAGCCTGAAGACTTAACCTTAAAATTTAACCCTAAGACTGAACCCTAAAATATAACTTTTAAGACTTAACAATAAGACTGAACATTAAGACACAACCTTACGACTTCTACCCTGAGACCTAACCTTGAGACTTAACACTGAGATTTAACCCTAAGACTTAACTTTAAGATGTAACATTCGGACTTAACCTTAAAACTTAACCCTAAGCCTCAACCTTAAGAAGTAATTTGAAGACTTAACCCTGAGAATGAACTCTAAGACTTCAACTTAATAATGAACGCTCAGATATAACCCTCAGACTTAAACTTAAGAAATAACCCTAAGACTTAACCTTAATATTTAACTTGAAGATGTAACCTTAAGGCTTAACCCTAAACTTAACCCTAAGAGTTAACCTTAAGTGTTGACCTTACAGATTTAACCCTGAGAGTTAACCTTAGGACTGAAACGTTAAGACTTAACCCTAAGACTTATCCCCAAGACGTAACTCTAAAGAGTTAACCCTAAGACTTCGGCTTGTGATTTAAACTTTAGACTGAACGCTAAGACTTAAAATTACGATTTAACATTAAGATTTAACCATAAGACTTAACCCTAAGACTTCAGGTTAAGTTTTAACCTTAAGACTCAGCCCTGAGACTTAGTCGTGAAATTTATCCATAAGACTTATCCCTAAAACTGAAAACTGAGACTTAAACCTAAGATTTAACCTCAAGACTTAACCCTAAAACGTAGCCCTGAGACTTATCCTTGAGCTTTAACCTTGATACTTAATCCTGAGACTTAGCCCTAAGACTTATCCCCAAGACATAACTCTAAGGCTTAACCCTAAGACTTAACCTTAAGGCTCAACCTTAAGACTTAACATTAAGACTTAACCCTGAGACTTAACCATAAGACTTATCCTCAAGATTGTACTCTAAGACTTAAGATGAAGACTTAACCCTAAGACTCAATCTATGAGATGTAAACTTAAGACTTAATTAACCCTAAGGCTCAATCTATGAGATGTAAACTTAAGACTTAACCTTTAGGAATTAACCCTGACACTTAACCTTAAGGCTTAACCCTAAGACTTAAGCTTAAGGTTTAAACTTAAGACTTATCCCTAAGACATAATCCTGAGACTTAACCCTAAGACTTAACCTCAAGTTTAACTTCAAAACTTAACCCTAAGACTGAATCCTAAGACACAACTTGACCACGTAACCCTGAGACTTAACCTTGAGACTTTACCTTGAAATTTAACCCTGGGATTTAACCCTAAGTCTTAATGCTAAGACTTAACTTGAAGATGTACCATTAAGACTTAACCTTAAAGCGTAACCTTAAGATTTACACTCAATACTTAACCCTAAGACTTAACCCTATGACTTAAACTTAAGGTTAAACCTTAAGACAAAACTTGAAGACTTAATTCAAAGACTTATCCCTAAGACTCAACACTGAGACTTAAACCTAAGATTTAAGACTTAACCCTAAGACTTAGCCCCAAGACTTAAGTCTAAGACTTCAAGTTATGAATTAAACTTTAGACTTAACCCTAAGACTCAAGCCATAAGACTTCACCTTAAGACTTAGCCTGAAGACTTAACCTTAAAATTTAACCCTAAGACTGAACCCTAAAATATAACTTTTAAGACTTAACAATAAGACTGAACATTAAGACACAACCTTACGACTTCTACCCTGAGACCTAACCTTGAGACTTAACACTGAGATTTAACCCTAAGACTTAACTTTAAGATGTAACATTCGGACTTAACCTTAAAACTTAACCCTAAGTCTCAACCTTAAGAAGTAACTTGAAGACTTAACCCTGAGAATGAACTCTAAGACTTCAACTTAATAATGAACGCTCAGATATAACCCTCAGACTTAAACTTAAGAAATAACCCTAAGACTTAACCTTAATATTTAACTTGAAGATGTAACCTTAAGGCTTAACCCTAAACTTAACCCTAAGAGTTAACCTTAAGTGTTGACCTTACAGATTTAACCCTAAGAGTTAACCTTAGGACTGAAACGTTAAGACTTAACCCTAAGACTTATCCCCAAGACGTAACTCTAAAGAGTTAACCCTAAGACTTCGGCTTGTGATTTAAACTTTAGACTGAACGCTAAGACTTAAAATTACGATTTAACATGAAGATTTAACCATAAGACTTAACCCTAAGACTTCAGGTTAAGTTTTAACCTTAAGACTCAGCCCTGAGACTTAGTCGTGAAATTTATCCATAAGACTTATCCCTAAAACTGAAAACTGAGACTTAAACCTAAGATTTAACCTGAAGACTTAACCCTAAAACGTAGCCCTGAGACTTATCCTTGAGCTTTAACCTTGATACTTAATCCTGAGACTTAGCCCTAAGACTTATCCCCAAGACATAACTCTAAGGCTTAACCCTAAGACTTAACCTTAAGGCTCAACCTTAAGACTTAACATTAAGACTTAACCCTGAGACTTAACCATAAGACTTATCCTCAAGATTGTACTCTAAGACTTAACCCTAAGACTTAAGATGAAGACTTAACCCTAAGACTCAATCTATGAGATGTAAACTTAAGACTTAACCTTTAGGAATTAACCCTGACACTTAACCTTAAGGCTTAACCCTAAGACTTAAGCTTAAGGTTTAAACTTAAGACTTATCCCTAAGACATAATCCTGAGACTTAACCCTAAGACTTAACCTCAAGTTTAACTTCAAAACTTAAGCCTAAGACTGAATCCTAAGACACAACTTGACCACGTAACCCTGAGACTTAACCTTGAGACTTTACCTTGAAATTTAACCCTGGGATTTAACCCTAAGTCTTAATGCTAAGACTTAACTTGAAGATGTACCATTAAGACTTAACCTTAAAGCGTAACCTTAAGATTTACACTCAATACTTAACCCTAAGACTTAACCCTATGACTTAAACTTAAGGTTAAACCTTAAGACAAAACCTGAAGACTTAATTCAAAGACTTATCCCTAAGACTCAACACTGAGACTTAAACCTAAGATTTAAGACTTAACCCTAAGACTTAGCCCCAAGACTTAAGTCTAAGACTTCAACTTATGAATTAAACTTTAGACTTAACCCTAAGACTCAAGCCATAAGACTTCACCTTAAGACTTAACCCGAAGACTTAACCTTAAAATTTAACCCTAAGACTGAACCCTAAAATATAACTTTTAAGACTTAACAATAAGACTGAACATTAAGACACAACCTTACGACTTCTACCCTGAGACCTAACCTTGAGACTTAACACTGAGATTTAACCCTAAGACTTAACTTTAAGATGTAACATTCGGACTTAACCTTAAAACTTAACCCTAAGTCTCAACCTTAAGAAGTAACTTGAAGACTTAACCCTGAGAATGAACTCTAAGACTTCAACTTAATAATGAACGCTCAGATATAACCCTCAGACTTAAACTTAAGAAATAACCCTAAGACTTAACCTTAATATATAACTTGAAGATGTAACCTTAAGGCTTAACCCTAAACTTAACCCTAAGAGTTAACCTTAAGTGTTGACCTTACAGATTTAACCCTGATAGTTAACCTTAGGACTGAAACGTTAAGACTTAACCCTAAGACTTATCCCCAAGACGTAACTCTAAAGAGTTAACCCTAAGACTTCAGCTTGTGATTTAAACTTTAGACTGAACGCTAAGACTTAAAATTACGATTTAACATTAAGATTTAACCATAAGACTTAACCCTAAGACTTCAGGTTAAGTTTTAACCTTAAGACTCAGCCCTGAGACTTAGTCGTGAAATTTATCCATAAGACTTATCCCTAAAACTGAAAACTGAGACTTAAACCTAAGATTTAACCTCAAGACTTAACCCTAAAACGTAGCCCTGAGACTTATCCTTGAGCTTTAACCTTGATACTTAATCCTGAGACTTAGCCCTAAGACTTATCCCCAAGACATAACTCTAAGGCTTAACCCTAAGACTTAACCTTAAGGCTCAACCTTAAGACTTAACATTAAGACTTAACCCTGAGACTTAACCATAAGACTTATCCTCAAGATTGTACTCTAAGACTTAAGATGAAGACTTAACCCTAAGACTCAATCTATGAGATGTAAACTTAAGACTTAATTAACCCTAAGGCTCAATCTATGAGATGTAAACTTAAGACTTAACCTTTAGGAATTAACCCTGACACTTAACCTTAAGGCTTAACCCTAAGACTTAAGCTTAAGGTTTAAACTTAAGACTTATCCCTAAGACATAATCCTGAGACTTAACCCTAAGACTTAACCTCAAGTTTAACTTCAAAACTTAACCCTAAGACTGAATCCTAAGACACAACTTGACCACGTAACCCTGAGACTTAACCTTGAGACTTTACCTTGAAATTTAACCCTGGGATTTAACCCTAAGTCTTAATGCTAAGACTTAACTTGAAGATGTACCATTAAGACTTAACCTTAAAGCGTAACCTTAAGATTTACACTCAATACTTAACCCTAAGACTTAACCCTATGACTTAAACTTAAGGTTAAACCTTAAGACAAAACCTGAAGACTTAATTCAAAGACTTATCCCTAAGACTCAACACTGAGACTTAAACCTAAGATTTAAGACTTAACCCTAAGACTTAGCCCCAAGACTTAAGTCTAAGACTTCAAGTTATGAATTAAACTTTAGACTTAACCCTAAGACTCAAGCCATAAGATTTCACCTTAAGACTTAGCCTGAAGACTTAACCTTAAAATTTAACCCTAAGACTGAACCCTAAAATATAACTTTTAAGACTTAACAATAAGACTGAACATTAAGACACAACCTTACGACTTCTACCCTGAGACCTAACCTTGAGACTTAACACTGAGATTTAACCCTAAGACTTAACTTTAAGATGTAACATTCGGACTTAACCTTAAAACTTAACCCTAAGTCTCAACCTTAAGAAGTAACTTGAAGACTTAACCCTGAGAATGAACTCTAAGACTTCAACTTAATAATGAACGCTCAGATATAACCCTCAGACTTAAACTTAAGAAATAACCCTAAGACTTAACCTTAATATTTAACTTGAAGATGTAACCTTAAGGCTTAACCCTAAACTTAACCCTAAGAGTTCACCTTAAGTGTTGACCTTACAGATTTAACCCTAAGAGTTAACCTTAGGACTGAAACGTTAAGACTTAACCCTAAGACTTATCCCCAAGACGTAACACTAAAGAGTTAACCCTAAGACTTCAGCTTGTGATTTAAACTTTAGACTGAACGCTAAGACTTAAAATTACGATTTAACATTAAGATTTAACCATAAGACTTAACCCTAAGACTTCAGGTTAAGTTTTAACCTTAAGACTCAGCCCTGAGACTTAGTCGTGAAATTTATCCATAAGACTTATCCCTAAAACTGAAAACTGAGACTTAAACCTAAGATTTAACCTCAAGACTTAACCCTAAAACGTAGCCCTGAGACTTATCCTTGAGCTTTAACCTTGATACTTAATCCTGAGACTTAGCCCTAAGACTTATCCCCAAGACATAACTCTAAGGCTTAACCCTAAGACTTAACCTTAAGGCTCAACCATAAGACTTAACATTAAGACTTAACCCTGAGACTTAACCATAAGACTTATCCTCAAGATTGTACTCTAAGACTTAACCCTAAGACTTAAGATGAAGACTTAACCCTAAGACTCAATCTATGAGATGTAAACTTAAGACTTAATTAACCCTAAGGCTCAATCTATGAGATGTAAACTTAAGACTTAACCTTTAGGAATTAACCCTGACACTTAACCTTAAGGCTTAACCCTAAGACTTAAGCTTAAGGTTTAAACTTAAGACTTATCCCTAAGACATAATCCTGAGACTTAACCCTAAGACTTAACCTCAAGTTTAACTTCAAAACTTAACCCTAAGACTGAATCCTAAGACACAACTTGACCACGTAACCCTGAGACTTAACCTTGAGACTTTACCTTGAAATTTAACCCTGGGATTTAACCCTAAGTCTTAATGCTAAGACTTAACTTGAAGATGTACCATTAAGACTTAACCTTAAAGCGTAACCTTAAGATTTACACTCAATACTTAACCCTAAGACTTAACCCTATGACTTAAACTTAAGGTTAAACCTTAAGACAAAACCTGAAGACTTAATTCAAAGACTTATCCCTAAGACTCAACACTGAGACTTAAACCTAAGATTTAAGATTTAACCCTAAGACTTAGCCCCAAGACTTAAGTCTAAGACTTCAACTTATGAATTAAACTTTACACTTAACCCTAAGACTCAAGCCATAAGACTTCACCTGAAGACTTAACCTTAAAATTTAACCCTAAGACTGAACCCTAAAATATAACTTTTAAGACTTAACAATAAGACTGAACATTAAGACACAACCTTACGACTTCTACCCTGAGACCTAACCTTGAGACTTAACACTGAGATTTAACCCTAAGACTTAACTTTAAGATGTAACATTCGGACTTAACCTTAAAACTTAACCCTAAGTCTCAACCTTAAGAAGTAACTTGAAGACTTAACCCTGAGAATGAACTCTAAGACTTCAACTTCCTAATGAACGCTCAGATATAACCCTCAGACTTAAACTTAAGAAATAACCCTAAGACTTAACCTTAATATTTAACTTGAAGATGTAACCTTAAGGCTTAACCCTAAACTTAACCCTAAGAGTTAACCTTAAGTGTTGACCTTACAGATTTAACCCTGAGAGTTAACCTTAGGACTGAAACGTTAAGACTTAACCCTAAGACTTATCCCCAAGACGTAACTCTAAAGAGTTAACCCTAAGACTTCAGCTTGTGATTTAAACTTTAGACTGAACGCTAAGACTTAAAATTACGATTTAACATGAAGATTTAACCATAAGACTGAACCCTAAGACTTCAGGTTAAGTTTTAACCTTAAGACTCAGCCCTGAGACTTAGTCGTGAAATTTATCCATAAGACTTATCCCTAAAACTGAAAACTGAGACTTAAACCTAAGATTTAACCTCAAGACTTAACCCTAAAACGTAGCCCTGAGACTTATCCTTGAGCTTTAACCTTGATACTTAATCCTGAGACTTAGCCCTAAGACTTATCCCCAAGACATAACTCTAAGGCTTAACCCTAAGACTTAACCTTAAGGCTCAACCTTAAGACTTAACATTAAGACTTAACCCTGAGACTTAACCATAAGACTTATCCTCAAGATTGTACTCTAAGACTTAACCCTAAGACTTAAGATGAAGACTTAACCCTAAGACTCAATCTATGAGATGTAAACTTAAGACTTAATTAACCCTAAGGCTCAATCTATGAGATGTAAACTTAAGACTTAACCTTTAGGAATTAACCCTGACACTTAACCTTAAGGCTTAACCCTAAGACTTAAGCTTAAGGTTTAAACTTAAGACTTATCCCTAAGACATAATCCTGAGACTTAACCCTAAGACTTAACCTCAAGTTTAACTTCAAAACTTAACCCTAAGACTGAATCCTAAGACACAACTTGACCACGTAACCCTGAGACTTAACCTTGAGACTTTACCTTGAAATTTAACCCTGGGATTTAACCCTAAGTCTTAATGCTAAGACTTAACTTGAAGATGTACCATTAAGACTTAACCTTAAAGCGTAACCTTAAGATTTACACTCAATACTTAACCCTAAGACTTAACCCTATGACTTAAACTTAAGGTTAAACCTTAAGACAAAACCTGAAGACTTAATTCAAAGACTTATCCCTAAGACTCAACACTGAGACTTAAACCTAAGATTTAAGACTTAACCCTAAGACTTAGCCCCAAGACTTAAGTCTAAGACTTCAAGTTATGAATTAAACTTTAGACTTAACCCTAAGACTCAAGCCATAAGACTTCACCTTAAGACTTCACCTGAAGACTTAACCTTAAAATTTAACCCTAAGACTGAACCCTAAAATATAACTTTTAAGACTTAACAATAAGACTGAACATTAAGACACAACCTTACGACTTCTACCCTGAGACCTAACCTTGAGACTTAACACTGAGATTTAACCCTAAGACTTAACTTTAAGATGTAACATTCGGACTTAACCTTAAAACTTAACCCTAAGTCTCAACCTTAAGAAGTAACTTGAAGACTTAACCCTGAGAATGAACTCTAAGACTTCAACTTAATAATGAACGCTCAGATATAACCCTCAGACTTAAACTTAAGAAATAACCCTAAGACTTAACCTTAATATTTAACTTGAAGATGTAACCTTAAGGCTTAACCCTAAACTTAACCCTAAGAGTTAACCTTAAGTGTTGACCTTACAGATTTAACCCTGAGAGTTAACCTTAGGACTGAAACGTTAAGACTTAACCCTAAGACTTATCCCCAAGACGTAACACTAAAGAGTTAACCCTAAGACTTCAGCTTGTGATTTAAACTTTAGACTGAACGCTAAGACTTAAAATTACGATTTAACATTAAGATTTAACCATAAGACTTAACCCTAAGACTTCAGGTTAAGTTTTAACCTTAAGACTCAGCCCTGAGACTTAGTCGTGAAATTTATCCATAAGACTTATCCCTAAAACTGAAAACTGAGACTTAAACCTAAGATTTAACCTGAAGACTTAACCCTAAAACGTAGCCCTGAGACTTATCCTTGAGCTTTAACCTTGATACTTAATCCTGAGACTTAGCCCTAAGACTTATCCCCAAGACATAACTCTAAGGCTTAACCCTAAGACTTAACCTTAAGGCTCAACCATAAGACTTAACATTAAGACTTAACCCTGAGACTTAACCATAAGACTTATCCTCAAGATTGTACTCTAAGACTTAACCCTAAGACTTAAGATGAAGACTTAACCCTAAGACTCAATCTATGAGATGTAAACTTAAGACTTAATTAACCCTAAGGCTCAATCTATGAGATGTAAACTTAAGACTTAACCTTTAGGAATTAACCCTGACACTTAACCTTAAGGCTTAACCCTAAGACTTAAGCTTAAGGTTTAAACTTAAGACTTATCCCTAAGACATAATCCTGAGACTTAACCCTAAGACTTAACCACAAGTTTAACTTCAAAACTTAACCCTAAGACTGAATCCTAAGACACAACTTGACCACGTAACCCTGAGACTTAACCTTGAGACTTTACCTTGAAATTTAACCCTGGGATTTAACCCTAAGTCTTAATGCTAAGACTTAACTTTAAGATGTACCATTAAGACTTAACCTTAAAGCGTAACCTTAAGATTTACACTCAATACTTAACCCTAAGACTTAACCCTATGACTTAAACTTAAGGTTAAACCTTAAGACAAAACCTGAAGACTTAATTCAAAGACTTATCCCTAAGACTCAACACTGAGACTTAAACCTAAGATTTAAGACTTAACCCTAAGACTTAGCCCCAAGACTTAAGTCTAAGACTTCAAGTTATGAATTAAACTTTAGACTTAACCCTAAGGCTCAAGCCATAAGACTTCACCTGAAGACTTCACCTGAAGACTTAACCTTAAAATTTAACCCTAAGACTGAACCCTAAAATATAACTTTTAAGACTTAACAATAAGACTGAACATTAAGACACAACCTTACGACTTCTACCCTGAGACCTAACCTTGAGACTTAACACTGAGATTTAACCCTAAGACTTAACTTTAAGATGTAACATTCGGACTTAACCTTAAAACTTAACCCTAAGTCTCAACCTTAAGAAGTAACTTGAAGACTTAACCCTGAGAATGAACTCTAAGACTTCAACTTAATAATGAACGCTCAGATATAACCCTCAGACTTAAACTTAAGAAATAACCCTAAGACTTAACCTTAATATTTAACTTGAAGATGTAACCTTAAGGCTTAACCCTAAACTTAACCCTAAGAGTTAACCTTAAGTGTTGACCTTACAGATTTAACCCTAAGAGTTAACCTTAGGACTGAAACGTTAAGACTTAACCCTAAGACTTATCCCCAAGACTTAACTCTAAAGAGTTAACCCTAAGACTTCAACTTGTGATTTAAACTTTAGACTGAACGCTAAGACTTAAAATTACGATTTAACATTAAGATTTAACCATAAGACTTAACCCTAAGACTTCAGGTTAAGTTTTAACCTTAAGACTCAGCCCTGAGACTTAGTCGTGAAATTTATCCATAAGACTTATCCCTAAAACTGAAAACTGAGACTTAAACCTAAGATTTAACCTGAAGACTTAACCCTAAAACGTAGCCCTGAGACTTATCCTTGAGCTTTAACCTTGATACTTAATCCTGAGACTTAGCCCTAAGACTTATCCCCAAGACATAACTCTAAGGCTTAACCCTAAGACTTAACCTTAAGGCTCAACCTTAAGACTTAACATTAAGACTTAACCCTGAGACTTAACCATAAGACTTATCCTCAAGATTGTAGTCTAAGACTTAACCCTAAGACTTAAGATGCAGACTTAACCCTAAGACTCAATCTATGAGATGTAAACTTAAGACTTAATTAACCCTAAGGCTCAATCTATGAGATGTAAACTTAAGACTTAACCTTTAGGAATTAACCCTGACACTTAACCTTAAGGCTTAACCCTAAGACTTAAGCTTAAGGTTTAAACTTAAGACTTATCCCTAAGACATAATCCTGAGACTTAACCCTAAGACTTAACCACAAGTTTAACTTCAAAACTTAACCCTAAGACTGAATCCTAAGACACAACTTGACCACGTAACCCTGAGACTTAACCTTGAGACTTTACCTTGAAATTTAACCCTGGGATTTAACCCTAAGTCTTAATGCTAAGACTTAACTTGAAGATGTACCATTAAGACTTAACCTTAAAGCGTAACCTTAAGATTTACACTCAATACTTAACGCTAAGACTTAACCCTATGACTTAAACTTAAGGTTAAACCTTAAGACAAAACCTGAAGACTTAATTCAAAGACTTATCCCTAAGACTCAACACTGAGACTTAAACCTAAGATTTAAGATTTAACCCTAAGACTTAGCCCCAAGACTTAAGTCTAAGACTTCAACTTATGAATTAAACTTTAGACTTAACCCTAAGACTCAAGCCATAAGACTTCACCTTAAGACTTCACCTGAAGACTTAACCTTAAAATTTAACCCTAAGACTGAACCCTAAAATATAACTTTTAAGACTTAACAATAAGACTGAACATTAAGACACAACCTTACGACTTCTACCCTGAGACCTAACCTTGAGACTTAACACTGAGATTTAACCCTAAGACTTAACTTTAAGATGTAACATTCGGACTTAACCTTAAAACTTAACCCTAAGTCTCAACCTTAAGAAGTAACTTGAAGACTTAACCCTGAGAATGAACTCTAAGACTTCAACTTCATAATGAACGCTCAGATATAACCCTCAGACTTAAACTTAAGAAATAACCCTAAGACTTAACCTTAATATTTAACTTGAAGATGTAACCTTAAGGCTTAACCCTAAACTTAACCCTAAGAGTTAACCTTAAGTGTTGACCTTACAGATTTAACCCTAAGAGTTAACCTTAGGACTGAAACGTTAAGACTTAACCCTAAGACTTATCCCCAAGACGTAACTCTAAAGAGTTAACCCTAAGACTTCAGCTTGTGATTTAAACTTTAGACTGAACGCTAAGACTTAAAATTACGATTTAACATTAAGATTTAACCATAAGACTTAACCCTAAGACTTCAGGTTAAGTTTTAACCTTAAGACTCAGCCCTGAGACTTAGTCGTGAAATTTATCCATAAGACTTATCCCTAAAACTGAAAACTGAGACTTAAACCTAAGATTTAACCTGAAGACTTAACCCTAAAACGTAGCCCTGAGACTTATCCTTGAGCTTTAACCTTGATACTTAATCCTGAGACTTAGCCCTAAGACTTATCCCCAAGACATAACTCTAAGGCTTAACCCTAAGACTTAACCTTAAGGCTCAACCTTAAGACTTAACCCTGAGACTTAACCATAAGACTTATCCTCAAGATTGTACTCTAAGACTTAACCCTAAGACTTAAGATGAAGACTTAACCCTAAGACTCAATCTATGAGATGTAAACTTAAGACTTAATTAACCCTAAGACTCAATCTATGAGATGTAAACTTAAGACTTAACCTTTAGGAATTAACCCTGACACTTAACCTTAAGGCTTAACCCTAAGACTTAAGCTTAAGGTTTAAACTTAAGACTTATCCCTAAGACATAATCCTGAGACTTAACCCTAAGACTTAACCTCAAGTTTAACTTCAAAACTTAACCCTAAGACTGAATCCTAAGACACAACTTGACCACGTAACCCTGAGACTTAACCTTGAGACTTTACCTTGAAATTTAACCCTGGGATTTAACCCTAAGTCTTAATGCTAAGACTTAACTTGAAGATGTACCATTAAGACTTAACCTTAAAGCGTAACCTTAAGATTTACACTCAATACTTAACCCTAAGACTTAACCCTATGACTTAAACTTAAGGTTAAACCTTAAGACAAAACCTGAAGACTTAATTCAAAGACTTATCCCTAAGACTCAACACTGAGACTTAAACCTAAGATTTAAGATTTAACCCTAAGACTTAGCCCCAAGACTTAAGTCTAAGACTTCAACTTATGAATTAAACTTTAGACTTAACCCTAAGACTCAAGCCATAAGACTTCACCTTAAGACTTCACCTGAAGACTTAACCTTAAAATTTAACCCTAAGACTGAACCCTAAAATATAACTTTTAAGACTTAACAATAAGACTGAACATTAAGACACAACCTTACGACTTCTACCCTGAGACCTAACCTTGAGACTTAACACTGAGATTTAACCCTAAGACTTAACTTTAAGATGTAACATTCGGACTTAACCTTAAAACTTAACCCTAAGCCTCAACCTTAAGAAGTAACTTGAAGACTTAACCCTGAGAATGAACTCTAAGACTTCAACTTAATAATGAACGCTCAGATATAACCCTCAGACTTAAACTTAAGAAATAACCCTAAGACTTAACCTTAATATTTAACTTGAAGATGTAACCTTAAGGCTTAACCCTAAACTTAACCCTAAGAGTTAACCTTAAGTGTTGACCTTACAGATTTAACCCTAAGAGTTAACCTTAGGACTGAAACGTTAAGACTTAACCCTAAGACTTATCCCCAAGACGTAACTCTAAAGAGTTAACCCTAAGACTTCAGCTTGTGATTTAAACTTTAGACTGAACGCTAAGACTTAAAATTACGATTTAACATTAAGATTTAACCATAAGACTTAACCCTAAGACTTCAGGTTAAGTTTTAACCTTAAGACTCAGCCCTGAGACTTAGTCGTGAAATTTATCCATAAGACTTATCCCTAAAACTGAAAACTGAGACTTAAACCTAAGATTTAACCTGAAGACTTAACCCTAAAACGTAGCCCTGAGACTTATCCTTGAGCTTTAACCTTGATACTTAATCCTGAGACTTAGCCCTAAGGCTTATCCCCAAGACATAACTCTAAGGCTTAACCCTAAGACTTAACCTTAAGGCTCAACCTTAAGACTTAACATTAAGACTTAACCCTGAGACTTAACCATAAGACTTATCCTCAAGATTGTACTCTAAGACTTAACCCTAAGACTTAAGATGAAGACTTAACCCTAAGACTCAATCTATGAGATGTAAACTTAAGACTTAATTAACCCTAAGGCTCAATCTATGAGATGTAAACTTAAGACTTAACCTTTAGGAATTAACCCTGACACTTAACCTTAAGGCTTAACCCTAAGACTTAAGCTTAAGGTTTAAACTTAAGACTTATCCCTAAGACATAATCCTGAGACTTAACCCTAAGACTTAACCTCAAGTTTAACTTCAAAACTTAACCCTAAGACTGAATCCTAAGACACAACTTGACCACGTAACCCTGAGACTTAACCTTGAGACTTTACCTTGAAATTTAACCCTGGGATTTAACCCTAAGTCTTAATGCTAAGACTTAACTTTAAGATGTACCATTAAGACTTAACCTTAAAGCGTAACCTTAAGATTTACACTCAATACTTAACCCTAAGACTTAACCCTATGACTTAAACTTAAGGTTAAACCTTAAGACAAAACCTGAAGACTTAATTCAAAGACTTATCCCTAAGACTCAACACTGAGACTTAAACCTAAGATTTAAGACTTAACCCTAAGACTTAGCCCCAAGACTTAAGTCTAAGACTTCAACTTATGAATTAAACTTTAGACTTAACCCTAAGTCTCAAGCCATAAGACTTCACCTTAAGACTTCACCTGAAGACTTAACCTTAAAATTTAACCCTAAGACTGAACCCTAAAATATAACTTTTAAGACTTAACAATAAGACTGAACATTAAGACACAACCTTACGACTTCTACCCTGAGACCTAACCTTGAGACTTAACACTGAGATTTAACCCTAAGACTTAACTTTAAGATGTAACATTCGGACTTAACCTTAAAACTTAACCCTAAGTCTCAACCTTAAGAAGTAACTTGAAGACTTAACCCTGAGAATGAACTCTAAGACTTCAACTTAATAATGAACGCTCAGATATAACCCTCAGACTTAAACTTAAGAAATAACCCTAAGACTTAACCTTAATATTTAACTTGAAGATGTAACCTTAAGGCTTAACCCTAAACTTAACCCTAAGAGTTAACCTTAAGTGTTGACCTTACAGATTTAACCCTGAGAGTTAACCTTAGGACTGAAACGTTAAGACTTAACCCTAAGACTTATCCCCAAGACGTAACTCTAAAGAGTTAACCCGAAGACTTCAGCTTGTGATTTAAACTTTAGACTGAACGCTAAGACTTAAAATTACGATTTAACATTAAGATTTAACCATAAGACTTAACCCTAAGACTTCAGGTTAAGTTTTAACCTTAAGACTCAGCCCTGAGACTTAGTCGTGAAATTTATCCATAAGACTTATCCCTAAAACTGAAAACTGAGACTTAAACCTAAGATTTAACCTGAAGACTTAACCCTAAAACGTAGCCCTGAGACTTATCCTTGAGCTTTAACCTTGATACTTAATCCTGAGACTTAGCCCTAAGACTTATCCCCAAGACATAACTCTAAGGCTTAACCCTAAGACTTAACCTTAAGGCTCAACCTTAAGACTTAACATTAAGACTTAACCCTGAGACTTAACCATAAGACTTATCCTCAAGATTGTACTCTAAGACTTAACCCTAAGACTTAAGATGAAGACTTAACCCTAAGACTCAATCTATGAGATGTAAACTTAAGACTTAATTAACCCTAAGGCTCAATCTATGAGATGTAAACTTAAGACTTAACCTTTAGGAATTAACCCTGACACTTAACCTTAAGGCTTAACCCTAAGACTTAAGCTTAAGGTTTAAACTTAAGACTTATCCCTAAGACATAATCCTGAGACTTAACCCTAAGACTTAACCTCAAGTTTAACTTCAAAACTTAACCCTAAGACTGAATCCTAAGACACAACTTGACCACGTAACCCTGAGACTTAACCTTGAGACTTTACCTTGAAATTTAACCCTGGGATTTAACCCTAAGTCTTAATGCTAAGACTTAACTTGAAGATGTACCATTAAGACTTAACCTTAAAGCGTAACCTTAAGATTTACACTCAATACTTAACCCTAAGACTTAACCCTATGACTTAAACTTAAGGTTAAACCTTAAGACAAAACCTGAAGACTTAATTCAAAGACTTATCCCTAAGACTCAACACTGAGACTTAAACCTAAGATTTAAGATTTAACCCTAAGACTTAGCCCCAAGACTTAAGTCTAAGACTTCAACTTATGAATTAAACTTTAGACTTAACCCTAAGACTCAAGCCATAAGACTTCACCTTAAGACTTCACCTGAAGACTTAACCTTAAAATTTAACCCTAAGACTGAACCCTAAAATATAACTTTTAAGACTTAACAATAAGACTGAACATTAAGACACAACCTTACGACTTCTACCCTGAGACCTAACCTTGAGACTTAACACTGAGATTTAACCCTAAGACTTAACTTTAAGATGTAACATTCGGACTTAACCTTAAAACTTAACCCTAAGCCTCAACCTTAAGAAGTAACTTGAAGACTTAACCCTGAGAATGAACTCTAAGACTTCAACTTAATAATGAACGCTCAGATATAACCCTCAGACTTAAACTTAAGAAATAACCCTAAGACTTAACCTTAATATTTAACTTGAAGATGTAACCTTAAGGCTTAACCCTAAACTTAACCCTAAGAGTTAACCTTAAGTGTTGACCTTACAGATTTAACCCTAAGAGTTAACCTTAGGACTGAAACGTTAAGACTTAACCCTAAGACTTATCCCCAAGACGTAACTCTAAAGAGTTAACCCTAAGACTTCAGCTTGTGATTTAAACTTTAGACTGAACGCTAAGACTTAAAATTACGATTTAACATTAAGATTTAACCATAAGACTTAACCCTAAGACTTCAGGTTAAGTTTTAACCTTAAGACTCAGCCCTGAGACTTAGTCGTGAAATTTATCCATAAGACTTATCCCTAAAACTGAAAACTGAGACTTAAACCTAAGATTTAACCTGAAGACTTAACCCTAAAACGTAGCCCTGAGACTTATCCTTGAGCTTTAACCTTGATACTTAATCCTGAGACTTAGCCCTAAGGCTTATCCCCAAGACATAACTCTAAGGCTTAACCCTAAGACTTAACCTTAAGGCTCAACCTTAAGACTTAACATTAAGACTTAACCCTGAGACTTAACCATAAGACTTATCCTCAAGATTGTACTCTAAGACTTAACCCTAAGACTTAAGATGAAGACTTAACCCTAAGACTCAATCTATGAGATGTAAACTTAAGACTTAATTAACCCTAAGGCTCAATCTATGAGATGTAAACTTAAGACTTAACCTTTAGGAATTAACCCTGACACTTAACCTTAAGGCTTAACCCTAAGACTTAAGCTTAAGGTTTAAACTTAAGACTTATCCCTAAGACATAATCCTGAGACTTAACCCTAAGACTTAACCTCAAGTTTAACTTCAAAACTTAACCCTAAGACTGAATCCTAAGACACAACTTGACCACGTAACCCTGAGACTTAACCTTGAGACTTTACCTTGAAATTTAACCCTGGGATTTAACCCTAAGTCTTAATGCTAAGACTTAACTTTAAGATGTACCATTAAGACTTAACCTTAAAGCGTAACCTTAAGATTTACACTCAATACTTAACCCTAAGACTTAACCCTATGACTTAAACTTAAGGTTAAACCTTAAGACAAAACCTGAAGACTTAATTCAAAGACTTATCCCTAAGACTCAACACTGAGACTTAAACCTAAGATTTAAGACTTAACCCTAAGACTTAGCCCCAAGACTTAAGTCTAAGACTTCAACTTATGAATTAAACTTTAGACTTAACCCTAAGTCTCAAGCCATAAGACTTCACCTTAAGACTTCACCTGAAGACTTAACCTTAAAATTTAACCCTAAGACTGAACCCTAAAATATAACTTTTAAGACTTAACAATAAGACTGAACATTAAGACACAACCTTACGACTTCTACCCTGAGACCTAACCTTGAGACTTAACACTGAGATTTAACCCTAAGACTTAACTTTAAGATGTAACATTCGGACTTAACCTTAAAACTTAACCCTAAGTCTCAACCTTAAGAAGTAACTTGAAGACTTAACCCTGAGAATGAACTCTAAGACTTCAACTTAATAATGAACGCTCAGATATAACCCTCAGACTTAAACTTAAGAAATAACCCTAAGACTTAACCTTAATATTTAACTTGAAGATGTAACCTTAAGGCTTAACCCTAAACTTAACCCTAAGAGTTAACCTTAAGTGTTGACCTTACAGATTTAACCCTGAGAGTTAACCTTAGGACTGAAACGTTAAGACTTAACCCTAAGACTTATCCCCAAGACGTAACTCTAAAGAGTTAACCCGAAGACTTCAGCTTGTGATTTAAACTTTAGACTGAACGCTAAGACTTAAAATTACGATTTAACATTAAGATTTAACCATAAGACTTAACCCTAAGACTTCAGGTTAAGTTTTAACCTTAAGACTCAGCCCTGAGACTTAGTCGTGAAATTTATCCATAAGACTTATCCCTAAAACTGAAAACTGAGACTTAAACCTAAGATTTAACCTCAAGACTTAACCCTAAAACGTAGCCCTGAGACTTATCCTTGAGCTTTAACCTTGATACTTAATCCTGAGACTTAGCCCTAAGACTTATCCCCAAGACATAACTCTAAGGCTTAACCCTAAGACTTAACCTTAAGGCTCAACCTTAAGACTTAACATTAAGACTTAACCCTGAGACTTAACCATAAGACTTATCCTCAAGATTGTACTCTAAGACTTAACCCTAAGACTTAAGATGAAGACTTAACCCTAAGGCTCAATCTATGAGATGTAAACTTAAGACTTAACCTTTAGGAATTAACCCTGACACTTAACCTTAAGGCTTAACCCTAAGACTTAAGCTTAAGGTTTAAACTTAAGACTTATCCCTAAGACATAATCCTGAGACTTAACCCTAAGACTTAACCTCAAGTTTAACTTCAAAACTTAACCCTAAGACTGAATCCTAAGACACAACTTGACCACGTAACCCTGAGACTTAACCTTGAGACTTTACCTTGAAATTTAACCCTGGGATTTAACCCTAAGTCTTAATGCTAAGACTTAACTTGAAGATGTACCATTAAGACTTAACCTTAAAGCGTAACCTTAAGATTTACACTCAATACTTAACCCTAAGACTTAACCCTATGACTTAAACTTAAGGTTAAACCTTAAGACAAAACCTGAAGACTTAATTCAAAGACTTATCCCTAAGACTCAACACTGAGACTTAAACCTAAGATTTAAGATTTAACCCTAAGACTTAGCCCCAAGACTTAAGTCTAAGACTTCAAGTTATGAATTAAACTTTAGACTTAACCCTAAGACTCAAGCCATAAGACTTCACCTTAAGACTTCACCTGAAGACTTAACCTTAAAATTTAACCCTAAGACTGAACCCTAAAATATAACTTTTAAGACTTAACAATAAGACTGAACATTAAGACACAACCTTACGACTTCTACCCTGAGACCTAACCTTGAGACTTAACACTGAGATTTAACCCTAAGACTTAACTTTAAGATGTAACATTCGGACTTAACCTTAAAACTTAACCCTAAGTCTCAACCTTAAGAAGTAACTTGAAGACTTAACCCTGAGAATGAACTCTAAGACTTCAACTTAATAATGAACGCTCAGATATAACCCTCAGACTTAAACTTAAGAAATAACCCTAAGACTTAACCTTAATATTTAACTTGAAGATGTAACCTTAAGGCTTAACCCTAAACTTAACCCTAAGAGTTAACCTTAAGTGTTGACCTTACAGATTTAACCCTAAGAGTTAACCTTAGGACTGAAACGTTAAGACTTAACCCTAAGACTTATCCCCAAGACGTAACTCTAAAGAGTTAACCCTAAGACTTCAGCTTGTGATTTAAACTTTAGACTGAACGCTAAGACTTAAAATTACGATTTAACATTAAGATTTAACCATAAGACTTAACCCTAAGACTTCAGGTTAAGTTTTAACCTTAAGACTCAGCCCTGAGACTTAGTCGTGAAATTTATCCATAAGACTTATCCCTAAAACTGAAAACTGAGACTTAAACCTAAGATTTAACCTGAAGACTTAACCCTAAAACGTAGCCCTGAGACTTATCCTTGAGCTTTAACCTTGATACTTAATCCTGAGACTTAGCCCTAAGGCTTATCCCCAAGACATAACTCTAAGGCTTAACCCTAAGACTTAACCTTAAGGCTCAACCTTAAGACTTAACATTAAGACTTAACCCTGAGACTTAACCATAAGACTTATCCTCAAGATTGTACTCTAAGACTTAACCCTAAGACTTAAGATGAAGACTTAACCCTAAGACTCAATCTATGAGATGTAAACTTAAGACTTAATTAACCCTAAGGCTCAATCTATGAGATGTAAACTTAAGACTTAACCTTTAGGAATTAACCCTGACACTTAACCTTAAGGCTTAACCCTAAGACTTAAGCTTAAGGTTTAAACTTAAGACTTATCCCTAAGACATAATCCTGAGACTTAACCCTAAGACTTAACCTCAAGTTTAACTTCAAAACTTAACCCTAAGACTGAATCCTAAGACACAACTTGACCACGTAACCCTGAGACTTAACCTTGAGACTTTACCTTGAAATTTAACCCTGGGATTTAACCCTAAGTCTTAATGCTAAGACTTAACTTTAAGATGTACCATTAAGACTTAACCTTAAAGCGTAACCTTAAGATTTACACTCAATACTTAACCCTAAGACTTAACCCTATGACTTAAACTTAAGGTTAAACCTTAAGACAAAACCTGAAGACTTAATTCAAAGACTTATCCCTAAGACTCAACACTGAGACTTAAACCTAAGATTTAAGACTTAACCCTAAGACTTAGCCCCAAGACTTAAGTCTAAGACTTCAACTTATGAATTAAACTTTAGACTTAACCCTAAGTCTCAAGCCATAAGACTTCACCTTAAGACTTCACCTGAAGACTTAACCTTAAAATTTAACCCTAAGACTGAACCCTAAAATATAACTTTTAAGACTTAACAATAAGACTGAACATTAAGACACAACCTTACGACTTCTACCCTGAGACCTAACCTTGAGACTTAACACTGAGATTTAACCCTAAGACTTAACTTTAAGATGTAACATTCGGACTTAACCTTAAAACTTAACCCTAAGTCTCAACCTTAAGAAGTAACTTGAAGACTTAACCCTGAGAATGAACTCTAAGACTTCAACTTAATAATGAACGCTCAGATATAACCCTCAGACTTAAACTTAAGAAATAACCCTAAGACTTAACCTTAATATTTAACTTGAAGATGTAACCTTAAGGCTTAACCCTAAACTTAACCCTAAGAGTTAACCTTAAGTGTTGACCTTACAGATTTAACCCTGAGAGTTAACCTTAGGACTGAAACGTTAAGACTTAACCCTAAGACTTATCCCCAAGACGTAACTCTAAAGAGTTAACCCGAAGACTTCAGCTTGTGATTTAAACTTTAGACTGAACGCTAAGACTTAAAATTACGATTTAACATTAAGATTTAACCATAAGACTTAACCCTAAGACTTCAGGTTAAGTTTTAACCTTAAGACTCAGCCCTGAGACTTAGTCGTGAAATTTATCCATAAGACTTATCCCTAAAACTGAAAACTGAGACTTAAACCTAAGATTTAACCTCAAGACTTAACCCTAAAACGTAGCCCTGAGACTTATCCTTGAGCTTTAACCTTGATACTTAATCCTGAGACTTAGCCCTAAGACTTATCCCCAAGACATAACTCTAAGGCTTAACCCTAAGACTTAACCTTAAGGCTCAACCTTAAGACTTAACATTAAGACTTAACCCTGAGACTTAACCATAAGACTTATCCTCAAGATTGTACTCTAAGACTTAACCCTAAGACTTAAGATGAAGACTTAACCCTAAGGCTCAATCTATGAGATGTAAACTTAAGACTTAACCTTTAGGAATTAACCCTGACACTTAACCTTAAGGCTTAACCCTAAGACTTAAGCTTAAGGTTTAAACTTAAGACTTATCCCTAAGACATAATCCTGAGACTTAACCCTAAGACTTAACCTCAAGTTTAACTTCAAAACTTAACCCTAAGACTGAATCCTAAGACACAACTTGACCACGTAACCCTGAGACTTAACCTTGAGACTTTACCTTGAAATTTAACCCTGGGATTTAACCCTAAGTCTTAATGCTAAGACTTAACTTGAAGATGTACCATTAAGACTTAACCTTAAAGCGTAACCTTAAGATTTACACTCAATACTTAACCCTAAGACTTAACCCTATGACTTAAACTTAAGGTTAAACCTTAAGACAAAACCTGAAGACTTAATTCAAAGACTTATCCCTAAGACTCAACACTGAGACTTAAACCTAAGATTTAAGATTTAACCCTAAGACTTAGCCCCAAGACTTAAGTCTAAGACTTCAAGTTATGAATTAAACTTTAGACTTAACCCTAAGACTCAAGCCATAAGACTTCACCTTAAGACTTCACCTGAAGACTTAACCTTAAAATTTAACCCTAAGACTGAACCCTAAAATATAACTTTTAAGACTTAACAATAAGACTGAACATTAAGACACAACCTTACGACTTCTACCCTGAGACCTAACCTTGAGACTTAACACTGAGATTTAACCCTAAGACTTAACTTTAAGATGTAACATTCGGACTTAACCTTAAAACTTAACCCTAAGTCTCAACCTTAAGAAGTAACTTGAAGACTTAACCCTGAGAATGAACTCTAAGACTTCAACTTAATAATGAACGCTCAGATATAACCCTCAGACTTAAACTTAAGAAATAACCCTAAGACTTAACCTTAATATTTAACTTGAAGATGTAACCTTAAGGCTTAACCCTAAACTTAACCCTAAGAGTTAACCTTAAGTGTTGACCTTACAGATTTAACCCTGAGAGTTAACCTTAGGACTGAAACGTTAAGACTTAACCCTAAGACTTATCCCCAAGACGTAACTCTAAAGAGTTAACCCTAAGACTTCAGCTTGTGATTTAAACTTTAGACTGAACGCTAAGACTTAAAATTACGATTTAACATGAAGATTTAACCATAAGACTTAACCCTAAGACTTCAGGTTAAGTTTTAACCTTAAGACTCAGCCCTGAGACTTAGTCGTGAAATTTATCCATAAGACTTATCCCTAAAACTGAAAACTGAGACTTAAACCTAAGATTTAACCTGAAGACTTAACCCTAAAACGTAGCCCTGAGACTTATCCTTGAGCTTTAACCTTGATACTTAATCCTGAGACTTAGCCCTAAGACTTATCCCCAAGACATAACTCTAAGGCTTAACCCTAAGACTTAACCTTAAGGCTCAACCTTAAGACTTAACATTAAGACTTAACCCTGAGACTTAACCATAAGACTTATCCTCAAGATTGTACTCTAAGACTTAACCCTAAGACTTAAGATGAAGACTTAACCCTAAGGCTCAATCTATGAGATGTAAACTTAAGACTTAACCTTTAGGAATTAACCCTGACACTTAACCTTAAGGCTTAACCCTAAGACTTAAGCTTAAGGTTTAAACTTAAGACTTATCCCTAAGACATAATCCTGAGACTTAACCCTAAGACTTAACCTCAAGTTTAACTTCAAAACTTAACCCTAAGACTGAATCCTAAGACACAACTTGACCACGTAACCCTGAGACTTAACCTTGAGACTTTACCTTGAAATTTAACCCTGGGATTTAACCCTAAGTCTTAATGCTAAGACTTAACTTGAAGATGTACCATTAAGACTTAACCTTAAAGCGTAACCTTAAGATTTACACTCAATACTTAACCCTAAGACTTAACCCTATGACTTAAACTTAAGGTTAAACCTTAAGACAAAACCTGAAGACTTAATTCAAAGACTTATCCCTAAGACTCAACACTGAGACTTAAACCTAAGATTTAAGATTTAACCCTAAGACTTAGCCCCAAGACTTAAGTCTAAGACTTCAAGTTATGAATTAAACTTTAGACTTAACCCTAAGACTCAAGCCATAAGACTTCACCTTAAGACTTCACCTGAAGACTTAACCTTAAAATTTAACCCTAAGACTGAACCCTAAAATATAACTTTTAAGACTTAACAATAAGACTGAACATTAAGACACAACCTTACGACTTCTACCCTGAGACCTAACCTTGAGACTTAACACTGAGATTTAACCCTAAGACTTAACTTTAAGATGTAACATTCGGACTTAACCTTAAAACTTAACCCTAAGTCTCAACCTTAAGAAGTAACTTGAAGACTTAACCCTGAGAATGAACTCTAAGACTTCAACTTAATAACGAACGCTCAGATATAACCCTCAGACTTAAACTTAAGAAATAACCCTAAGACTTAACCTTAATATTTAACTTGAAGATGTAACCTTAAGGCTTAACCCTAAACTTAACCCTAAGAGTTAACCTTAAGTGTTGACCTTACAGATTTAACCCTGAGAGTTAACCTTAGGACTGAAACGTTAAGACTTAACCCTAAGACTTATCCCCAAGACGTAACTCTAAAGAGTTAACCCTAAGACTTCAGCTTGTGATTTAAACTTTAGACTGAACGCTAAGACTTAAAATTACGATTTAACATGAAGATTTAACCATAAGACTTAACCCTAAGACTTCAGGTTAAGTTTTAACCTTAAGACTCAGCCCTGAGACTTAGTCGTGAAATTTATCCATAAGACTTATCCCTAAAACTGAAAACTGAGACTTAAACCTAAGATTTAACCTCAAGACTTAACCCTAAAACGTAGCCCTGAGACTTATCCTTGAGCTTTAACCTTGATACTTAATCCTGAGACTTAGCCCTAAGACTTATCCCCAAGACATAACTCTAAGGCTTAACCCTAAGACTTAACCTTAAGGCTCAACCTTAAGACTTAACATTAAGACTTAACCCTGAGACTTAACCATAAGACTTATCCTCAAGATTGTACTCTAAGACTTAACCCTAAGACTTAAGATGAAGACTTAACCCTAAGGCTCAATCTATGAGATGTAAACTTAAGACTTAACCTTTAGGAATTAACCCTGACACTTAACCTTAAGGCTTAACCCTAAGACTTAAGCTTAAGGTTTAAACTTAAGACTTATCCCTAAGACATAATCCTGAGACTTAACCCTAAGACTTAACCTCAAGTTTAACTTCAAAACTTAACCCTAAGACTGAATCCTAAGACACAACTTGACCACGTAACCCTGAGACTTAACCTTGAGACTTTACCTTGAAATTTAACCCTGGGATTTAACCCTAAGTCTTAATGCTAAGACTTAACTTGAAGATGTACCATTAAGACTTAACCTTAAAGCGTAACCTTAAGATTTACACTCAATACTTAACCCTAAGACTTAACCCTATGACTTAAACTTAAGGTTAAACCTTAAGACAAAACCTGAAGACTTAATTCAAAGACTTATCCCTAAGACTCAACACTGAGACTTAAACCTAAGATTTAAGATTTAACCCTAAGACTTAGCCCCAAGACTTAAGTCTAAGACTTCAAGTTATGAATTAAACTTTAGACTTAACCCTAAGACTCAAGCCATAAGACTTCACCTTAAGACTTCACCTGAAGACTTAACCTTAAAATTTAACCCTAAGACTGAACCCTAAAATATAACTTTTAAGACTTAACAATAAGACTGAACATTAAGACACAACCTTACGACTTCTACCCTGAGACCTAACCTTGAGACTTAACACTGAGATTTAACCCTAAGACTTAACTTTAAGATGTAACATTCGGACTTAACCTTAAAACTTAACCCTAAGTCTCAACCTTAAGAAGTAACTTGAAGACTTAACCCTGAGAATGAACTCTAAGACTTCAACTTAATAATGAACACTCAGATATAACCCTCAGACTTAAACTTAAGAAATAACCCTAAGACTTAACCTTAATATTTAACTTGAAGATGTAACCTTAAGGCTTAACCCTAAACTTAACCCTAAGAGTTAACCTTAAGTGTTGACCTTACAGATTTAACCCTGAGAGTTAACCTTAGGACTGAAACGTTAAGACTTAACCCTAAGACTTATCCCCAAGACGTAACTCTAAAGAGTTAACCCTAAGACTTCAGCTTGTGATTTAAACTTTAGACTGAACGCTAAGACTTAAAATTACGATTTAACATGAAGATTTAACCATAAGACTTAACCCTAAGACTTCAGGTTAAGTTTTAACCTTAAGACTCAGCCCTGAGACTTAGTCGTGAAATTTATCCATAAGACTTATCCCTAAAACTGAAAACTGAGACTTAAACCTAAGATTTAACCTGAAGACTTAACCCTAAAACGTAGCCCTGAGACTTATCCTTGAGCTTTAACCTTGATACTTAATCCTGAGACTTAGCCCTAAGACTTATCCCCAAGACATAACTCTAAGGCTTAACCCTAAGACTTAACCTTAAGGCTCAACCTTAAGACTTAACATTAAGACTTAACCCTGAGACTTAACCATAAGACTTATCCTCAAGATTGTACTCTAAGACTTAACCCTAAGACTTAAGATGAAGACTTAACCCTAAGGCTCAATCTATGAGATGTAAACTTAAGACTTAACCTTTAGGAATTAACCCTGACACTTAACCTTAAGGCTTAACCCTAAGACTTAAGCTTAAGGTTTAAACTTAAGACTTATCCCTAAGACATAATCCTGAGACTTAACCCTAAGACTTAACCTCAAGTTTAACTTCAAAACTTAACCCTAAGACTGAATCCTAAGACACAACTTGACCACGTAACCCTGAGACTTAACCTTGAGACTTTACCTTGAAATTTAACCCTGGGATTTAACCCTAAGTCTTAATGCTAAGACTTAACTTGAAGATGTACCATTAAGACTTAACCTTAAAGCGTAACCTTAAGATTTACACTCAATACTTAACCCTAAGACTTAACCCTATGACTTAAACTTAAGGTTAAACCTTAAGACAAAACCTGAAGACTTAATTCAAAGACTTATCCCTAAGACTCAACACTGAGACTTAAACCTAAGATTTAAGATTTAACCCTAAGACTTAGCCCCAAGACTT
Source organism: Falco punctatus (assembly GCF_963210335.1). NCBI lineage: Eukaryota > Metazoa > Chordata > Aves > Falconiformes > Falconidae > Falco > Falco punctatus. The sequence continues at coordinate 264,361 of NW_027660253.1, forward strand.
AAGTCTAAGACTTCAAGTTATGAATTAAACTTTAGACTTAACCCTAAGACTCAAGCCATAAGACTTCACCTTAAGACTTCACCTGAAGACTTAACCTTAAAATTTAACCCTAAGACTGAACCCTAAAATATAACTTTTAAGACTTAACAATAAGACTGAACATTAAGACACAACCTTACGACTTCTACCCTGAGACCTAACCTTGAGACTTAACACTGAGATTTAACCCTAAGACTTAACTTTAAGATGTAACATTCGGACTTAACCTTAAAACTTAACCCTAAGTCTCAACCTTAAGAAGTAACTTGAAGACTTAACCCTGAGAATGAACTCTAAGACTTCAACTTAATAACGAACGCTCAGATATAACCCTCAGACTTAAACTTAAGAAATAACCCTAAGACTTAACCTTAATATTTAACTTGAAGATGTAACCTTAAGGCTTAACCCTAAACTTAACCCTAAGAGTTAACCTTAAGTGTTGACCTTACAGATTTAACCCTGAGAGTTAACCTTAGGACTGAAACGTTAAGACTTAACCCTAAGACTTATCCCCAAGACGTAACTCTAAAGAGTTAACCCTAAGACTTCAGCTTGTGATTTAAACTTTAGACTGAACGCTAAGACTTAAAATTACGATTTAACATGAAGATTTAACCATAAGACTTAACCCTAAGACTTCAGGTTAAGTTTTAACCTTAAGACTCAGCCCTGAGACTTAGTCGTGAAATTTATCCATAAGACTTATCCCTAAAACTGAAAACTGAGACTTAAACCTAAGATTTAACCTCAAGACTTAACCCTAAAACGTAGCCCTGAGACTTATCCTTGAGCTTTAACCTTGATACTTAATCCTGAGACTTAGCCCTAAGACTTATCCCCAAGACATAACTCTAAGGCTTAACCCTAAGACTTAACCTTAAGGCTCAACCTTAAGACTTAACATTAAGACTTAACCCTGAGACTTAACCATAAGACTTATCCTCAAGATTGTACTCTAAGACTTAACCCTAAGACTTAAGATGAAGACTTAACCCTAAGGCTCAATCTATGAGATGTAAACTTAAGACTTAACCTTTAGGAATTAACCCTGACACTTAACCTTAAGGCTTAACCCTAAGACTTAAGCTTAAGGTTTAAACTTAAGACTTATCCCTAAGACATAATCCTGAGACTTAACCCTAAGACTTAACCTCAAGTTTAACTTCAAAACTTAACCCTAAGACTGAATCCTAAGACACAACTTGACCACGTAACCCTGAGACTTAACCTTGAGACTTTACCTTGAAATTTAACCCTGGGATTTAACCCTAAGTCTTAATGCTAAGACTTAACTTGAAGATGTACCATTAAGACTTAACCTTAAAGCGTAACCTTAAGATTTACACTCAATACTTAACCCTAAGACTTAACCCTATGACTTAAACTTAAGGTTAAACCTTAAGACAAAACCTGAAGACTTAATTCAAAGACTTATCCCTAAGACTCAACACTGAGACTTAAACCTAAGATTTAAGATTTAACCCTAAGACTTAGCCCCAAGACTTAAGTCTAAGACTTCAAGTTATGAATTAAACTTTAGACTTAACCCTAAGACTCAAGCCATAAGACTTCACCTTAAGACTTCACCTGAAGACTTAACCTTAAAATTTAACCCTAAGACTGAACCCTAAAATATAACTTTTAAGACTTAACAATAAGACTGAACATTAAGACACAACCTTACGACTTCTACCCTGAGACCTAACCTTGAGACTTAACACTGAGATTTAACCCTAAGACTTAACTTTAAGATGTAACATTCGGACTTAACCTTAAAACTTAACCCTAAGTCTCAACCTTAAGAAGTAACTTGAAGACTTAACCCTGAGAATGAACTCTAAGACTTCAACTTAATAACGAACGCTCAGATATAACCCTCAGACTTAAACTTAAGAAATAACCCTAAGACTTAACCTTAATATTTAACTTGAAGATGTAACCTTAAGGCTTAACCCTAAACTTAACCCTAAGAGTTAACCTTAAGTGTTGACCTTACAGATTTAACCCTGAGAGTTAACCTTAGGACTGAAACGTTAAGACTTAACCCTAAGACTTATCCCCAAGACGTAACTCTAAAGAGTTAACCCTAAGACTTCAGCTTGTGATTTAAACTTTAGACTGAACGCTAAGACTTAAAATTACGATTTAACATTAAGATTTAACCATAAGACTTAACCCTAAGACTTCAGGTTAAGTTTTAACCTTAAGACTCAGCCCTGAGACTTAGTCGTGAAATTTATCCATAAGACTTATCCCTAAAATTGAAAACTGAGACTTAAACCTAAGATTTAACCTGAAGACTTAACCCTAAAACGTAGCCCTGAGACTTATCCTTGAGCTTTAACCTTGATACTTAATCCTGAGACTTAGCCCTAAGACTTATCCCCAAGACATAACTCTAAGGCTTAACCCTAAGACTTAACCTTAAGGCTCAACCTTAAGACTTAACATTAAGACTTAACCCTGAGACTTAACCATAAGACTTATCCTCAAGATTGTACTCTAAGACTTAACCCTAAGACTTAAGATGAAGACTTAACCCTAAGACTCAATCTATGAGATGTAAACTTAAGACTTAATTAACCCTAAGACGCAATCTATGAGATGTCAACTTAAGACTTAACCTTTAGGAATTAACCCTGACACTTAACCTTAAGGCTTAACCCTAAGACTTAAGCTTAAGGTTTAAACTTAAGACTTATCCCTAAGACATAATCCTGAGACTTAACCCTAAGACTTAACCTCAAGTTTAACTTCAAAACTTAACCCTAAGACTGAATCCTAAGACACAACTTGACCACGTAACCCTGAGACTTAACCTTGAGACTTTACCTTGAAATTTAACCCTGGGATTTAACCCTAAGTCTTAATGCTAAGACTTCACTTGAAGATGTACCATTAAGACTTAACCTTAAAGCGTAACCTTAAGATTTACACTCAATACTTAACCCTAAGACTTAACCCTATGACTTAAACTTAAGGTTAAACCTTAAGACAAAACCTGAAGACTTAATTCAAAGACTTATCCCTAAGACTCAACACTGAGACTTAAACCTAAGATTTAAGATTTAACCCTAAGACTTAGCCCCAAGACTTAAGTCTAAGACTTCAAGTTATGAATTAAACTTTAGACTTAACCCTAAGACTCAAGCCATAAGACTTCACCTTAAGACTTCACCTGAAGACTTAACCTTAAAATTTAACCCTAAGACTGAACCCTAAAATATAACTTTTAAGACTTAACAATAAGACTGAACATTAAGACACAACCTTACGACTTCTACCCTGAGACCTAACCTTGAGACTTAACACTGAGATTTAACCCTAAGACTTAACTTTAAGATGTAACATTCGGACTTAACCTTAAAACTTAACCCTAAGTCTCAACCTTAAGAAGTAACTTGAAGACTTAACCCTGAGAATGAACTCTAAGACTTCAACTTAATAATGAACGCTCAGATATAACCCTCAGACTTAAACTTAAGAAATAACCCTAAGACTTAACCTTAATATTTAACTTGAAGATGTAACCTTAAGGCTTAACCCTAAACTTAACCCTAAGAGTTAACCTTAAGTGTTGACCTTACAGATTTAACCCTGAGAGTTAACCTTAGGACTGAAACGTTAAGACTTAACCCTAAGACTTATCCCCAAGACGTAACTCTAAAGAGTTAACCCTAAGACTTCAGCTTGTGATTTAAACTTTAGACTGAACGCTAAGACTTAAAATTACGATTTAACATGAAGATTTAACCATAAGACTTAACCCTAAGACTTCAGGTTAAGTTTTAACCTTAAGACTCAGCCCTGAGACTTAGTCGTGAAATTTATCCATAAGACTTATCCCTAAAACTGAAAACTGAGACTTAAACCTAAGATTTAACCTCAAGACTTAACCCTAAAACGTAGCCCTGAGACTTATCCTTGAGCTTTAACCTTGATACTTAATCCTGAGACTTAGCCCTAAGACTTATCCCCAAGACATAACTCTAAGGCTTAACCCTAAGACTTAACCTTAAGGCTCAACCTTAAGACTTAACATTAAGACTTAACCCTGAGACTTAACCATAAGACTTATCCTCAAGATTGTACTCTAAGACTTAACCCTAAGACTTAAGATGAAGACTTAACCCTAAGGCTCAATCTATGAGATGTAAACTTAAGACTTAACCTTTAGGAATTAACCCTGACACTTAACCTTAAGGCTTAACCCTAAGACTTAAGCTTAAGGTTTAAACTTAAGACTTATCCCTAAGACATAATCCTGAGACTTAACCCTAAGACTTAACCTCAAGTTTAACTTCAAAACTTAACCCTAAGACTGAATCCTAAGACACAACTTGACCACGTAACCCTGAGACTTAACCTTGAGACTTTACCTTGAAATTTAACCCTGGGATTTAACCCTAAGTCTTAATGCTAAGACTTAACTTGAAGATGTACCATTAAGACTTAACCTTAAAGCGTAACCTTAAGATTTACACTCAATACTTAACCCTAAGACTTAACCCTATGACTTAAACTTAAGGTTAAACCTTAAGACAAAACCTGAAGACTTAATTCAAAGACTTATCCCTAAGACTCAACACTGAGACTTAAACCTAAGATTTAAGATTTAACCCTAAGACTTAGCCCCAAGACTTAAGTCTAAGACTTCAAGTTATGAATTAAACTTTAGACTTAACCCTAAGACTCAAGCCATAAGACTTCACCTTAAGACTTCACCTGAAGACTTAACCTTAAAATTTAACCCTAAGACTGAACCCTAAAATATAACTTTTAAGACTTAACAATAAGACTGAACATTAAGACACAACCTTACGACTTCTACCCTGAGACCTAACCTTGAGACTTAACACTGAGATTTAACCCTAAGACTTAACTTTAAGATGTAACATTCGGACTTAACCTTAAAACTTAACCCTAAGTCTCAACCTTAAGAAGTAACTTGAAGACTTAACCCTGAGAATGAACTCTAAGACTTCAACTTAATAATGAACACTCAGATATAACCCTCAGACTTAAACTTAAGAAATAACCCTAAGACTTAACCTTAATATTTAACTTGAAGATGTAACCTTAAGGCTTAACCCTAAACTTAACCCTAAGAGTTAACCTTAAGTGTTGACCTTACAGATTTAACCCTGAGAGTTAACCTTAGGACTGAAACGTTAAGACTTAACCCTAAGACTTATCCCCAAGACGTAACTCTAAAGAGTTAACCCTAAGACTTCAGCTTGTGATTTAAACTTTAGACTGAACGCTAAGACTTAAAATTACGATTTAACATGAAGATTTAACCATAAGACTTAACCCTAAGACTTCAGGTTAAGTTTTAACCTTAAGACTCAGCCCTGAGACTTAGTCGTGAAATTTATCCATAAGACTTATCCCTAAAACTGAAAACTGAGACTTAAACCTAAGATTTAACCTGAAGACTTAACCCTAAAACGTAGCCCTGAGACTTATCCTTGAGCTTTAACCTTGATACTTAATCCTGAGACTTAGCCCTAAGACTTATCCCCAAGACATAACTCTAAGGCTTAACCCTAAGACTTAACCTTAAGGCTCAACCTTAAGACTTAACATTAAGACTTAACCCTGAGACTTAACCATAAGACTTATCCTCAAGATTGTACTCTAAGACTTAACCCTAAGACTTAAGATGAAGACTTAACCCTAAGGCTCAATCTATGAGATGTAAACTTAAGACTTAACCTTTAGGAATTAACCCTGACACTTAACCTTAAGGCTTAACCCTAAGACTTAAGCTTAAGGTTTAAACTTAAGACTTATCCCTAAGACATAATCCTGAGACTTAACCCTAAGACTTAACCTCAAGTTTAACTTCAAAACTTAACCCTAAGACTGAATCCTAAGACACAACTTGACCACGTAACCCTGAGACTTAACCTTGAGACTTTACCTTGAAATTTAACCCTGGGATTTAACCCTAAGTCTTAATGCTAAGACTTAACTTGAAGATGTACCATTAAGACTTAACCTTAAAGCGTAACCTTAAGATTTACACTCAATACTTAACCCTAAGACTTAACCCTATGACTTAAACTTAAGGTTAAACCTTAAGACAAAACCTGAAGACTTAATTCAAAGACTTATCCCTAAGACTCAACACTGAGACTTAAACCTAAGATTTAAGATTTAACCCTAAGACTTAGCCCCAAGACTTAAGTCTAAGACTTCAAGTTATGAATTAAACTTTAGACTTAACCCTAAGACTCAAGCCATAAGACTTCACCTTAAGACTTCACCTGAAGACTTAACCTTAAAATTTAACCCTAAGACTGAACCCTAAAATATAACTTTTAAGACTTAACAATAAGACTGAACATTAAGACACAACCTTACGACTTCTACCCTGAGACCTAACCTTGAGACTTAACACTGAGATTTAACCCTAAGACTTAACTTTAAGATGTAACATTCGGACTTAACCTTAAAACTTAACCCTAAGTCTCAACCTTAAGAAGTAACTTGAAGACTTAACCCTGAGAATGAACTCTAAGACTTCAACTTAATAACGAACGCTCAGATATAACCCTCAGACTTAAACTTAAGAAATAACCCTAAGACTTAACCTTAATATTTAACTTGAAGATGTAACCTTAAGGCTTAACCCTAAACTTAACCCTAAGAGTTAACCTTAAGTGTTGACCTTACAGATTTAACCCTGAGAGTTAACCTTAGGACTGAAACGTTAAGACTTAACCCTAAGACTTATCCCCAAGACGTAACTCTAAAGAGTTAACCCTAAGACTTCAGCTTGTGATTTAAACTTTAGACTGAACGCTAAGACTTAAAATTACGATTTAACATGAAGATTTAACCATAAGACTTAACCCTAAGACTTCAGGTTAAGTTTTAACCTTAAGACTCAGCCCTGAGACTTAGTCGTGAAATTTATCCATAAGACTTATCCCTAAAACTGAAAACTGAGACTTAAACCTAAGATTTAACCTCAAGACTTAACCCTAAAACGTAGCCCTGAGACTTATCCTTGAGCTTTAACCTTGATACTTAATCCTGAGACTTAGCCCTAAGACTTATCCCCAAGACATAACTCTAAGGCTTAACCCTAAGACTTAACCTTAAGGCTCAACCTTAAGACTTAACATTAAGACTTAACCCTGAGACTTAACCATAAGACTTATCCTCAAGATTGTACTCTAAGACTTAACCCTAAGACTTAAGATGAAGACTTAACCCTAAGGCTCAATCTATGAGATGTAAACTTAAGACTTAACCTTTAGGAATTAACCCTGACACTTAACCTTAAGGCTTAACCCTAAGACTTAAGCTTAAGGTTTAAACTTAAGACTTATCCCTAAGACATAATCCTGAGACTTAACCCTAAGACTTAACCTCAAGTTTAACTTCAAAACTTAACCCTAAGACTGAATCCTAAGACACAACTTGACCACGTAACCCTGAGACTTAACCTTGAGACTTTACCTTGAAATTTAACCCTGGGATTTAACCCTAAGTCTTAATGCTAAGACTTAACTTGAAGATGTACCATTAAGACTTAACCTTAAAGCGTAACCTTAAGATTTACACTCAATACTTAACCCTAAGACTTAACCCTATGACTTAAACTTAAGGTTAAACCTTAAGACAAAACCTGAAGACTTAATTCAAAGACTTATCCCTAAGACTCAACACTGAGACTTAAACCTAAGATTTAAGATTTAACCCTAAGACTTAGCCCCAAGACTTAAGTCTAAGACTTCAAGTTATGAATTAAACTTTAGACTTAACCCTAAGACTCAAGCCATAAGACTTCACCTTAAGACTTCACCTGAAGACTTAACCTTAAAATTTAACCCTAAGACTGAACCCTAAAATATAACTTTTAAGACTTAACAATAAGACTGAACATTAAGACACAACCTTACGACTTCTACCCTGAGACCTAACCTTGAGACTTAACACTGAGATTTAACCCTAAGACTTAACTTTAAGATGTAACATTCGGACTTAACCTTAAAACTTAACCCTAAGTCTCAACCTTAAGAAGTAACTTGAAGACTTAACCCTGAGAATGAACTCTAAGACTTCAACTTAATAACGAACGCTCAGATATAACCCTCAGACTTAAACTTAAGAAATAACCCTAAGACTTAACCTTAATATTTAACTTGAAGATGTAACCTTAAGGCTTAACCCTAAACTTAACCCTAAGAGTTAACCTTAAGTGTTGACCTTACAGATTTAACCCTGAGAGTTAACCTTAGGACTGAAACGTTAAGACTTAACCCTAAGACTTATCCCCAAGACGTAACTCTAAAGAGTTAACCCTAAGACTTCAGCTTGTGATTTAAACTTTAGACTGAACGCTAAGACTTAAAATTACGATTTAACATTAAGATTTAACCATAAGACTTAACCCTAAGACTTCAGGTTAAGTTTTAACCTTAAGACTCAGCCCTGAGACTTAGTCGTGAAATTTATCCATAAGACTTATCCCTAAAATTGAAAACTGAGACTTAAACCTAAGATTTAACCTGAAGACTTAACCCTAAAACGTAGCCCTGAGACTTATCCTTGAGCTTTAACCTTGATACTTAATCCTGAGACTTAGCCCTAAGACTTATCCCCAAGACATAACTCTAAGGCTTAACCCTAAGACTTAACCTTAAGGCTCAACCTTAAGACTTAACATTAAGACTTAACCCTGAGACTTAACCATAAGACTTATCCTCAAGATTGTACTCTAAGACTTAACCCTAAGACTTAAGATGAAGACTTAACCCTAAGACTCAATCTATGAGATGTAAACTTAAGACTTAATTAACCCTAAGACGCAATCTATGAGATGTCAACTTAAGACTTAACCTTTAGGAATTAACCCTGACACTTAACCTTAAGGCTTAACCCTAAGACTTAAGCTTAAGGTTTAAACTTAAGACTTATCCCTAAGACATAATCCTGAGACTTAACCCTAAGACTTAACCTCAAGTTTAACTTCAAAACTTAACCCTAAGACTGAATCCTAAGACACAACTTGACCACGTAACCCTGAGACTTAACCTTGAGACTTTACCTTGAAATTTAACCCTGGGATTTAACCCTAAGTCTTAATGCTAAGACTTCACTTGAAGATGTACCATTAAGACTTAACCTTAAAGCGTAACCTTAAGATTTACACTCAATACTTAACCCTAAGACTTAACCCTATGACTTAAACTTAAGGTTAAACCTTAAGACAAAACCTGAAGACTTAATTCAAAGACTTATCCCTAAGACTCAACACTGAGACTTAAACCTAAGATTTAAGATTTAACCCTAAGACTTAGCCCCAAGACTTAAGTCTAAGACTTCAAGTTATGAATTAAACTTTAGACTTAACCCTAAGACTCAAGCCATAAGACTTCACCTTAAGACTTCACCTGAAGACTTAACCTTAAAATTTAACCCTAAGACTGAACCCTAAAATATAACTTTTAAGACTTAACAATAAGACTGAACATTAAGACACAACCTTACGACTTCTACCCTGAGACCTAACCTTGAGACTTAACACTGAGATTTAACCCTAAGACTTAACTTTAAGATGTAACATTCGGACTTAACCTTAAAACTTAACCCTAAGTCTCAACCTTAAGAAGTAACTTGAAGACTTAACCCTGAGAATGAACTCTAAGACTTCAACTTAATAATGAACGCTCAGATATAACCCTCAGACTTAAACTTAAGAAATAACCCTAAGACTTAACCTTAATATTTAACTTGAAGATGTAACCTTAAGGCTTAACCCTAAACTTAACCCTAAGAGTTAACCTTAAGTGTTGACCTTACAGATTTAACCCTGAGAGTTAACCTTAGGACTGAAACGTTAAGACTTAACCCTAAGACTTATCCCCAAGACGTAACTCTAAAGAGTTAACCCTAAGACTTCAGCTTGTGATTTAAACTTTAGACTGAACGCTAAGACTTAAAATTACGATTTAACATGAAGATTTAACCATAAGACTTAACCCTAAGACTTCAGGTTAAGTTTTAACCTTAAGACTCAGCCCTGAGACTTAGTCGTGAAATTTATCCATAAGACTTATCCCTAAAACTGAAAACTGAGACTTAAACCTAAGATTTAACCTCAAGACTTAACCCTAAAACGTAGCCCTGAGACTTATCCTTGAGCTTTAACCTTGATACTTAATCCTGAGACTTAGCCCTAAGACTTATCCCCAAGACATAACTCTAAGGCTTAACCCTAAGACTTAACCTTAAGGCTCAACCTTAAGACTTAACATTAAGACTTAACCCTGAGACTTAACCATAAGACTTATCCTCAAGATTGTACTCTAAGACTTAACCCTAAGACTTAAGATGAAGACTTAACCCTAAGGCTCAATCTATGAGATGTAAACTTAAGACTTAACCTTTAGGAATTAACCCTGACACTTAACCTTAAGGCTTAACCCTAAGACTTAAGCTTAAGGTTTAAACTTAAGACTTATCCCTAAGACATAATCCTGAGACTTAACCCTAAGACTTAACCTCAAGTTTAACTTCAAAACTTAACCCTAAGACTGAATCCTAAGACACAACTTGACCACGTAACCCTGAGACTTAACCTTGAGACTTTACCTTGAAATTTAACCCTGGGATTTAACCCTAAGTCTTAATGCTAAGACTTAACTTGAAGATGTACCATTAAGACTTAACCTTAAAGCGTAACCTTAAGATTTACACTCAATACTTAACCCTAAGACTTAACCCTATGACTTAAACTTAAGGTTAAACCTTAAGACAAAACTTGAAGACTTAATTCAAAGACTTATCCCTAAGACTCAACACTGAGACTTAAACCTAAGATTTAAGACTTAACCCTAAGACTTAGCCCCAAGACTTAAGTCTAAGACTTCAAGTTATGAATTAAACTTTAGACTTAACCCTAAGACTCAAGCCATAAGACTTCACCTTAAGACTTAGCCTGAAGACTTAACCTTAAAATTTAACCCTAAGACTGAACCCTAAAATATAACTTTTAAGACTTAACAATAAGACTGAACATTAAGACACAACCTTACGACTTCTACCCTGAGACCTAACCTTGAGACTTAACACTGAGATTTAACCCTAAGACTTAACTTTAAGATGTAACATTCGGACTTAACCTTAAAACTTAACCCTAAGTCTCAACCTTAAGAAGTAACTTGAAGACTTAACCCTGAGAATGAACTCTAAGACTTCAACTTAATAACGAACGCTCAGATATAACCCTCAGACTTAAACTTAAGAAATAACCCTAAGACTTAACCTTAATATTTAACTTGAAGATGTAACCTTAAGGCTTAACCCTAAACTTAACCCTAAGAGTTAACCTTAAGTGTTGACCTTACAGATTTAACCCTGAGAGTTAACCTTAGGACTGAAACGTTAAGACTTAACCCTAAGACTTATCCCCAAGACGTAACTCTAAAGAGTTAACCCTAAGACTTCAGCTTGTGATTTAAACTTTAGACTGAACGCTAAGACTTAAAATTACGATTTAACATTAAGATTTAACCATAAGACTTAACCCTAAGACTTCAGGTTAAGTTTTAACCTTAAGACTCAGCCCTGAGACTTAGTCGTGAAATTTATCCATAAGACTTATCCCTAAAATTGAAAACTGAGACTTAAACCTAAGATTTAACCTGAAGACTTAACCCTAAAACGTAGCCCTGAGACTTATCCTTGAGCTTTAACCTTGATACTTAATCCTGAGACTTAGCCCTAAGACTTATCCCCAAGACATAACTCTAAGGCTTAACCCTAAGACTTAACCTTAAGGCTCAACCTTAAGACTTAACATTAAGACTTAACCCTGAGACTTAACCATAAGACTTATCCTCAAGATTGTACTCTAAGACTTAACCCTAAGACTTAAGATGAAGACTTAACCCTAAGACTCAATCTATGAGATGTAAACTTAAGACTTAATTAACCCTAAGACGCAATCTATGAGATGTCAACTTAAGACTTAACCTTTAGGAATTAACCCTGACACTTAACCTTAAGGCTTAACCCTAAGACTTAAGCTTAAGGTTTAAACTTAAGACTTATCCCTAAGACATAATCCTGAGACTTAACCCTAAGACTTAACCTCAAGTTTAACTTCAAAACTTAACCCTAAGACTGAATCCTAAGACACAACTTGACCACGTAACCCTGAGACTTAACCTTGAGACTTTACCTTGAAATTTAACCCTGGGATTTAACCCTAAGTCTTAATGCTAAGACTTCACTTGAAGATGTACCATTAAGACTTAACCTTAAAGCGTAACCTTAAGATTTACACTCAATACTTAACCCTAAGACTTAACCCTATGACTTAAACTTAAGGTTAAACCTTAAGACAAAACCTGAAGACTTAATTCAAAGACTTATCCCTAAGACTCAACACTGAGACTTAAACCTAAGATTTAAGATTTAACCCTAAGACTTAGCCCCAAGACTTAAGTCTAAGACTTCAAGTTATGAATTAAACTTTAGACTTAACCCTAAGACTCAAGCCATAAGACTTCACCTTAAGACTTCACCTGAAGACTTAACCTTAAAATTTAACCCTAAGACTGAACCCTAAAATATAACTTTTAAGACTTAACAATAAGACTGAACATTAAGACACAACCTTACGACTTCTACCCTGAGACCTAACCTTGAGACTTAACACTGAGATTTAACCCTAAGACTTAACTTTAAGATGTAACATTCGGACTTAACCTTAAAACTTAACCCTAAGTCTCAACCTTAAGAAGTAACTTGAAGACTTAACCCTGAGAATGAACTCTAAGACTTCAACTTAATAATGAACGCTCAGATATAACCCTCAGACTTAAACTTAAGAAATAACCCTAAGACTTAACCTTAATATTTAACTTGAAGATGTAACCTTAAGGCTTAACCCTAAACTTAACCCTAAGAGTTAACCTTAAGTGTTGACCTTACAGATTTAACCCTGAGAGTTAACCTTAGGACTGAAACGTTAAGACTTAACCCTAAGACTTATCCCCAAGACGTAACTCTAAAGAGTTAACCCTAAGACTTCAGCTTGTGATTTAAACTTTAGACTGAACGCTAAGACTTAAAATTACGATTTAACATGAAGATTTAACCATAAGACTTAACCCTAAGACTTCAGGTTAAGTTTTAACCTTAAGACTCAGCCCTGAGACTTAGTCGTGAAATTTATCCATAAGACTTATCCCTAAAACTGAAAACTGAGACTTAAACCTAAGATTTAACCTCAAGACTTAACCCTAAAACGTAGCCCTGAGACTTATCCTTGAGCTTTAACCTTGATACTTAATCCTGAGACTTAGCCCTAAGACTTATCCCCAAGACATAACTCTAAGGCTTAACCCTAAGACTTAACCTTAAGGCTCAACCTTAAGACTTAACATTAAGACTTAACCCTGAGACTTAACCATAAGACTTATCCTCAAGATTGTACTCTAAGACTTAACCCTAAGACTTAAGATGAAGACTTAACCCTAAGGCTCAATCTATGAGATGTAAACTTAAGACTTAACCTTTAGGAATTAACCCTGACACTTAACCTTAAGGCTTAACCCTAAGACTTAAGCTTAAGGTTTAAACTTAAGACTTATCCCTAAGACATAATCCTGAGACTTAACCCTAAGACTTAACCTCAAGTTTAACTTCAAAACTTAACCCTAAGACTGAATCCTAAGACACAACTTGACCACGTAACCCTGAGACTTAACCTTGAGACTTTACCTTGAAATTTAACCCTGGGATTTAACCCTAAGTCTTAATGCTAAGACTTAACTTGAAGATGTACCATTAAGACTTAACCTTAAAGCGTAACCTTAAGATTTACACTCAATACTTAACCCTAAGACTTAACCCTATGACTTAAACTTAAGGTTAAACCTTAAGACAAAACCTGAAGACTTAATTCAAAGACTTATCCCTAAGACTCAACACTGAGACTTAAACCTAAGATTTAAGATTTAACCCTAAGACTTAGCCCCAAGACTTAAGTCTAAGACTTCAAGTTATGAATTAAACTTTAGACTTAACCCTAAGACTCAAGCCATAAGACTTCACCTTAAGACTTCACCTGAAGACTTAACCTTAAAATTTAACCCTAAGACTGAACCCTAAAATATAACTTTTAAGACTTAACAATAAGACTGAACATTAAGACACAACCTTACGACTTCTACCCTGAGACCTAACCTTGAGACTTAACACTGAGATTTAACCCTAAGACTTAACTTTAAGATGTAACATTCGGACTTAACCTTAAAACTTAACCCTAAGTCTCAACCTTAAGAAGTAACTTGAAGACTTAACCCTGAGAATGAACTCTAAGACTTCAACTTAATAACGAACGCTCAGATATAACCCTCAGACTTAAACTTAAGAAATAACCCTAAGACTTAACCTTAATATTTAACTTGAAGATGTAACCTTAAGGCTTAACCCTAAACTTAACCCTAAGAGTTAACCTTAAGTGTTGACCTTACAGATTTAACCCTGAGAGTTAACCTTAGGACTGAAACGTTAAGACTTAACCCTAAGACTTATCCCCAAGACGTAACTCTAAAGAGTTAACCCTAAGACTTCAGCTTGTGATTTCAACTTTAGACTGAACGCTAAGACTTAAAATTACGATTTAACATGAAGATTTAACCATAAGACTTAACCCTAAGACTTCAGGTTAAGTTTTAACCTTAAGACTCAGCCCTGAGACTTAGTCGTGAAATTTATCCATAAGACTTATCCCTAAAACTGAAAACTGAGACTTAAACCTAAGATTTAACCTCAAGACTTAACCCTAAAACGTAGCCCTGAGACTTATCCTTGAGCTTTAACCTTGATACTTAATCCTGAGACTTAGCCCTAAGACTTATCCCCAAGACATAACTCTAAGGCTTAACCCTAAGACTTAACCTTAAGGCTCAACCTTAAGACTTAACATTAAGACTTAACCCTGAGACTTAACCATAAGACTTATCCTCAAGATTGTACTCTAAGACTTAACCCTAAGACTTAAGATGAAGACTTAACCCTAAGGCTCAATCTATGAGATGTAAACTTAAGACTTAACCTTTAGGAATTAACCCTGACACTTAACCTTAAGGCTTAACCCTAAGACTTAAGCTTAAGGTTTAAACTTAAGACTTATCCCTAAGACATAATCCTGAGACTTAACCCTAAGACTTAACCTCAAGTTTAACTTCAAAACTTAACCCTAAGACTGAATCCTAAGACACAACTTGACCACGTAACCCTGAGACTTAACCTTGAGACTTTACCTTGAAATTTAACCCTGGGATTTAACCCTAAGTCTTAATGCTAAGACTTCACTTGAAGATGTACCATTAAGACTTAACCTTAAAGCGTAACCTTAAGATTTACACTCAATACTTAACCCTAAGACTTAACCCTATGACTTAAACTTAAGGTTAAACCTTAAGACAAAACCTGAAGACTTAATTCAAAGACTTATCCCTAAGACTCAACACTGAGACTTAAACCTAAGATTTAAGACTTAACCCTAAGACTTAGCCCCAAGACTTAAGTCTAAGACTTCAACTTATGAATTAAACTTTAGACTTAACCCTAAGACTCAAGCCATAAGACTTCACCTTAAGACTTCACCTGAAGACTTAACCTTAAAATTTAACCCTAAGACTGAACCCTAAAATATAACTTTTAAGACTTAACAATAAGACTGAACATTAAGACACAACCTTACGACTTCTACCCTGAGACCTAACCTTGAGACTTAACACTGAGATTTAACCCTAAGACTTAACTTTAAGATGTAACATTCGGACTTAACCTTAAAACTTAACCCTAAGTCTCAACCTTAAGAAGTAACTTGAAGACTTAACCCTGAGAATGAACTCTAAGACTTCAACTTAATAACGAACGCTCAGATATAACCCTCAGACTTAAACTTAAGAAATAACCCTAAGACTTAACCTTAATATTTAACTTGAAGATGTAACCTTAAGGCTTAACCCTAAACTTAACCCTAAGAGTTAACCTTAAGTGTTGACCTTACAGATTTAACCCTAAGAGTTAACCTTAGGACTGAAACGTTAAGACTTAACCCTAAGACTTA
The DNA here is from genome assembly GCF_963210335.1 of Falco punctatus. Taxonomy (NCBI): domain Eukaryota; kingdom Metazoa; phylum Chordata; class Aves; order Falconiformes; family Falconidae; genus Falco; species Falco punctatus. The sequence continues at coordinate 280,514 of NW_027660253.1, forward strand.
TCCCCAAGACGTAACTCTAAAGAGTTAACCCTAAGACTTCAGCTTGTGATTTAAACTTTAGACTGAACGCTAAGACTTAAAATTACGATTTAACATGAAGATTTAACCATAAGACTTAACCCTAAGACTTCAGGTTAAGTTTTAACCTTAAGACTCAGCCCTGAGACTTAGTCGTGAAATTTATCCATAAGACTTATCCCTAAAACTGAAAACTGAGACTTAAACCTAAGATTTAACCTCAAGACTTAACCCTAAAACGTAGCCCTGAGACTTATCCTTGAGCTTTAACCTTGATACTTAATCCTGAGACTTAGCCCTAAGACTTATCCCCAAGACATAACTCTAAGGCTTAACCCTAAGGCTCAACCTTAAGACTTAACATTAAGACTTAACCCTGAGACTTAACCATAAGACTTATCCTCAAGATTGTACTCTAAGACTTAACCCTAAGACTTAAGATGAAGACTTAACCCTAAGACTCAATCTATGAGATGTAAACTTAAGACTTAATTAACCCTAAGGCTCAATCTATGAGATGTAAACTTAAGACTTAACCTTTAGGAATTAACCCTGACACTTAACCTTAAGGCTTAACCCTAAGACTTAAGCTTAAGGTTTAAACTTAAGACTTATCCCTAAGACATAATCCTGAGACTTAACCCTAAGACTTAACCTCAAGGTTAACTTCAAAACTTAACCCTAAGACTGAATCCTAAGACACAACTTGACCACGTAACCCTGAGACTTAACCTTGAGACTTTACCTTGAAATTTAACCCTGGGATTTAACCCTAAGTCTTAATGCTAAGACTTAACTTGAAGATGTACCATTAAGACTTAACCTTAAAGCGTAACCTTAAGATTTACACTCAATACTTAACCCTAAGACTTAACCCTATGACTTAAACTTAAGGTTAAACCTTAAGACAAAACCTGAAGACTTAATTCAAAGACTTATCCCTAAGACTCAACACTGAGACTTAAACCTAAGATTTAAGACTTAACCCTAAGACTTAGCCCCAAGACTTAAGTCTAAGACTTCAACTTATGAATTAAACTTTAGACTTAACCCTAAGACTCAAGCCATAAGACTTCACCTTAAGACTTCACCTGAAGACTTAACCTTAAAATTTAACCCTAAGACTGAACCCTAAAATATAACTTTTAAGACTTAACAATAAGACTGAACATTAAGACACAACCTTACGACTTCTACCCTGAGACCTAACCTTGAGACTTAACACTGAGATTTAACCCTAAGACTTAACTTGAAGATGTAACATTCGGACTTAACCTTAAAACTTAACCCTAAGTCTCAACCTTAAGAAGTAACTTGAAGACTTAACCCTGAGAATGAACTCTAAGACTTCAACTTAATAATGAACGCTCAGATATAACCCTCAGACTTAAACTTAAGAAATAACCCTAAGACTTAACCTTAATATTTAACTTGAAGATGTAACCTTAAGGCTTAACCCTAAACTTAACCCTAAGAGTTAACCTTAAGTGTTGACCTTACAGATTTAACCCTGAGAGTTAACCTTAGGACTGAAACGTTAAGACTTAACCCTAAGACTTATCCCCAAGACGTAACTCTAAAGAGTTAACCCTAAGACTTCAGCTTGTGATTTAAACTTTAGACTGAACGCTAAGACTTAAAATTACGATTTAACATTAAGATTTAACCATAAGACTTAACCCTAAGACTTCAGGTTAAGTTTTAACCTTAAGACTCAGCCCTGAGACTTAGTCGTGAAATTTATCCATAAGACTTATCCCTAAAACTGAAAACTGAGACTTAAACCTAAGATTTAACCTGAAGACTTAACCCTAAAACGTAGCCCTGAGACTTATCCTTGAGCTTTAACCTTGATACTTAATCCTGAGACTTAGCCCTAAGACTTATCCCCAAGACATAACTCTAAGGCTTAACCCTAAGACTTAACCTTAAGGCTCAACCTTAAGACTTAACATTAAGACTTAACCCTGAGACTTAACCATAAGACTTATCCTCAAGATTGTACTCTAAGACTTAACCCTAAGACTTAAGATGAAGACTTAACCCTAAGGCTCAATCTATGAGATGTAAACTTAAGACTTAACCTTTAGGAATTAACCCTGACACTTAACCTTAAGGCTTAACCCTAAGACTTAAGCTTAAGGTTTAAACTTAAGACTTATCCCTAAGACATAATCCTGAGACTTAACCCTAAGACTTAACCTCAAGTTTAACTTCAAAACTTAACCCTAAGACTGAATCCTAAGACACAACTTGACCACGTAACCCTGAGACTTAACCTTGAGACTTTACCTTGAAATTTAACCCTGGGATTTAACCCTAAGTCTTAATGCTAAGACTTAACTTGAAGATGTACCATTAAGACTTAACCTTAAAGCGTAACCTTAAGATTTACACTCAATACTTAACCCTAAGACTTAACCCTATGACTTAAACTTAAGGTTAAACCTTAAGACAAAACCTGAAGACTTAATTCAAAGACTTATCCCTAAGACTCAACACTGAGACTTAAACCTAAGATTTAAGACTTAACCCTAAGACTTAGCCCCAAGACTTAAGTCTAAGACTTCAAGTTATGAATTAAACTTTAGACTTAACCCTAAGACTCAAGCCATAAGACTTCACCTTAAGACTTCACCTGAAGACTTAACCTTAAAATTTAACCCTAAGACTGAACCCTAAAATATAACTTTTAAGACTTAACAATAAGACTGAACATTAAGACACAACCTTACGACTTCTACCCTGAGACCTAACCTTGAGACTTAACACTGAGATTTAACCCTAAGACTTAACTTGAAGATGTAACATTCGGACTTAACCTTAAAACTTAACCCTAAGTCTCAACCTTAAGAAGTAACTTGAAGACTTAACCCTGAGAATGAACTCTAAGACTTCAACTTAATAACGAACGCTCAGATATAACCCTCAGACTTAAACTTAAGAAATAACCCTAAGACTTAACCTTAATATTTAACTTGAAGATGTAACCTTAAGGCTTAACCCTAAACTTAACCCTAAGAGTTAACCTTAAGTGTTGACCTTACAGATTTAACCCTGAGAGTTAACCTTAGGACTGAAACGTTAAGACTTAACCCTAAGACTTATCCCCAAGACGTAACTCTAAAGAGTTAACCCTAAGACTTCAGCTTGTGATTTCAACTTTAGACTGAACGCTAAGACTTAAAATTACGATTTAACATGAAGATTTAACCATAAGACTTAACCCTAAGACTTCAGGTTAAGTTTTAACCTTAAGACTCAGCCCTGAGACTTAGTCGTGAAATTTATCCATAAGACTTATCCCTAAAACTGAAAACTGAGACTTAAACCTAAGATTTAACCTGAAGACTTAACCCTAAAACGTAGCCCTGAGACTTATCCTTGAGCTTTAACCTTGATACTTAATCCTGAGACTTAGCCCTAAGACTTATCCCCAAGACATAACTCTAAGGCTTAACCCTAAGACTTAACCTTAAGGCTCAACCTTAAGACTTAACATTAAGACTTAACCCTGAGACTTAACCATAAGACTTATCCTCAAGATTGTACTCTAAGACTTAACCCTAAGACTTAAGATGAAGACTTAACCCTAAGGCTCAATCTATGAGATGTAAACTTAAGACTTAACCTTTAGGAATTAACCCTGACACTTAACCTTAAGGCTTAACCCTAAGACTTAAGCTTAAGGTTTAAACTTAAGACTTATCCCTAAGACATAATCCTGAGACTTAACCCTAAGACTTAACCTCAAGTTTAACTTCAAAACTTAACCCTAAGACTGAATCCTAAGACACAACTTGACCACGTAACCCTGAGACTTAACCTTGAGACTTTACCTTGAAATTTAACCCTGGGATTTAACCCTAAGTCTTAATGCTAAGACTTAACTTGAAGATGTACCATTAAGACTTAACCTTAAAGCGTAACCTTAAGATTTACACTCAATACTTAACCCTAAGACTTAACCCTATGACTTAAACTTAAGGTTAAACCTTAAGACAAAACCTGAAGACTTAATTCAAAGACTTATCCCTAAGACTCAACACTGAGACTTAAACCTAAGATTTAAGATTTAACCCTAAGACTTAGCCCCAAGACTTAAGTCTAAGACTTCAAGTTATGAATTAAACTTTAGACTTAACCCTAAGACTCAAGCCATAAGACTTCACCTTAAGACTTCACCTGAAGACTTAACCTTAAAATTTAACCCTAAGACTGAACCCTAAAATATAACTTTTAAGACTTAACAATAAGACTGAACATTAAGACACAACCTTACGACTTCTACCCTGAGACCTAACCTTGAGACTTAACACTGAGATTTAACCCTAAGACTTAACTTGAAGATGTAACATTCGGACTTAACCTTAAAACTTAACCCTAAGTCTCAACCTTAAGAAGTAACTTGAAGACTTAACCCTGAGAATGAACTCTAAGACTTCAACTTAATAACGAACGCTCAGATATAACCCTCAGACTTAAACTTAAGAAATAACCCTAAGACTTAACCTTAATATTTAACTTGAAGATGTAACCTTAAGGCTTAACCCTAAACTTAACCCTAAGAGTTAACCTTAAGTGTTGACCTTACAGATTTAACCCTGAGAGTTAACCTTAGGACTGAAACGTTAAGACTTAACCCTAAGACTTATCCCCAAGACGTAACTCTAAAGAGTTAACCCTAAGACTTCAGCTTGTGATTTAAACTTTAGACTGAACGCTAAGACTTAAAATTACGATTTAACATTAAGATTTAACCATAAGACTTAACCCTAAGACTTCAGGTTAAGTTTTAACCTTAAGACTCAGCCCTGAGACTTAGTCGTGAAATTTATCCATAAGACTTATCCCTAAAATTGAAAACTGAGACTTAAACCTAAGATTTAACCTGAAGACTTAACCCTAAAACGTAGCCCTGAGACTTATCCTTGAGCTTTAACCTTGATACTTAATCCTGAGACTTAGCCCTAAGACTTATCCCCAAGACATAACTCTAAGGCTTAACCCTAAGACTTAACCTTAAGGCTCAACCTTAAGACTTAACATTAAGACTTAACCCTGAGACTTAACCATAAGACTTATCCTCAAGATTGTACTCTAAGACTTAACCCTAAGACTTAAGATGAAGACTTAACCCTAAGACTCAATCTATGAGATGTAAACTTAAGACTTAATTAACCCTAAGGCTCAATCTATGAGATGTAAACTTAAGACTTAACCTTTAGGAATTAACCCTGACACTTAACCTTAAGGCTTAACCCTAAGACTTAAGCTTAAGGTTTAAACTTAAGACTTATCCCTAAGACATAATCCTGAGACTTAACCCTAAGACTTAACCTCAAGTTTAACTTCAAAACTTAACCCTAAGACTGAATCCTAAGACACAACTTGACCACGTAACCCTGAGACTTAACCTTGAGACTTTACCTTGAAATTTAACCCTGGGATTTAACCCTAAGTCTTAATGCTAAGACTTCACTTGAAGATGTACCATTAAGACTTAACCTTAAAGCGTAACCTTAAGATTTACACTCAATACTTAACCCTAAGACTTAACCCTATGACTTAAACTTAAGGTTAAACCTTAAGACAAAACCTGAAGACTTAATTCAAAGACTTATCCCTAAGACTCAACACTGAGACTTAAACCTAAGATTTAAGACTTAACCCTAAGACTTAGCCCCAAGACTTAAGTCTAAGACTTCAAGTTATGAATTAAACTTTAGACTTAACCCTAAGACTCAAGCCATAAGACTTCACCTGAAGACTTCACCTGAAGACTTAAGCTTAAAATTTAACCCTAAGACTGAACCCTAAAATATAACTTTTAAGACTTAACAATAAGACTGAACATTAAGACACAACCTTACGACTTCTACCCTGAGACCTAACCTTGAGACTTAACACTGAGATTTAACCCTAAGACTTAACTTTAAGATGTAACATTCGGACTTTACCTTAAAACTTAACCCTAAGTCTCAACCTTAAGAAGTAACTTGAAGACTTAACCCTGAGAATGAACTCTAAGACTTCAACTTAATAATGAACGCTCAGATATAACCCTCAGACTTAAACTTAAGAAATAACCCTAAGACTTAACCTTAATATTTAACTTGAAGATGTAACCTTAAGGCTTAACCCTAAACTTAACCCTAAGAGTTAACCTTAAGTGTTGACCTTACAGATTTAACCCTAAGAGTTAACCTTAGGACTGAAACGTTAAGACTTAACCCTAAGACTTATCCCCAAGACGTAACTCTAAAGAGTTAACCCTAAGACTTCAGCTTGTGATTTCAACTTTAGACTGAACGCTAAGACTTAAAATTACGATTTAACATTAAGATTTAACCATAAGACTTAACCCTAAGACTTCAGGTTAAGTTTTAACCTTAAGACTCAGCCCTGAGACTTAGTCGTGAAATTTATCCATAAGACTTATCCCTAAAACTGAAAACTGAGACTTAAACCTAAGATTTAACCTCAAGACTTAACCCTAAAACGTAGCCCTGAGACTTATCCTTGAGCTTTAACCTTGATACTTAATCCTGAGACTTAGCCCTAAGACTTATCCCCAAGACATAACTCTAAGGCTTAACCCTAAGGCTCAACCTTAAGACTTAACATTAAGACTTAACCCTGAGACTTAACCATAAGACTTATCCTCAAGATTGTACTCTAAGACTTAACCCTAAGACTTAAGATGAAGACTTAACCCTAAGACTCAATCTATGAGATGTAAACTTAAGACTTAATTAACCCTAAGGCTCAATCTATGAGATGTAAACTTAAGACTTAACCTTTAGGAATTAACCCTGACACTTAACCTTAAGGCTTAACCCTAAGACTTAAGCTTAAGGTTTAAACTTAAGACTTATCCCTAAGACATAATCCTGAGACTTAACCCTAAGACTTAACCTCAAGGTTAACTTCAAAACTTAACCCTAAGACTGAATCCTAAGACACAACTTGACCACGTAACCCTGAGACTTAACCTTGAGACTTTACCTTGAAATTTAACCCTGGGATTTAACCCTAAGTCTTAATGCTAAGACTTAACTTGAAGATGTACCATTAAGACTTAACCTTAAAGCGTAACCTTAAGATTTACACTCAATACTTAACCCTAAGACTTAACCCTATGACTTAAACTTAAGGTTAAACCTTAAGACAAAACCTGAAGACTTAATTCAAAGACTTATCCCTAAGACTCAACACTGAGACTTAAACCTAAGATTTAAGATTTAACCCTAAGACTTAGCCCCAAGACTTAAGTCTAAGACTTCAAGTTATGAATTAAACTTTAGACTTAACCCTAAGACTCAAGCCATAAGACTTCACCTTAAGACTTCACCTGAAGACTTAACCTTAAAATTTAACCCTAAGACTGAACCCTAAAATATAACTTTTAAGACTTAACAATAAGACTGAACATTAAGACACAACCTTACGACTTCTACCCTGAGACCTAACCTTGAGACTTAACACTGAGATTTAACCCTAAGACTTAACTTTAAGATGTAACATTCGGACTTAACCTTAAAACTTAACCCTAAGTCTCAACCTTAAGAAGTAACTTGAAGACTTAACCCTGAGAATGAACTCTAAGACTTCAACTTAATAATGAACGCTCAGATATAACCCTCAGACTTAAACTTAAGAAATAACCCTAAGACTTAACCTTAATATTTAACTTGAAGATGTAACCTTAAGGCTTAACCCTAAACTTAACCCTAAGAGTTAACCTTAAGTGTTGACCTTACAGATTTAACCCTGAGAGTTAACCTTAGGACTGAAACGTTAAGACTTAACCCTAAGACTTATCCCCAAGACGTAACTCTAAAGAGTTAACCCTAAGACTTCAGCTTGTGATTTAAACTTTAGACTGAACGCTAAGACTTAAAATTACGATTTAACATTAAGATTTAACCATAAGACTTAACCCTAAGACTTCAGGTTAAGTTTTAACCTTAAGACTCAGCCCTGAGACTTAGTCGTGAAATTTATCCATAAGACTTATCCCTAAAACTGAAAACTGAGACTTAAACCTAAGATTTAACCTGAAGACTTAACCCTAAAACGTAGCCCTGAGACTTATCCTTGAGCTTTAACCTTGATACTTAATCCTGAGACTTAGCCCTAAGACTTATCCCCAAGACATAACTCTAAGGCTTAACCCTAAGACTTAACCTTAAGGCTCAACCTTAAGACTTAACATTAAGACTTAACCCTGAGACTTAACCATAAGACTTATCCTCAAGATTGTACTCTAAGACTTAACCCTAAGACTTAAGATGAAGACTTAACCCTAAGGCTCAATCTATGAGATGTAAACTTAAGACTTAACCTTTAGGAATTAACCCTGACACTTAACCTTAAGGCTTAACCCTAAGACTTAAGCTTAAGGTTTAAACTTAAGACTTATCCCTAAGACATAATCCTGAGACTTAACCCTAAGACTTAACCTCAAGTTTAACTTCAAAACTTAACCCTAAGACTGAATCCTAAGACACAACTTGACCACGTAACCCTGAGACTTAACCTTGAGACTTTACCTTGAAATTTAACCCTGGGATTTAACCCTAAGTCTTAATGCTAAGACTTAACTTGAAGATGTACCATTAAGACTTAACCTTAAAGCGTAACCTTAAGATTTACACTCAATACTTAACCCTAAGACTTAACCCTATGACTTAAACTTAAGGTTAAACCTTAAGACAAAACCTGAAGACTTAATTCAAAGACTTATCCCTAAGACTCAACACTGAGACTTAAACCTAAGATTTAAGACTTAACCCTAAGACTTAGCCCCAAGACTTAAGTCTAAGACTTCAAGTTATGAATTAAACTTTAGACTTAACCCTAAGACTCAAGCCATAAGACTTCACCTTAAGACTTCACCTGAAGACTTAACCTTAAAATTTAACCCTAAGACTGAACCCTAAAATATAACTTTTAAGACTTAACAATAAGACTGAACATTAAGACACAACCTTACGACTTCTACCCTGAGACCTAACCTTGAGACTTAACACTGAGATTTAACCCTAAGACTTAACTTGAAGATGTAACATTCGGACTTAACCTTAAAACTTAACCCTAAGTCTCAACCTTAAGAAGTAACTTGAAGACTTAACCCTGAGAATGAACTCTAAGACTTCAACTTAATAACGAACGCTCAGATATAACCCTCAGACTTAAACTTAAGAAATAACCCTAAGACTTAACCTTAATATTTAACTTGAAGATGTAACCTTAAGGCTTAACCCTAAACTTAACCCTAAGAGTTAACCTTAAGTGTTGACCTTACAGATTTAACCCTGAGAGTTAACCTTAGGACTGAAACGTTAAGACTTAACCCTAAGACTTATCCCCAAGACGTAACTCTAAAGAGTTAACCCTAAGACTTCAGCTTGTGATTTAAACTTTAGACTGAACGCTAAGACTTAAAATTACGATTTAACATGAAGATTTAACCATAAGACTTAACCCTAAGACTTCAGGTTAAGTTTTAACCTTAAGACTCAGCCCTGAGACTTAGTCGTGAAATTTATCCATAAGACTTATCCCTAAAACTGAAAACTGAGACTTAAACCTAAGATTTAACCTGAAGACTTAACCCTAAAACGTAGCCCTGAGACTTATCCTTGAGCTTTAACCTTGATACTTAATCCTGAGACTTAGCCCTAAGACTTATCCCCAAGACATAACTCTAAGGCTTAACCCTAAGACTTAACCTTAAGGCTCAACCTTAAGACTTAACATTAAGACTTAACCCTGAGACTTAACCATAAGACTTATCCTCAAGATTGTACTCTAAGACTTAACCCTAAGACTTAAGATGAAGACTTAACCCTAAGGCTCAATCTATGAGATGTAAACTTAAGACTTAACCTTTAGGAATTAACCCTGACACTTAACCTTAAGGCTTAACCCTAAGACTTAAGCTTAAGGTTTAAACTTAAGACTTATCCCTAAGACATAATCCTGAGACTTAACCCTAAGACTTAACCTCAAGTTTAACTTCAAAACTTAACCCTAAGACTGAATCCTAAGACACAACTTGACCACGTAACCCTGAGACTTAACCTTGAGACTTTACCTTGAAATTTAACCCTGGGATTTAACCCTAAGTCTTAATGCTAAGACTTAACTTGAAGATGTACCATTAAGACTTAACCTTAAAGCGTAACCTTAAGATTTACACTCAATACTTAACCCTAAGACTTAACCCTATGACTTAAACTTAAGGTTAAACCTTAAGACAAAACCTGAAGACTTAATTCAAAGACTTATCCCTAAGACTCAACACTGAGACTTAAACCTAAGATTTAAGATTTAACCCTAAGACTTAGCCCCAAGACTTAAGTCTAAGACTTCAAGTTATGAATTAAACTTTAGACTTAACCCTAAGACTCAAGCCATAAGACTTCACCTTAAGACTTCACCTGAAGACTTAACCTTAAAATTTAACCCTAAGACTGAACCCTAAAATATAACTTTTAAGACTTAACAATAAGACTGAACATTAAGACACAACCTTACGACTTCTACCCTGAGACCTAACCTTGAGACTTAACACTGAGATTTAACCCTAAGACTTAACTTTAAGATGTAACATTCGGACTTAACCTTAAAACTTAACCCTAAGCCTCAACCTTAAGAAGTAACTTGAAGACTTAACCCTGAGAATGAACTCTAAGACTTCAACTTAATAACGAACGCTCAGATATAACCCTCAGACTTAAACTTAAGAAATAACCCTAAGACTTAACCTTAATATTTAACTTGAAGATGTAACCTTAAGGCTTAACCCTAAACTTAACCCTAAGAGTTAACCTTAAGTGTTGACCTTACAGATTTAACCCTGAGAGTTAACCTTAGGACTGAAACGTTAAGACTTAACCCTAAGACTTATCCCCAAGACGTAACTCTAAAGAGTTAACCCTAAGACTTCAGCTTGTGATTTAAACTTTAGACTGAACGCTAAGACTTAAAATTACGATTTAACATTAAGATTTAACCATAAGACTTAACCCTAAGACTTCAGGTTAAGTTTTAACCTTAAGACTCAGCCCTGAGACTTAGTCGTGAAATTTATCCATAAGACTTATCCCTAAAATTGAAAACTGAGACTTAAACCTAAGATTTAACCTGAAGACTTAACCCTAAAACGTAGCCCTGAGACTTATCCTTGAGCTTTAACCTTGATACTTAATCCTGAGACTTAGCCCTAAGACTTATCCCCAAGACATAACTCTAAGGCTTAACCCTAAGACTTAACCTTAAGGCTCAACCTTAAGACTTAACATTAAGACTTAACCCTGAGACTTAACCATAAGACTTATCCTCAAGATTGTACTCTAAGACTTAACCCTAAGACTTAAGATGAAGACTTAACCCTAAGACTCAATCTATGAGATGTAAACTTAAGACTTAATTAACCCTAAGGCTCAATCTATGAGATGTAAACTTAAGACTTAACCTTTAGGAATTAACCCTGACACTTAACCTTAAGGCTTAACCCTAAGACTTAAGCTTAAGGTTTAAACTTAAGACTTATCCCTAAGACATAATCCTGAGACTTAACCCTAAGACTTAACCTCAAGTTTAACTTCAAAACTTAACCCTAAGACTGAATCCTAAGACACAACTTGACCACGTAACCCTGAGACTTAACCTTGAGACTTTACCTTGAAATTTAACCCTGGGATTTAACCCTAAGTCTTAATGCTAAGACTTAACTTGAAGATGTACCATTAAGACTTAACCTTAAAGCGTAACCTTAAGATTTACACTCAATACTTAACCCTAAGACTTAACCCTATGACTTAAACTTAAGGTTAAACCTTAAGACAAAACCTGAAGACTTAATTCAAAGACTTATCCCTAAGACTCAACACTGAGACTTAAACCTAAGATTTAAGATTTAACCCTAAGACTTAGCCCCAAGACTTAAGTCTAAGACTTCAACTTATGAATTAAACTTTAGACTTAACCCTAAGACTCAAGCCATAAGACTTCACCTTAAGACTTCACCTGAAGACTTAACCTTAAAATTTAACCCTAAGACTGAACCCTAAAATATAACTTTTAAGACTTAACAATAAGACTGAACATTAAGACACAACCTTACGACTTCTACCCTGAGACCTAACCTTGAGACTTAACACTGAGATTTAACCCTAAGACTTAACTTTAAGATGTAACATTCGGACTTAACCTTAAAACTTAACCCTAAGTCTCAACCTTAAGAAGTAACTTGAAGACTTAACCCTGAGAATGAACTCTAAGACTTCAACTTAATAATGAACGCTCAGATATAACCCTCAGACTTAAACTTAAGAAATAACCCTAAGACTTAACCTTAATATTTAACTTGAAGATGTAACCTTAAGGCTTAACCCTAAACTTAACCCTAAGAGTTAACCTTAAGTGTTGACCTTACAGATTTAACCCTGAGAGTTAACCTTAGGACTGAAACGTTAAGACTTAACCCTAAGACTTATCCCCAAGACGTAACTCTAAAGAGTTAACCCTAAGACTTCAGCTTGTGATTTAAACTTTAGACTGAACGCTAAGACTTAAAATTACGATTTAACATGAAGATTTAACCATAAGACTTAACCCTAAGACTTCAGGTTAAGTTTTAACCTTAAGACTCAGCCCTGAGACTTAGTCGTGAAATTTATCCATAAGACTTATCCCTAAAACTGAAAACTGAGACTTAAACCTAAGATTTAACCTCAAGACTTAACCCTAAAACGTAGCCCTGAGACTTATCCTTGAGCTTTAACCTTGATACTTAATCCTGAGACTTAGCCCTAAGACTTATCCCCAAGACATAACTCTAAGGCTTAACCCTAAGGCTCAACCTTAAGACTTAACATTAAGACTTAACCCTGAGACTTAACCATAAGACTTATCCTCAAGATTGTACTCTAAGACTTAACCCTAAGACTTAAGATGAAGACTTAACCCTAAGGCTCAATCTATGAGATGTAAACTTAAGACTTAACCTTTAGGAATTAACCCTGACACTTAACCTTAAGGCTTAACCCTAAGACTTAAGCTTAAGGTTTAAACTTAAGACTTATCCCTAAGACATAATCCTGAGACTTAACCCTAAGACTTAACCTCAAGTTTAACTTCAAAACTTAACCCTAAGACTGAATCCTAAGACACAACTTGACCACGTAACCCTGAGACTTGACCTTGAGACTTTACCTTGAAATTTAACCCTGGGATTTAACCCTAAGTCTTAATGCTAAGACTTAACTTGAAGATGTACCATTAAGACTTAACCTTAAAGCGTAACCTTAAGATTTACACTCAATACTTAACCCTAAGACTTAACCCTATGCCTTAAACTTAAGGTTAAACCTTAAGACAAAACCTGAAGACTTAATTCAAAGACTTATCCCTAAGACTCAACACTGAGACTTAAACCTAAGATTTAAGACTTAACCCTAAGACTTAGCCCCAAGACTTAAGTCTAAGACTTCAAGTTATGAATTAAACTTTAGACTTAACCCTAAGACTCAAGCCATAAGACTTCACCTTAAGACTTAGCCTGAAGACTTAACCTTAAAATTTAACCCTAAGACTGAACCCTAAAATATAACTTTTAAGACTTAACAATAAGACTGAACATTAGGACACAACCTTATGACTTCTACCCTGAGACCTAACCTTGAGACTTAACACTGAGATTTAACCCTAAGACTTAACTTTAAGATGTAACATTCGGACTTAACCTTAAAACTTAACCCTAAGCCTCAACCTTAAGAAGTAACTTGAAGACTTAACCCTGAGAATGAACTCTAAGACTTCAACTTAATAATGAACGCTCAGATATAACCCTCAGACTTAAACTTAAGAAATAACCCTAAGACTTAACCTTAATATTTAACTTGAAGATGTAACCTTAAGGCTTAACCCTAAACTTAACCCTAAGAGTTAACCTTAAGTGTTGACCTTACAGATTTAACCCTAAGAGTTAACCTTAGGACTGAAACGTTAAGACTTAACCCTAAGACTTATCCCCAAGACGTAACTCTAAAGAGTTAACCCTAAGACTTCAGCTTGTGATTTAAACTTTAGACTGAACGCTAAGACTTAAAATTACGATTTAACATTAAGATTTAACCATAAGACTTAACCCTAAGACTTCAGGTTAAGTTTTAACCTTAAGACTCAGCCCTGAGACTTAGTCGTGAAATTTATCCATAAGACTTATCCCTAAAACTGAAAACTGAGACTTAAACCTAAGATTTAACCTCAAGACTTAACCCTAAAACGTAGCCCTGAGACTTATCCTTGAGCTTTAACCTTGATACTTAATCCTGAGACTTAGCCCTAAGACTTATCCCCAAGACATAACTCTAAGGCTTAACCCTAAGACTTAACCTTAAGGCTCAACCTTAAGACTTAACATTAAGACTTAACCCTGAGACTTAACCATAAGACTTATCCTCAAGATTGTACTCTAAGACTTAACCCTAAGACTTAAGATGCAGACTTAACCCTAAGACTCAATCTATGAGATGTAAACTTAAGACTTAATTAACCCTAAGACGCAATCTATGAGATGTCAACTTAAGACTTAACCTTTAGGAATTAACCCTGACACTTAACCTTAAGGCTTAACCCTAAGACTTAAGCTTAAGGTTTAAACTTAAGACTTATCCCTAAGACATAATCCTGAGACTTAACCCTAAGACTTAACCTCAAGTTTAACTTCAAAACTTAACCCTAAGACTGAATCCTAAGACACAACTTGACCACGTAACCCTGAGACTTAACCTTGAGACTTTACCTTGAAATTTAACCCTGGGATTTAACCCTAAGTCTTAATGCTAAGACTTAACTTGAAGATGTACCATTAAGACTTAACCTTAAAGCGTAACCTTAAGATTTACACTCAATACTTAACCCTAAGACTTAACCCTATGACTTAAACTTAAGGTTAAACCTTAAGACAAAACCTGAAGACTTAATTCAAAGACTTATCCCTAAGACTCAACACTGAGACTTAAACCTAAGATTTAAGATTTAACCCTAAGACTTAGCCCCAAGACTTAAGTCTAAGACTTCAAGTTATGAATTAAACTTTAGACTTAACCCTAAGACTCAAGCCATAAGACTTCACCTTAAGACTTCACCTGAAGACTTAACCTTAAAATTTAACCCTAAGACTGAACCCTAAAATATAACTTTTAAGACTTAACAATAAGACTGAACATTAAGACACAACCTTACGACTTCTACCCTGAGACCTAACCTTGAGACTTAACACTGAGATTTAACCCTAAGACTTAACTTTAAGATGTAACATTCGGACTTAACCTTAAAACTTAACCCTAAGTCTCAACCTTAAGAAGTAACTTGAAGACTTAACCCTGAGAATGAACTCTAAGACTTCAACTTAATAATGAACGCTCAGATATAACCCTCAGACTTAAACTTAAGAAATAACCCTAAGACTTAACCTTAATATTTAACTTGAAGATGTAACCTTAAGGCTTAACCCTAAACTTAACCCTAAGAGTTAACCTTAAGTGTTGACCTTACAGATTTAACCCTGAGAGTTAACCTTAGGACTGAAACGTTAAGACTTAACCCTAAGACTTATCCCCAAGACGTAACTCTAAAGAGTTAACCCTAAGACTTCAGCTTGTGATTTAAACTTTAGACTGAACGCTAAGACTTAAAATTACGATTTAACATTAAGATTTAACCATAAGACTTAACCCTAAGACTTCAGGTTAAGTTTTAACCTTAAGACTCAGCCCTGAGACTTAGTCGTGAAATTTATCCATAAGACTTATCCCTAAAACTGAAAACTGAGACTTAAACCTAAGATTTAACCTCAAGACTTAACCCTAAAACGTAGCCCTGAGACTTATCCTTGAGCTTTAACCTTGATACTTAATCCTGAGACTTAGCCCTAAGACTTATCCCCAAGACATAACTCTAAGGCTTAACCCTAAGGCTCAACCTTAAGACTTAACATTAAGAATTAACCCTGAGACTTAACCATAAGACTTATCCTCAAGATTGTACTCTAAGACTTAACCCTAAGACTTAAGATGAAGACTTAACCCTAAGACTCAATCTATGAGATGTAAACTTAAGACTTAATGAACCCTAAGACTCAATCTATGAGATGTAAACTTAAGACTTAACCTTTAGGAATTAACCCTGACACTTAACCTTAAGGCTTAACCCTAAGACTTAAGCTTAAGGTTTAAACTTAAGACTTATCCCTAAGACATAATCCTGAGACTTAACCCTAAGACTTAACCTCAAGTTTAACTTCAAAACTTAACCCTAAGACTGAATCCTAAGACACAACTTGACCACGTAACCCTGAGACTTAACCTTGAGACTTTACCTTGAAATTTAACCCTGGGATTTAACCCTAAGTCTTAATGCTAAGACTTAACTTGAAGATGTACCATTAAGACTTAACCTTAAAGCGTAACCTTAAGATTTACACTCAATACTTAACCCTAAGACTTAACCCTATGACTTAAACTTAAGGTTAAACCTTAAGACAAAACCTGAAGACTTAATTCAAAGACTTATCCCTAAGACTCAACACTGAGACTTAAACCTAAGATTTAAGACTTAACCCTAAGACTTAGCCCCAAGACTTAAGTCTAAGACTTCAAGTTATGAATTAAACTTTAGACTTAACCCTAAGACTCAAGCCATAAGACTTCACCTTAAGACTTAACCTGAAGACTTAACCTTAAAATTTAACCCTAAGACTGAACCCTAAAATATAACTTTTAAGACTTAACAATAAGACTGAACATTAAGACACAACCTTACGACTTCTACCCTGAGACCTAACCTTGAGACTTAACACTGAGATTTAACCCTAAGACTTAACTTTAAGATGTAACATTCGGACTTTACCTTAAAACTTAACCCTAGAGTCTCAACCTTAAGAAGTAACTTGAAGACTTAACCCTGAGAATGAACTCTAAGACTTCAACTTAATAATGAACGCTCAGATATAACCCTCAGACTTAAACTTAAGAAATAACCCTAAGACTTAACCTTAATATTTAACTTGAAGATGTAACCTTAAGGCTTAACCCTAAACTTAACCCTAAGAGTTAACCTTAAGTGTTGACCTTACAGATTTAACCCTGAGAGTTAACCTTAGGACTGAAACGTTAAGACTTAACCCTAAGACTTATCCCCAAGACGTAACTCTAAAGAGTTAACCCTAAGACTTCAGCTTGTGATTTAAACTTTAGACTGAACGCTAAGACTTAAAATTACGATTTAACATTAAGATTTAACCATAAGACTTAACCCTAAGACTTCAGGTTAAGTTTTAACCTTAAGACTCAACCCTGAGACTTAGTCGTGAAATTTATCCATAAGACTTATCCCTAAAACTGAAAACTGAGACTTAAACCTAAGATTTAACCTGAAGACTTAACCCTAAAACGTAGCCCTGAGACTTATCCTTGAGCTTTAACCTTGATACTTAATCCTGAGACTTAGCCCTAAGACTTATCCCCAAGACATAACTCTAAGGCTTAACCCTAAGGCTCAACCTTAAGACTTAACATTAAGACTTAACCCTGAGACTTAACCATAAGACTTATCCTCAAGATTGTACTCTAAGACTTAACCCTAAGACTTAAGATGAAGACTTAACCCTAAGACTCAATCTATGAGATGTAAACTTAAGACTTAATTAACCCTAAGGCTCAATCTATGAGATGTAAACTTAAGACTTAACCTTTAGGAATTAACCCTGACACTTAACCTTAAGGCTTAACCCTAAGACTTAAGCTTAAGGTTTAAACTTAAGACTTATCCCTAAGACATAATCCTGAGACTTAACCCTAAGACTTAACCTCAAGTTTAACTTCAAAACTTAACCCTAAGACTGAATCCTAAGACACAACTTGACCACGTAACCCTGAGACTTAACCTTGAGACTTTACCTTGAAATTTAACCCTGGGATTTAACCCTAAGTCTTAATGCTAAGACTTAACTTGAAGATGTACCATTAAGACTTAACCTTAAAGCGTAACCTTAAGATTTACACTCAATACTTAACCCTAAGACTTAACCCTATGACTTAAACTTAAGGTTAAACCTTAAGACAAAACCTGAAGACTTAATTCAAAGACTTATCCCTAAGACTCAACACTGAGACTTAAACCTAAGATTTAAGACTTAACCCTAAGACTTAGCCCCAAGACTTAAGTCTAAGACTTCAAGTTATGAATTAAACTTTAGACTTAACCCTAAGACTCAAGCCATAAGACTTCACCTGAAGACTTAACCTTAAAATTTAACCCTAAGACTGAACCCTAAAATATAACTTTTAAGACTTAACAATAAGACTGAACATTAAGACACAACCTTACGACTTCTACCCTGAGACCTAACCTTGAGACTTAACACTGAGATTTAACCCTAAGACTTAACTTTAAGATGTAACATTCGGACTTAACCTTAAAACTTAACCCTAGAGTCTCAACCTTAAGAAGTAACTTGAAGACTTAACCCTGAGAATGAACTCTAAGACTTCAACTTAATAATGAACGCTCAGATATAACCCTCAGACTTAAACTTAAGAAATAACCCTAAGACTTAACCTTAATATTTAACTTGAAGATGTAACCTTAAGGCTTAACCCTAAACTTAACCCTAAGAGTTAACCTTAAGTGTTGACCTTACAGATTTAACCCTAAGAGTTAACCTTAGGACTGAAACGTTAAGACTTAACCCTAAGACTTATCCCCAAGACGTAACTCTAAAGAGTTAACCCTAAGACTTCGGCTTGTGATTTAAACTTTAGACTGAACGCTAAGACTTAAAATTACGATTTAACATTAAGATTTAACCATAAGACTTAACCCTAAGACTTCAGGTTAAGTTTTAACCTTAAGACTCAGCCCTGAGACTTAGTCGTGAAATTTATCCATAAGACTTATCCCTAAAACTGAAAACTGAGACTTAAACCTAAGATTTAACCTGAAGACTTAACCCTAAAACGTAGCCCTGAGACTTATCCTTGAGCTTTAACCTTGATACTTAATCCTGAGACTTAGCCCTAAGACTTATCCCCAAGACATAACTCTAAGGCTTAACCCTAAGACTTAACCTTAAGGCTCAACCTTAAGACTTAACATTAAGACTTAACCCTGAGACTTAACCATAAGACTTATCCTCAAGATTGTACTCTAAGACTTAAGATGAAGACTTAACCCTAAGACTCAATCTATGAGATGTAAACTTAAGACTTAATTAACCCTAAGGCTCAATCTATGAGATGTAAACTTAAGACTTAACCTTTAGGAATTAACCCTGACACTTAACCTTAAGGCTTAACCCTAAGACTTAAGCTTAAGGTTTAAACTTAAGACTTATCCCTAAGACATAATCCTGAGACTTAACCCTAAGACTTAACCTCAAGTTTAACTTCAAAACTTAACCCTAAGACTGAATCCTAAGACACAACTTGACCACGTAACCCTGAGACTTAACCTTGAGACTTTACCTTGAAATTTAACCCTGGGATTTAACCCTAAGTCTTAATGCTAAGACTTAACTTGAAGATGTACCATTAAGACTTAACCTTAAAGCGTAACCTTAAGATTTACACTCAATACTTAACCCTAAGACTTAACCCTATGACTTAAACTTAAGGTTAAACCTTAAGACAAAACCTGAAGACTTAATTCAAAGACTTATCCCTAAGACTCAACACTGAGACTTAAACCTAAGATTTAAGACTTAACCCTAAGACTTAGCCCCAAGACTTAAGTCTAAGACTTCAACTTATGAATTAAACTTTAGACTTAACCCTAAGACTCAAGCCATAAGACTTCACCTTAAGACTTAACCTGAAGACTTAACCTTAAAATTTAACCCTAAGACTGAACCCTAAAATATAACTTTTAAGACTTAACAATAAGACTGAACATTAAGACACAACCTTACGACTTCTACCCTGAGACCTAACCTTGAGACTTAACACTGAGATTTAACCCTAAGACTTAACTTTAAGATGTAACATTCGGACTTTACCTTAAAACTTAACCCTAGAGTCTCAACCTTAAGAAGTAACTTGAAGACTTAACCCTGAGAATGAACTCTAAGACTTCAACTTAATAATGAACGCTCAGATATAACCCTCAGACTTAAACTTAAGAAATAACCCTAAGACTTAACCTTAATATTTAACTTGAAGATGTAACCTTAAGGCTTAACCCTAAACTTAACCCTAAGAGTTAACCTTAAGTGTTGACCTTACAGATTTAACCCTAAGAGTTAACCTTAGGACTGAAACGTTAAGACTTAACCCTAAGACTTATCCCCAAGACGTAACTCTAAAGAGTTAACCCTAAGACTTCAGCTTGTGATTTAAACTTTAGACTGAACGCTAAGACTTAAAATTACGATTTAACATTAAGATTTAACCATAAGACTTAACCCTAAGACTTCAGGTTAAGTTTTAACCTTAAGACTCAGCCCTGAGACTTAGTCGTGAAATTTATCCATAAGACTTATCCCTAAAACTGAAAACTGAGACTTAAACCTAAGATTTAACCTGAAGACTTAACCCTAAAACGTAGCCCTGAGACTTATCCTTGAGCTTTAACCTTGATACTTAATCCTGAGACTTAGCCCTAAGACTTATCCCCAAGACATAACTCTAAGGCTTAACCCTAAGGCTCAACCTTAAGACTTAACATTAAGACTTAACCCTGAGACTTAACCATAAGACTTATCCTCAAGATTGTACTCTAAGACTTAACCCTAAGACTTAAGATGAAGACTTAACCCTAAGACTCAATCTATGAGATGTAAACTTAAGACTTAATGAACCCTAAGACTCAATCTATGAGATGTAAACTTAAGACTTAACCTTTAGGAATTAACCCTGACACTTAACCTTAAGGCTTAATCCTAAGACTTAAGCTTAAGGTTTAAACTTAAGACTTATCCCTAAGACATAATCCTGAGACTTAACCCTAAGACTTAACCTCAAGTTTAACTTCAAAACTTAACCCTAAGACTGAATCCTAAGACACAACTTGACCACGTAACCCTGAGACTTAACCTTGAGACTTTACCTTGAAATTTAACCCTGGGATTTAACCCTAAGTCTTAATGCTAAGACTTAACTTGAAGATGTACCATTAAGACTTAACCTTAAAGCGTAACCTTAAGATTTACACTCAATACTTAACCCTAAGACTTAACCCTATGACTTAAACTTAAGGTTAAACCTTAAGACAAAACCTGAAGACTTAATTCAAAGACTTATCCCTAAGACTCAACACTGAGACTTAAACCTAAGATTTAAGACTTAACCCTAAGACTTAGCCCCAAGACTTAAGTCTAAGACTTCAAGTTATGAATTAAACTTTAGACTTAACCCTAAGACTCAAGCCATAAGACTTCACCTTAAGACTTCACCTGAAGACTTAACCTTAAAATTTAACCCTAAGACTGAACCCTAAAATATAACTTTTAAGACTTAACAATAAGACTGAACATTAGGACACAACCTTACGACTTCTACCCTGAGACCTAACCTTGAGACTTAACACTGAGATTTAACCCTAAGACTTAACTTTAAGATGTAACATTCGGACTTTACCTTAAAACTTAACCCTAGAGTCTCAACCTTAAGAAGTAACTTGAAGACTTAACCCTGAGAATGAACTCTAAGACTTCAACTTAATAATGAACGCTCAGATATAACCCTCAGACTTAAACTTAAGAAATAACCCTAAGACTTAACCTTAATATTTAACTTGAAGATGTAACCTTAAGGCTTAACCCTAAACTTAACCCTAAGAGTTAACCTTAAGTGTTGACCTTACAGATTTAACCCTAAGAGTTAACCTTAGGACTGAAACGTTAAGACTTATCCCCAAGACGTAACTCTAAAGAGTTAACCCTAAGACTTCAGCTTGTGATTTAAACTTTAGACTGAACGCTAAGACTTAAAATTACGATTTAACATTAAGATTTAACCATAAGACTTAACCCTAAGACTTCAGGTTAAGTTTTAACCTTAAGACTCAGCCCTGAGACTTAGTCGTGAAATTTATCCATAAGACTTATCCCTAAAACTGAAAACTGAGACTTAAACCTAAGATTTAACCTGAAGACTTAACCCTAAAACGTAGCCCTGAGACTTATCCTTGAGCTTTAACCTTGATACTTAATCCTGAGACTTAGCCCTAAGACTTATCCCCAAGACATAACTCTAAGGCTTAACCCTAAGACTTAACCTTAAGGCTCAACCTTAAGACTTAACATTAAGACTTAACCCTGAGACTTAACCATAAGACTTATCCTCAAGATTGTACTCTAAGACTTAAGATGAAGACTTAACCCTAAGACTCAATCTATGAGATGTAAACTTAAGACTTAATTAACCCTAAGGCTCAATCTATGAGATGTAAACTTAAGACTTAACCTTTAGGAATTAACCCTGACACTTAACCTTAAGGCTTAACCCTAAGACTTAAGCTTAAGGTTTAAACTTAAGACTTATCCCTAAGACATAATCCTGAGACTTAACCCTAAGACTTAACCTCAAGTTTAACTTCAAAACTTAACCCTAAGACTGAATCCTAAGACACAACTTGACCACGTAACCCTGAGACTTAACCTTGAGACTTTACCTTGAAATTTAACCCTGGGATTTAACCCTAAGTCTTAATGCTAAGACTTAACTTTAAGATGTACCATTAAGACTTAACCTTAAAGCGTAACCTTAAGATTTACACTCAATACTTAACCCTAAGACTTAACCCTATGACTTAAACTTAAGGTTAAACCTTAAGACAAAACCTGAAGACTTAATTCAAAGACTTATCCCTAAGACTCAACACTGAGACTTAAACCTAAGATTTAAGACTTAACCCTAAGACTTAGCCCCAAGACTTAAGTCTAAGACTTCAACTTATGAATTAAACTTTAGACTTAACCCTAAGACTCAAGCCATAAGACTTCACCTTAAGACTTCACCTGAAGACTTAACCTTAAAATTTAACCCTAAGACTGAACCCTAAAATATAACTTTTAAGACTTAACAATAAGACTGAACATTAAGACACAACCTTACGACTTCTACCCTGAGACCTAACCTTGAGACTTAACACTGAGATTTAACCCTAAGACTTAACTTTAAGATGTAACATTCGGACTTTACCTTAAAACTTAACCCTAGAGTCTCAACCTTAAGAAGTAACTTGAAGACTTAACCCTGAGAATGAACTCTAAGACTTCAACTTAATAATGAACGCTCAGATATAACCCTCAGACTTAAACTTAAGAAATAACCCTAAGACTTAACCTTAATATTTAACTTGAAGATGTAACCTTAAGGCTTAACCCTAAACTTAACCCTAAGAGTTAACCTTAAGTGTTGACCTTACAGATTTAACCCTAAGAGTTAACCTTAGGACTGAAACGTTAAGACTTATCCCCAAGACGTAACTCTAAAGAGTTAACCCTAAGACTTCAGCTTGTGATTTAAACTTTAGACTGAACGCTAAGACTTAAAATTACGATTTAACATTAAGATTTAACCATAAGACTTAACCCTAAGACTTCAGGTTAAGTTTTAACCTTAAGACTCAGCCCTGAGACTTAGTCGTGAAATTTATCCATAAGACTTATCCCTAAAACTGAAAACTGAGACTTAAACCTAAGATTTAACCTCAAGACTTAACCCTAAAACGTAGCCCTGAGACTTATCCTTGAGCTTTAACCTTGATACTTAATCCTGAGACTTAGCCCTAAGACTTATCCCCAAGACATAACTCTAAGGCTTAACCCTAAGACTTAACCTTAAGGCTCAACCATAAGACTTAACATTAAGACTTAACCCTGAGACTTAACCATAAGACTTATCCTCAAGATTGTACTCTAAGACTTAAGATGAAGACTTAACCCTAAGACTCAATCTATGAGATGTAAACTTAAGACTTAATTAACCCTAAGGCTCAATCTATGAGATGTAAACTTAAGACTTAACCTTTAGGAATTAACCCTGACACTTAACCTTAAGGCTTAACCCTAAGACTTAAGCTTAAGGTTTAAACTTAAGACTTATCCCTAAGACATAATCCTGAGACTTAACCCTAAGACTTAACCTCAAGTTTAACTTCAAAACTTAACCCTAAGACTGAATCCTAAGACACAACTTGACCACGTAACCCTGAGACTTAACCTTGAGACTTTACCTTGAAATTTAACCCTGGGATTTAACCCTAAGTCTTAATGCTAAGACTTAACTTTAAGATGTACCATTAAGACTTAACCTTAAAGCGTAACCTTAAGATTTACACTCAATACTTAACCCTAAGACTTAACCTAATGACTTAAACTTAAGGTTAAACCTTAAGACAAAACCTGAAGACTTAATTCAAAGACTTATCCCTAAGACTCAACACTGAGACTTAAACCTAAGATTTAAGACTTAACCCTAAGACTTAGCCCCAAGACTTAAGTCTAAGACTTAAACTTATGAATTAAACTTTAGACTTAACCCTAAGACTCAAGCCATAAGACTTCACCTGAAGACTTAACCTTAAAATTTAACCCTAAGACTGAACCCTAAAATATAACTTTTAAGACTTAACAATAAGACTGAACATTAAGACACAACCTTACGACTTCTACCCTGAGACCTAACCTTGAGACTTAACACTGAGATTTAACCCTAAGACTTAACTTTAAGATGTAACATTCGGACTTTACCTTAAAACTTAACCCTAGAGTCTCAACCTTAAGAAGTAACTTGAAGACTTAACCCTGAGAATGAACTCTAAGACTTCAACTTAATAATGAACGCTCAGATATAACCCTCAGACTTAAACTTAAGAAATAACCCTAAGACTTAACCTTAATATTTAACTTGAAGATGTAACCTTAAGGCTTAACCCTAAACTTAACCCTAAGAGTTAACCTTAAGTGTTGACCTTACAGATTTAACCCTAAGAGTTAACCTTAGGACTGAAACGTTAAGACTTATCCCCAAGACGTAACTCTAAAGAGTTAACCCTAAGACTTCAGCTTGTGATTTAAACTTTAGACTGAACGCTAAGACTTAAAATTACGATTTAACATTAAGATTTAACCATAAGACTGAACCCTAAGACTTCAGGTTAAGTTTTAACCTTAAGACTCAACCCTGAGACTTAGTCGTGAAATTTATCCATAAGACTTATCCCTAAAACTGAAAACTGAGACTTAAACCTAAGATTTAACCTGAAGACTTAACCCTAAAACGTAGCCCTGAGACTTATCCTTGAGCTTTAACCTTGATACTTAATCCTGAGACTTAGCCCTAAGACTTATCCCCAAGACATAACTCTAAGGCTTAACCCTAAGACTTAACCTTAAGGCTCAACCTTAAGACTTAACATTAAGACTTAACCCTGAGACTTAACCATAAGACTTATCCTCAAGATTGTACTCTAAGACTTAAGATGAAGACTTAACCCTAAGAATCAATCTATGAGATGTAAACTTAAGACTTAATTAACCCTAAGACTCAATCTATGAGATGTAAACTTAAGACTTAACCTTTAGGAATTAACCCTGACACTTAACCTTAAGGCTTAACCCTAAGACTTAAGCTTAAGGTTTAAACTTAAGACTTATCCCTAAGACATAATCCTGAGACTTAACCCTAAGACTTAACCTCAAGTTTAACTTCAAAACTTAACCCGAAGACTGAATCCTAAGACACAACTTGACCACGTAACCCTGAGACTTAACCTTGAGACTTTACCTTGAAATTTAACCCTGGGATTTAACCCTAAGTCTTAATGCTAAGACTTAACTTGAAGATGTACCATTAAGACTTAACCTTAAAGCGTAACCTTAAGATTTACACTCAATACTTAACCCTAAGACTTAACCCTATGACTTAAACTTAAGGTTAAACCTTAAGACAAAACCTGAAGACTTAATTCAAAGACTTATCCCTAAGACTCAACACTGAGACTTAAACCTAAGATTTAAGACTTAACCCTAAGACTTAGCCCCAAGACTTAAGTCTAAGACTTCAAGTTATGAATTAAACTTTAGACTTAACCCTAAGACTCAAGCCATAAGACTTCACCTTAAGACTTCACCTGAAGACTTAACCTTAAAATTTAACCCTAAGACTGAACCCTAAAATATAACTTTTAAGACTTAACAATAAGACTGAACATTAGGACACAACCTTACGACTTCTACCCTGAGACCTAACCTTGAGACTTAACACTGAGATTTAACCCTAAGACTTAACTTTAAGATGTAACATTCGGACTTTACCTTAAAACTTAACCCTAAGCCTCAACCTTAAGAAGTAACTTGAAGACTTAACCCTGAGAATGAACTCTAAGACTTCAACTTAATAATGAACGCTCAGATATAACCCTCAGACTTAAACTTAAGAAATAACCCTAAGACTTAACCTTAATATTTAACTTGAAGATGTAACCTTAAGGCTTAACCCTAAACTTAACCCTAAGAGTTAACCTTAAGTGTTGACCTTACAGATTTAACCCTAAGAGTTAACCTTAGGACTGAAACGTTAAGACTTAACCCTAAGACTTATCCCCAAGACGTAACTCTAAAGAGTTAACCCTAAGACTTCAGCTTGTGATTTCAACTTTAGACTGAACGCTAAGACTTAAAATTACTATTTAACATTAAGATTTAACCATAAGACTTAACCCTAAGACTTCAGGTTAAGTTTTAACCTTAAGACTCAGCCCTGAGACTTAGTCGTGAAATTTATCCATAAGACTTATCCCTAAAACTGAAAACTGAGACTTAAACCTAAGATTTAACCTGAAGACTTAACCCTAAAACGTAGCCCTGAGACTTATCCTTGAGCTTTAACCTTGATACTTAATCCTGAGACTTCGCCCTAAGACTTATCCCCAAGACATAACTCTAAGGCTTAACCCTAAGACTTAACCTTAAGGCTCAACCTTAAGACTTAACATTAAGACTTAACCCTGAGACTTAACCATAAGACTTATCCTCAAGATTGTACTCTAAGACTTAAGATGAAGACTTAACCCTAAGACTCAATCTATGAGATGTAAACTTAAGACTTAATGAACCCTAAGACTCAATCTATGAGATGTAAACTTAAGACTTAACCTTTAGGAATTAACCCTGACACTTAACCTTAAGGCTTAACCCTAAGACTTAAGCTTAAGGTTTAAACTTAAGACTTATCCCTAAGACATAATCCTGAGACTTAACCCTAAGACTTAACCTCAAGTTTAACTTCAAAACTTAACCCTAAGACTGAATCCTAAGACACAACTTGACCACGTAACCCTGAGACTTAACCTTGAGACTTTACCTTGA
This sequence comes from Falco punctatus, assembly GCF_963210335.1. Taxonomy (NCBI): domain Eukaryota; kingdom Metazoa; phylum Chordata; class Aves; order Falconiformes; family Falconidae; genus Falco; species Falco punctatus. The sequence continues at coordinate 307,920 of NW_027660253.1, forward strand.
AATTTAACCCTGGGATTTAACCCTAAGTCTTAATGCTAAGACTTAACTTGAAGATGTACCATTAAGACTTAACCTTAAAGCGTAACCTTAAGATTTACACTCAATACTTAACCCTAAGACTTAACCCTATGACTTAAACTTAAGGTTAAACCTTAAGACAAAACCTGAAGACTTAATTCAAAGACTTATCCCTAAGACTCAACACTGAGACTTAAACCTAAGATTTAAGACTTAACCCTAAGACTTAGCCCCAAGACTTAAGTCTAAGACTTCAAGTTATGAATTAAACTTTAGACTTAACCCTAAGACTCAAGCCATAAGACTTCACCTTAAGACTTAGCCTGAAGACTTAACCTTAAAATTTAACCCTAAGACTGAACCCTAAAATATAACTTTTAAGACTTAACAATAAGACTGAACATTAGGACACAACCTTACGACTTCTACCCTGAGACCTAACCTTGAGACTTAACACTGAGATTTAACCCTAAGACTTAACTTTAAGATGTAACATTCGGACTTTACCTTAAAACTTAACCCTAAGCCTCAACCTTAAGAAGTAACTTGAAGACTTAACCCTGAGAATGAACTCTAAGACTTCAACTTAATAATGAACGCTCAGATATAACCCTCAGACTTAAACTTAAGAAATAACCCTAAGACTTAACCTTAATATTTAACTTGAAGATGTAACCTTAAGGCTTAACCCTAAACTTAACCCTAAGAGTTAACCTTAAGTGTTGACCTTACAGATTTAACCCTAAGAGTTAACCTTAGGACTGAAACGTTAAGACTTAACCCTAAGACTTATCCCCAAGACGTAACTCTAAAGAGTTAACCCTAAGACTTCAGCTTGTGATTTAAACTTTAGACTGAACGCTAAGACTTAAAATTACGATTTAACATTAAGATTTAACCATAAGACTTAACCCTAAGACTTCAGGTTAAGTTTTAACCTTAAGACTCAGCCCTGAGACTTAGTCGTGAAATTTATCCATAAGACTTATCCCTAAAACTGAAAACTGAGACTTAAACCTAAGATTTAACCTCAAGACTTAACCCTAAAACATAGCCCTGAGACTTATCCTTGAGCTTTAACCTTGATACTTAATCCTGAGACTTAGCCCTAAGACTTATCCCCAAGACATAACTCTAAGGCTTAACCCTAAGACTTAACCTTAAGGCTCAACCTTAAGACTTAACCCTGAGACTTAACCATAAGACTTATCCTCAAGATTGTACTCTAAGACTTAACCCTAAGACTTAAGATGAAGACTTAACCCTAAGACTCAATCTATGAGATGTAAACTTAAGACTTAATGAACCCTAAGACTCAATCTATGAGATGTAAACTTAAGACTTAACCTTTAGGAATTAACCCTGACACTTAACCCTAAGACTTAAGCTTAAGGTTTAAACTTAAGACTTATCCCTAAGACATAATCCTGAGACTTAACCCTAAGACTTAACCTCAAGTTTAACTTCAAAACTTAACCCTAAGACTGAATCCTAAGACACAACTTGACCACGTAACCCTGAGACTTAACCTTGAGACTTTACCTTGAAATTTAACCCTGGGATTTAACCCTAAGTCTTAATGCTAAGACTTAACTTGAAGATGTACCATTAAGACTTAACCTTAAAGCGTAACCTTAAGATTTACACTCAATACATAACCCTAAGACTTAACCCTATGACTTAAACTTAAGGTTAAACCTTAAGACAAAACCTGAAGACTTAATTCAAAGACTTATCCCTAAGACTCAACACTGAGACTTAAACCTAAGATTTAAGACTTAACCCTAAGACTTAGCCCCAAGACTTAAGTCTAAGACTTAAACTTATGAATTAAACTTTAGACTTAACCCTAAGACTCAAGCCATAAGACTTCACCTTAAGACTTAGCCTGAAGACTTAACCTTAAAATTTAACCCTAAGACTGAACCCTAAAATATAACTTTTAAGACTTAACAATAAGACTGAACATTAAGACACAACCTTACGACTTCTACCCTGAGACCTAACCTTGAGACTTAACACTGAGATTTAACCCTAAGACTTAACTTTAAGATGTAACATTCGGACTTTACCTTAAAACTTAACCCTAAGTCTCAACCTTAAGAAGTAACTTGAAGACTTAACCCTGAGAATGAACTCTAAGACTTCAACTTAATAATGAACGCTCAGATATAACCCTCAGACTTAAACTTAAGAAATAACCCTAAGACTTAACCTTAATATTTAACTTGAAGATGTAACCTTAAGGCTTAACCCTAAACTTAACCCTAAGAGTTAACCTTAAGTGTTGACCTTACAGATTTAACCCTAAGAGTTAACCTTAGGACTGAAACGTTAAGACTTAACCCTAAGACTTATCCCCAAGACGTAACTCTAAAGAGTTAACCCTAAGACTTCAGCTTGTGATTTCAACTTTAGACTGAACGCTAAGACTTAAAATTACGATTTAACATTAAGATTTAACCATAAGACTTAACCCTAAGACTTCAGGTTAAGTTTTAACCTTAAGACTCAGCCCTGAGACTTAGTCGTGAAATTTATCCATAAGACTTATCCCTAAAACTGAAAACTGAGACTTAAACCTAAGATTTAACCTGAAGACTTAACCCTAAAACGTAGCCCTGAGACTTATCCTTGAGCTTTAACCTTGATACTTAATCCTGAGACTTAGCCCTAAGACTTATCCCCAAGACATAACTCTAAGGCTTAACCCTAAGACTTAACCTTAAGACTTAACATTAAGACTTAACCCTGAGACTTAACCATAAGACTTATCCTCAAGATTGTACTCTAAGACTTAAGATGAAGACTTAACCCTAAGACTCAATCTATGAGATGTAAACTTAAGACTTAATGAACCCTAAGACTCAATCTATGAGATGTAAACTTAAGACTTAACCTTTAGGAATTAACCCTGACACTTAACCTTAAGGCTTAACCCTAAGACTTAAGCTTAAGGTTTAAACTTAAGACTTATCCCTAAGACATAATCCTGAGACTTAACCCTAAGACTTAACCTCAAGTTTAACTTCAAAACTTAACCCTAAGACTGAATCCTAAGACACAACTTGACCACGTAACCCTGAGACTTAACCTTGAGACTTTACCTTGAAATTTAACCCTGGGATTTAACCCTAAGTCTTAATGCTAAGACTTAACTTGAAGATGTACCATTAAGACTTAACCTTAAAGCGTAACCTTAAGATTTACACTCAATACTTAACCCTAAGACTTAACCCTATGACTTAAACTTAAGATTAAACCTTAAGACAAAACCTGAAGACTTAATTCAAAGACTTATCCCTAAGACTCAACACTGAGACTTAAACCTAAGATTTAAGACTTAACCCTAAGACTTAGCCCCAAGACTTAAGTCTAAGACTTCAAGTTATGAATTAAACTTTAGACTTAACCCTAAGACTCAAGCCATAAGACTTCACCTTAAGACTTAGCCTGAAGACTTAACCTTAAAATTTAACCCTAAGACTGAACCCTAAAATATAACTTTTAAGACTTAACAATAAGACTGAACATTAGGACACAACCTTATGACTTCTACCCTGAGACCTAACCTTGAGACTTAACACTGAGATTTAACCCTAAGACTTAACTTTAAGATGTAACATTCGGACTTTACCTTAAAACTTAACCCTAAGCCTCAACCTTAAGAAGTAACTTGAAGACTTAACCCTGAGAATGAACTCTAAGACTTCAACTTAATAATGAACGCTCAGATATAACCCTCAGACTTAAACTTAAGAAATAACCCTAAGACTTAACCTTAATATTTAACTTGAAGATGTAACCTTAAGGCTTAACCCTAAACTTAACCCTAAGAGTTAACCTTAAGTGTTGACCTTACAGATTTAACCCTAAGAGTTAACCTTAGGACTGAAACGTTAAGACTTAACCCTAAGACTTATCCCCAAGACGTAACTCTAAAGAGTTAACCCTAAGACTTCAGCTTGTGATTTAAACTTTAGACTGAACGCTAAGACTTAAAATTACGATTTAACATTAAGATTTAACCATAAGACTTAACCCTAAGACTTCAGGTTAAGTTTTAACCTTAAGACTCAGCCCTGAGACTTAGTCGTGAAATTTATCCATAAGACTTATCCCTAAAACTGAAAACTGAGACTTAAACCTAAGATTTAACCTCAAGACTTAACCCTAAAACGTAGCCCTGAGACTTATCCTTGAGCTTTAACCTTGATACTTAATCCTGAGACTTAGCCCTAAGACTTATCCCCAAGACATAACTCTAAGGCTTAACCCTAAGACTTAACCTTAAGGCTCAACCTTAAGACTTAACCCTGAGACTTAACCATAAGACTTATCCTCAAGATTGTACTCTAAGACTTAACCCTAAGACTTAAGATGAAGACTTAACCCTAAGACTCAATCTATGAGATGTAAACTTAAGACTTAATGAACCCTAAGACTCAATCTATGAGATGTAAACTTAAGACTTAACCTTTAGGAATTAACCCTGACACTTAACCCTAAGACTTAAGCTTAAGGTTTAAACTTAAGACTTATCCCTAAGACATAATCCTGAGACTTAACCCTAAGACTTAACCTCAAGTTTAACTTCAAAACTTAACCCTAAGACTGAATCCTAAGACACAACTTGACCACGTAACCCTGAGACTTAACCTTGAGACTTTACCTTGAAATTTAACCCTGGGATTTAACCCTAAGTCTTAATGCTAAGACTTAACTTGAAGATGTACCATTAAGACTTAACCTTAAAGCGTAACCTTAAGATTTACACTCAATACATAACCCTAAGACTTAACCCTATGACTTAAACTTAAGGTTAAACCTTAAGACAAAACCTGAAGACTTAATTCAAAGACTTATCCCTAAGACTCAACACTGAGACTTAAACCTAAGATTTAAGACTTAACCCTAAGACTTAGCCCCAAGACTTAAGTCTAAGACTTAAACTTATGAATTAAACTTTAGACTTAACCCTAAGACTCAAGCCATAAGACTTCACCTTAAGACTTAGCCTGAAGACTTAACCTTAAAATTTAACCCTAAGACTGAACCCTAAAATATAACTTTTAAGACTTAACAATAAGACTGAACATTAAGACACAACCTTACGACTTCTACCCTGAGACCTAACCTTGAGACTTAACACTGAGATTTAACCCTAAGACTTAACTTTAAGATGTAACATTCGGACTTTACCTTAAAACTTAACCCTAAGTCTCAACCTTAAGAAGTAACTTGAAGACTTAACCCTGAGAATGAACTCTAAGACTTCAACTTAATAATGAACGCTCAGATATAACCCTCAGACTTAAACTTAAGAAATAACCCTAAGACTTAACCTTAATATTTAACTTGAAGATGTAACCTTAAGGCTTAACCCTAAACTTAACCCTAAGAGTTAACCTTAAGTGTTGACCTTACAGATTTAACCCTAAGAGTTAACCTTAGGACTGAAACGTTAAGACTTAACCCTAAGACTTATCCCCAAGACGTAACTCTAAAGAGTTAACCCTAAGACTTCAGCTTGTGATTTCAACTTTAGACTGAACGCTAAGACTTAAAATTACGATTTAACATTAAGATTTAACCATAAGACTTAACCCTAAGACTTCAGGTTAAGTTTTAACCTTAAGACTCAGCCCTGAGACTTAGTCGTGAAATTTATCCATAAGACTTATCCCTAAAACTGAAAACTGAGACTTAAACCTAAGATTTAACCTGAAGACTTAACCCTAAAACGTAGCCCTGAGACTTATCCTTGAGCTTTAACCTTGATACTTAATCCTGAGACTTAGCCCTAAGACTTATCCCCAAGACATAACTCTAAGGCTTAACCCTAAGACTTAACCTTAAGACTTAACATTAAGACTTAACCCTGAGACTTAACCATAAGACTTATCCTCAAGATTGTACTCTAAGACTTAAGATGAAGACTTAACCCTAAGACTCAATCTATGAGATGTAAACTTAAGACTTAATGAACCCTAAGACTCAATCTATGAGATGTAAACTTAAGACTTAACCTTTAGGAATTAACCCTGACACTTAACCTTAAGGCTTAACCCTAAGACTTAAGCTTAAGGTTTAAACTTAAGACTTATCCCTAAGACATAATCCTGAGACTTAACCCTAAGACTTAACCTCAAGTTTAACTTCAAAACTTAACCCTAAGACTGAATCCTAAGACACAACTTGACCACGTAACCCTGAGACTTAACCTTGAGACTTTACCTTGAAATTTAACCCTGGGATTTAACCCTAAGTCTTAATGCTAAGACTTAACTTGAAGATGTACCATTAAGACTTAACCTTAAAGCGTAACCTTAAGATTTACACTCAATACTTAACCCTAAGACTTAACCCTATGACTTAAACTTAAGGTTAAACCTTAAGACAAAACCTGAAGACTTAATTCAAAGACTTATCCCTAAGACTCAACACTGAGACTTAAACCTAAGATTTAAGACTTAACCCTAAGACTTAGCCCCAAGACTTAAGTCTAAGACTTCAAGTTATGAATTAAACTTTAGACTTAACCCTAAGACTCAAGCCATAAGACTTCACCTTAAGACTTAGCCTGAAGACTTAACCTTAAAATTTAACCCTAAGACTGAACCCTAAAATATAACTTTTAAGACTTAACAATAAGACTGAACATTAGGACACAACCTTACGACTTCTACCCTGAGACCTAACCTTGAGACTTAACACTGAGATTTAACCCTAAGACTTAACTTTAAGATGTAACATTCGGACTTTACCTTAAAACTTAACCCTAAGCCTCAACCTTAAGAAGTAACTTGAAGACTTAACCCTGAGAATGAACTCTAAGACTTCAACTTAATAATGAACGCTCAGATATAACCCTCAGACTTAAACTTAAGAAATAACCCTAAGACTTAACCTTAATATTTAACTTGAAGATGTAACCTTAAGGCTTAACCCTAAACTTAACCCTAAGAGTTAACCTTAAGTGTTGACCTTACAGATTTAACCCTAAGAGTTAACCTTAGGACTGAAACGTTAAGACTTAACCCTAAGACTTATCCCCAAGACGTAACTCTAAAGAGTTAACCCTAAGACTTCAGCTTGTGATTTAAACTTTAGACTGAACGCTAAGACTTAAAATTACGATTTAACATTAAGATTTAACCATAAGACTTAACCCTAAGACTTCAGGTTAAGTTTTAACCTTAAGACTCAGCCCTGAGACTTAGTCGTGAAATTTATCCATAAGACTTATCCCTAAAACTGAAAACTGAGACTTAAACCTAAGATTTAACCTGAAGACTTAACCCTAAAACGTAGCCCTGAGACTTATCCTTGAGCTTTAACCTTGATACTTAATCCTGAGACTTAGCCCTAAGACTTATCCCCAAGACATAACTCTAAGGCTTAACCCTAAGACTTAACCTTAAGGCTCAACCTTAAGACTTAACCCTGAGACTTAACCATAAGACTTATCCTCAAGATTGTACTCTAAGACTTAACCCTAAGACTTAAGATGAAGACTTAACCCTAAGACTCAATCTATGAGATGTAAACTTAAGACTTAATGAACCCTAAGACTCAATCTATGAGATGTAAACTTAAGACTTAACCTTTAGGAATTAACCCTGACACTTAACCTTAAGGCTTAACCCTAAGACTTAAGCTTAAGGTTTAAACTTAAGACTTATCCCTAAGACATAATCCTGAGACTTAACCCTAAGACTTAACCTCAAGTTTAACTTCAAAACTTAACCCTAAGACTGAATCCTAAGACACAACTTGACCACGTAACCCTGAGACTTAACCTTGAGACTTTACCTTGAAATTTAACCCTGGGATTTAACCCTAAGTCTTAATGCTAAGACTTAACTTGAAGATGTACCATTAAGACTTAACCTTAAAGCGTAACCTTAAGATTTACACTCAATACTTAACCCTAAGACTTAACCCTATGACTTAAACTTAAGGTTAAACCTTAAGACAAAACCTGAAGACTTAATTCAAAGACTTATCCCTAAGACTCAACACTGAGACTTAAACCTAAGATTTAAGACTTAACCCTAAGACTTAGCCCCAAGACTTAAGTCTAAGACTTCAACTTATGAATTAAACTTTAGACTTAACCCTAAGACTCAAGCCATAAGACTTCACCTTAAGACTTAACCTGAAGACTTAACCTTAAAATTTAACCCTAAGACTGAACCCTAAAATATAACTTTTAAGACTTAACAATAAGCCTGAACATTAGGACACAACCTTACGACTTCTACCCTGAGACCTAACCTTGAGACTTAACACTGAGATTTAACCCTAAGACTTAACTTTAAGATGTAACATTCGGACTTTACCTTAAAACTTAACCCTAGAGTCTCAACCTTAAGAAGTAACTTGAAGACTTAACCCTGAGAATGAACTCTAAGACTTCAACTTAATAATGAACGCTCAGATATAACCCTCAGACTTAAACTTAAGAAATAACCCTAAGACTTAACCTTAATATTTAACTTGAAGATGTAACCTTAAGGCTTAACCCTAAACTTAACCCTAAGAGTTAACCTTAAGTGTTGACCTTACAGATTTAACCCTAAGAGTTAACCTTAGGACTGAAACGTTAAGACTTAACCCTAAGACTTATCCCCAAGACGTAACTCTAAAGAGTTAACCCTAAGACTTCAGCTTGTGATTTAAACTTTAGACTGAACGCTAAGACTTAAAATTACGATTTAACATTAAGATTTAACCATAAGACTTAACCCTAAGACTTCAGGTTAAGTTTTAACCTTAAGACTCAGCCCTGAGACTTAGTCGTGAAATTTATCCATAAGACTTATCCCTAAAACTGAAAACTGAGACTTAAACCTAAGATTTAACCTGAAGACTTAACCCTAAAACGTAGCCCTGAGACTTATCCTTGAGCTTTAACCTTGATACTTAATCCTGAGACTTAGCCCTAAGACTTATCCCCAAGACATAACTCTAAGGCTTAACCCTAAGGCTCAACCTTAAGACTTAACATTAAGACTTAACCCTGAGACTTAACCATAAGACTTATCCTCAAGATTGTACTCTAAGACTTAACCCTAAGACTTAAGATGAAGACTTAACCCTAAGACTCAATCTATGAGATGTAAACTTAAGACTTAATTAACCCTAAGACTCAATCTATGAGATGTAAACTTAAGACTTAACCTTTAGGAATTAACCCTGACACTTAACCTTAAGGCTTAATCCTAAGACTTAAGCTTAAGGTTTAAACTTAAGACTTATCCCTAAGACATAATCCTGAGACTTAACCCTAAGACTTAACCTCAAGTTTAACTTCAAAACTTAACCCTAAGACTGAATCCTAAGACACAACTTGACCACGTAACCCTGAGACTTAACCTTGAGACTTTACCTTGAAATTTAACCCTGGGATTTAACCCTAAGTCTTAATGCTAAGACTTAACTTGAAGATGTACCATTAAGACTTAACCTTAAAGCGTAACCTTAAGATTTACACTCAATACTTAACCCTAAGACTTAACCCTATGACTTAAACTTAAGGTTAAACCTTAAGACAAAACCTGAAGACTTAATTCAAAGACTTATCCCTAAGACTCAACACTGAGACTTAAACCTAAGATTTAAGACTTAACCCTAAGACTTAGCCCCAAGACTTAAGTCTAAGACTTCAAGTTATGAATTAAACTTTAGACTTAACCCTAAGACTCAAGCCATAAGACTTCACCTTAAGACTTAGCCTGAAGACTTAACCTTAAAATTTAACCCTAAGACTGAACCCTAAAATATAACTTTTAAGACTTAACAATAAGACTGAACATTAGGACACAACCTTACGACTTCTACCCTGAGACCTAACCTTGAGACTTAACACTGAGATTTAACCCTAAGACTTAACTTTAAGATGTAACATTCGGACTTTACCTTAAAACTTAACCCTAAGCCTCAACCTTAAGAAGTAACTTGAAGACTTAACCCTGAGAATGAACTCTAAGACTTCAACTTAATAATGAACGCTCAGATATAACCCTCAGACTTAAACTTAAGAAATAACCCTAAGACTTAACCTTAATATTTAACTTGAAGATGTAACCTTAAGGCTTAACCCTAAACTTAACCCTAAGAGTTAACCTTAAGTGTTGACCTTACAGATTTAACCCTAAGAGTTAACCTTAGGACTGAAACGTTAAGACTTAACCCTAAGACTTATCCCCAAGACGTAACTCTAAAGAGTTAACCCTAAGACTTCAGCTTGTGATTTAAACTTTAGACTGAACGCTAAGACTTAAAATTACGATTTAACATTAAGATTTAACCATAAGACTTAACCCTAAGACTTCAGGTTAAGTTTTAACCTTAAGACTCAGCCCTGAGACTTAGTCGTGAAATTTATCCATAAGACTTATCCCTAAAACTGAAAACTGAGACTTAAACCTAAGATTTAACCTGAAGACTTAACCCTAAAACGTAGCCCTGAGACTTATCCTTGAGCTTTAACCTTGATACTTAATCCTGAGACTTAGCCCTAAGACTTATCCCCAAGACATAACTCTAAGGCTTAACCCTAAGACTTAACCTTAAGGCTCAACCTTAAGACTTAACCCTGAGACTTAACCATAAGACTTATCCTCAAGATTGTACTCTAAGACTTAACCCTAAGACTTAAGATGAAGACTTAACCCTAAGACTCAATCTATGAGATGTAAACTTAAGACTTAATGAACCCTAAGACTCAATCTATGAGATGTAAACTTAAGACTTAACCTTTAGGAATTAACCCTGACACTTAACCTTAAGGCTTAACCCTAAGACTTAAGCTTAAGGTTTAAACTTAAGACTTATCCCTAAGACATAAGCCTGAGACTTAACCCTAAGACTTAACCTCAAGTTTAACTTCAAAACTTAACCCTAAGACTGAATCCTAAGACACAACTTGACCACGTAACCCTGAGACTTAACCTTGAGACTTTACCTTGAAATTTAACCCTGGGATTTAACCCTAAGTCTTAATGCTAAGACTTAACTTGAAGATGTACCATTAAGACTTAACCTTAAAGCGTAACCTTAAGATTTACACTCAATACTTAACCCTAAGACTTAACCCTATGACTTAAACTTAAGGTTAAACCTTAAGACAAAACCTGAAGACTTAATTCAAAGACTTATCCCTAAGACTCAACACTGAGACTTAAACCTAAGATTTAAGACTTAACCCTAAGACTTAGCCCCAAGACTTAAGTCTAAGACTTCAAGTTATGAATTAAACTTTAGACTTAACCCTAAGACTCAAGCCATAAGACTTCACCTTAAGACTTAACCTGAAGACTTAACCTTAAAATTTAACCCTAAGACTGAACCCTAAAATATAACTTTTAAGACTTAACAATAAGACTGAACATTAAGACACAACCTTACGACTTCTACCCTGAGACCTAACCTTGAGACTTAACACTGAGATTTAACCCTAAGACTTAACTTTAAGATGTAACATTCGGACTTAACCTTAAAACTTAACCCTAGAGTCTCAACCTTAAGAAGTAACTTGAAGACTTAACCCTGAGAATGAACTCTAAGACTTCAACTTAATAATGAACGCTCAGATATAACCCTCAGACTTAAACTTAAGAAATAACCCTAAGACTTAACCTTAATATTTAACTTGAAGATGTAACCTTAAGGCTTAACCCTAAACTTAACCCTAAGAGTTAACCTTAAGTGTTGACCTTACAGATTTAACCCTAAGAGTTAACCTTAGGACTGAAACGTTAAGACTTAACCCTAAGACTTATCCCCAAGACGTAACTCTAAAGAGTTAACCCTAAGACTTCAGCTTGTGATTTAAACTTTAGACTGAACGCTAAGACTTAAAATTACGATTTAACATTAAGATTTAACCATAAGACTTAACCCTAAGACTTCAGGTTAAGTTTTAACCTTAAGACTCAGCCCTGAGACTTAGTCGTGAAATTTATCCATAAGACTTATCCCTAAAACTGAAAACTGAGACTTAAACCTAAGATTTAACCTGAAGACTTAACCCTAAAACGTAGCCCTGAGACTTATCCTTGAGCTTTAACCTTGATACTTAATCCTGAGACTTAGCCCTAAGACTTATCCCCAAGACATAACTCTAAGGCTTAACCCTAAGGCTCAACCTTAAGACTTAACATTAAGACTTAACCCTGAGACTTATCCATAAGACTTATCCTCAAGATTGTACTCTAAGACTTAACCCTAAGACTTAAGATGAAGACTTAACCCTAAGACTCAATCTATGAGATGTAAACTTAAGACTTAATTAACCCTAAGGCTCAATCTATGAGATGTAAACTTAAGACTTAACCTTTAGGAATTAACCCTGACACTTAACCTTAAGGCTTAACCCTAAGACTTAAGCTTAAGGTTTAAACTTAAGACTTATCCCTAAGACATAATCCTGAGACTTAACCCTAAGACTTAACCTCAAGTTTAACTTCAAAACTTAACCCTAAGACTGAATCCTAAGACACAACTTGACCACGTAACCCTGAGACTTAACCTTGAGACTTTACCTTGAAATTTAACCCTGGGATTTAACCCTAAGTCTTAATGCTAAGACTTAACTTGAAGATGTACCATTAAGACTTAACCTTAAAGCGTAACCTTAAGATTTACACTCAATACTTAACCCTAAGACTTAACCCTATGACTTAAACTTAAGGTTAAACCTTAAGACAAAACTGGAAGACTTAATTCAAAGACTTATCCCTAAGACTCAACACTGAGACTTAAACCTAAGATTTAAGACTTAACCCTAAGACTTAGCCCCAAGACTTAAGTCTAAGACTTCAAGTTATGAATTAAACTTTAGACTTAACCCTAAGACTCAAGCCATAAGACTTCACCTTAAGACTTAACCTGAAGACTTAACCTTAAAATTTAACCCTAAGACTGAACCCTAAAATATAACTTTTAAGACTTAACAATAAGACTGAACATTAGGACACAACCTTACGACTTCTACCCTGAGACCTAACCTTGAGACTTAACACTGAGATTTAACCCTAAGACTTAACTTTAAGATGTAACATTCGGACTTTACCTTAAAACTTAACCCTAAGCCTCAACCTTAAGAAGTAACTTGAAGACTTAACCCTGAGAATGAACTCTAAGACTTCAACTTAATAATGAACGCTCAGATATAACCCTCAGACTTAAACTTAAGAAATAACCCTAAGACTTAACCTTAATATTTAACTTGAAGATGTAACCTTAAGGCTTAACCCTAAACTTAACCCTAAGAGTTAACCTTAAGTGTTGACCTTACAGATTTAACCCTAAGAGTTAACCTTAGGACTGAAACGTTAAGACTTAACCCTAAGACTTATCCCCAAGACGTAACTCTAAAGAGTTAACCCTAAGACTTCAGCTTGTGATTTCAACTTTAGACTGAACGCTAAGACTTAAAATTACGATTTAACATTAAGATTTAACCATAAGACTTAACCCTAAGACTTCAGGTTAAGTTTTAACCTTAAGACTCAGCCCTGAGACTTAGTCGTGAAATTTATCCATAAGACTTATCCCTAAAACTGAAAACTGAGACTTAAACCTAAGATTTAACCTGAAGACTTAACCCTAAAACGTAGCCCTGAGACTTATCCTTGAGCTTTAACCTTGATACTTAATCCTGAGACTTAGCCCTAAGACTTATCCCCAAGACATAACTCTAAGGCTTAACCCTAAGGCTCAACCTTAAGACTTAACATTAAGACTTAACCCTGAGACTTAACCATAAGACTTATCCTCAAGATTGTACTCTAAGACTTAACCCTAAGACTTAAGATGAAGACTTAACCCTAAGACTCAATCTATGAGATGTAAACTTAAGACTTAATGAACCCTAAGACTCAATCTATGAGATGTAAACTTAAGACTTAACCTTTAGGAATTAACCCTGACACTTAACCTTAAGGCTTAACCCTAAGACTTAAGCTTAAGGTTTAAACTTAAGACTTATCCCTAAGACATAATCCTGAGACTTAACCCTAAGACTTAACCTCAAGTTTAACTTCAAAACTTAACCCTAAGACTGAATCCTAAGACACAACTTGACCACGTAACCCTGAGACTTAACCTTGAGACTTTACCTTGAAATTTAACCCTGGGATTTAACCCTAAGTCTTAATGCTAAGACTTAACTTGAAGATGTACCATTAAGACTTAACCTTAAAGCGTAACCTTAAGATTTACACTCAATACTTAACCCTAAGACTTAACCCTATGACTTAAACTTAAGGTTAAACCTTAAGACAAAACCTGAAGACTTAATTCAAAGACTTATCCCTAAGACTCAACACTGAGACTTAAACCTAAGATTTAAGACTTAACCCTAAGACTTAGCCCCAAGACTTAAGTCTAAGACTTCAAGTTATGAATTAAACTTTAGACTTAACCCTAAGACTCAAGCCATAAGACTTCACCTTAAGACTTAACCTGAAGACTTAACCTTAAAATTTAACCCTAAGACTGAACCCTAAAATATAACTTTTAAGACTTAACAATAAGACTGAACATTAGGACACAACCTTACGACTTCTACCCTGAGACCTAACCTTGAGACTTAACACTGAGATTTAACCCTAAGACTTAACTTTAAGATGTAACATTCGGACTTAACCTTAAAACTTAACCCTAAGCCTCAACCTTAAGAAGTAACTTGAAGACTTAACCCTGAGAATGAACTCTAAGACTTCAACTTAATAATGAACGCTCAGATATAACCCTCAGACTTAAACTTAAGAAATAACCCTAAGACTTAACCTTAATATTTAACTTGAAGATGTAACCTTAAGGCTTAACCCTAAACTTAACCCTAAGAGTTAACCTTAAGTGTTGACCTTACAGATTTAACCCTAAGAGTTAACCTTAGGACTGAAACGTTAAGACTTAACCCTAAGACTTATCCCCAAGACGTAACTCTAAAGAGTTAACCCTAAGACTTCAGCTTGTGATTTCAACTTTAGACTGAACGCTAAGACTTAAAATTACGATTTAACATTAAGATTTAACCATAAGACTTAACCCTAAGACTTCAGGTTAAGTTTTAACCTTAAGACTCAGCCCTGAGACTTAGTCGTGAAATTTATCCATAAGACTTATCCCTAAAACTGAAAACTGAGACTTAAACCTAAGATTTAACCTGAAGACTTAACCCTAAAACGTAGCCCTGAGACTTATCCTTGAGCTTTAACCTTGATACTTAATCCTGAGACTTAGCCCTAAGACTTATCCCCAAGACATAACTCTAAGGCTTAACCCTAAGACTTAACCTTAAGACTTAACATTAAGACTTAACCCTGAGACTTAACCATAAGACTTATCCTCAAGATTGTACTCTAAGACTTAAGATGAAGACTTAACCCTAAGACTCAATCTATGAGATGTAAACTTAAGACTTAATGAACCCTAAGACTCAATCTATGAGATGTAAACTTAAGACTTAACCTTTAGGAATTAACCCTGACACTTAACCTTAAGGCTTAACCCTAAGACTTAAGCTTAAGGTTTAAACTTAAGACTTATCCCTAAGACATAATCCTGAGACTTAACCCTAAGACTTAACCTCAAGTTTAACTTCAAAACTTAACCCTAAGACTGAATCCTAAGACACAACTTGACCACGTAACCCTGAGACTTAACCTTGAGACTTTACCTTGAAATTTAACCCTGGGATTTAACCCTAAGTCTTAATGCTAAGACTTAACTTGAAGATGTACCATTAAGACTTAACCTTAAAGCATAACCTTAAGATTTACACTCAATACTTAACCCTAAGACTTAACCCTATGACTTAAACTTAAGGTTAAACCTTAAGACAAAACCTGAAGACTTAATTCAAAGACTTATCCCTAAGACTCAACACTGAGACTTAAACCTAAGATTTAAGACTTAACCCTAAGACTTAGCCCCAAGACTTAAGTCTAAGACTTCAAGTTATGAATTAAACTTTAGACTTAACCCTAAGACTCAAGCCATAAGACTTCACCTTAAGACTTAGCCTGAAGACTTAACCTTAAAATTTAACCCTAAGACTGAACCCTAAAATATAACTTTTAAGACTTAACAATAAGACTGAACATTAGGACACAACCTTACGACTTCTACCCTGAGACCTAACCTTGAGACTTAACACTGAGATTTAACCCTAAGACTTAACTTTAAGATGTAACATTCGGACTTTACCTTAAAACTTAACCCTAAGCCTCAACCTTAAGAAGTAACTTGAAGACTTAACCCTGAGAATGAACTCTAAGACTTCAACTTAATAATGAACGCTCAGATATAACCCTCAGACTTAAACTTAAGAAATAACCCTAAGACTTAACCTTAATATTTAACTTGAAGATGTAACCTTAAGGCTTAACCCTAAACTTAACCCTAAGAGTTAACCTTAAGTGTTGACCTTACAGATTTAACCCTAAGAGTTAACCTTAGGACTGAAACGTTAAGACTTAACCCTAAGACTTATCCCCAAGACGTAACTCTAAAGAGTTAACCCTAAGACTTCAGCTTGTGATTTAAACTTTAGACTGAACGCTAAGACTTAAAATTACGATTTAACATTAAGATTTAACCATAAGACTTAACCCTAAGACTTCAGGTTAAGTTTTAACCTTAAGACTCAGCCCTGAGACTTAGTCGTGAAATTTATCCATAAGACTTATCCCTAAAACTGAAAACTGAGACTTAAACCTAAGATTTAACCTCAAGACTTAACCCTAAAACGTAGCCCTGAGACTTATCCTTGAGCTTTAACCTTGATACTTAATCCTGAGACTTAGCCCTAAGACTTATCCCCAAGACATAACTCTAAGGCTTAACCCTAAGACTTAACCTTAAGGCTCAACCTTAAGACTTAACCCTGAGACTTAACCATAAGACTTATCCTCAAGATTGTACTCTAAGACTTAACCCTAAGACTTAAGATGAAGACTTAACCCTAAGACTCAATCTATGAGATGTAAACTTAAGACTTAATGAACCCTAAGACTCAATCTATGAGATGTAAACTTAAGACTTAACCTTTAGGAATTAACCCTGACACTTAACCCTAAGACTTAAGCTTAAGGTTTAAACTTAAGACTTATCCCTAAGACATAATCCTGAGACTTAACCCTAAGACTTAACCTCAAGTTTAACTTCAAAACTTAACCCTAAGACTGAATCCTAAGACACAACTTGACCACGTAACCCTGAGACTTAACCTTGAGACTTTACCTTGAAATTTAACCCTGGGATTTAACCCTAAGTCTTAATGCTAAGACTTAACTTGAAGATGTACCATTAAGACTTAACCTTAAAGCGTAACCTTAAGATTTACACTCAATACATAACCCTAAGACTTAACCCTATGACTTAAACTTAAGGTTAAACCTTAAGACAAAACCTGAAGACTTAATTCAAAGACTTATCCCTAAGACTCAACACTGAGACTTAAACCTAAGATTTAAGACTTAACCCTAAGACTTAGCCCCAAGACTTAAGTCTAAGACTTCAAGTTATGAATTAAACTTTAGACTTAACCCTAAGACTCAAGCCATAAGACTTCACCTTAAGACTTAACCTTAAAATTTAACCCTAAGACTGAACCCTAAAATATAACTTTTAAGACTTAACAATAAGACTGAACATTAAGACACAACCTTACGACTTCTACCCTGAGACCTAACCTTGAGACTTAACACTGAGATTTAACCCTAAGACTTAACTTTAAGATGTAACATTCGGACTTTACCTTAAAACTTAACCCTAAGTCTCAACCTTAAGAAGTAACTTGAAGACTTAACCCTGAGAATGAACTCTAAGACTTCAACTTAATAATGAACGCTCAGATATAACCCTCAGACTTAAACTTAAGAAATAACCCTAAGACTTAACCTTAATATTTAACTTGAAGATGTAACCTTAAGGCTTAACCCTAAACTTAACCCTAAGAGTTAACCTTAAGTGTTGACCTTACAGATTTAACCCTAAGAGTTAACCTTAGGACTGAAACGTTAAGACTTAACCCTAAGACTTATCCCCAAGACGTAACTCTAAAGAGTTAACCCTAAGACTTCAGCTTGTGATTTAAACTTTAGACTGAACGCTAAGACTTAAAATTACGATTTAACATTAAGATTTAACCATAAGACTTAACCCTAAGACTTCAGGTTAAGTTTTAACCTTAAGACTCAGCCCTGAGACTTAGTCGTGAAATTTATCCATAAGACTTATCCCTAAAACTGAAAACTGAGACTTAAACCTAAGATTTAACCTGAAGACTTAACCCTAAAACGTAGCCCTGAGACTTATCCTTGAGCTTTAACCTTGATACTTAATCCTGAGACTTAGCCCTAAGACTTATCCCCAAGACATAACTCTAAGGCTTAACCCTAAGACTTAACCTTAAGACTTAACATTAAGACTTAACCCTGAGACTTAACCATAAGACTTATCCTCAAGATTGTACTCTAAGACTTAAGATGAAGACTTAACCCTAAGACTCAATCTATGAGATGTAAACTTAAGACTTAATGAACCCTAAGACTCAATCTATGAGATGTAAACTTAAGACTTAACCTTTAGGAATTAACCCTGACACTTAACCTTAAGGCTTAACCCTAAGACTTAAGCTTAAGGTTTAAACTTAAGACTTATCCCTAAGACATAATCCTGAGACTTAACCCTAAGACTTAACCTCAAGTTTAACTTCAAAACTTAACCCTAAGACTGAATCCTAAGACACAACTTGACCACGTAACCCTGAGACTTAACCTTGAGACTTTACCTTGAAATTTAACCCTGGGATTTAACCCTAAGTCTTAATGCTAAGACTTAACTTGAAGATGTACCATTAAGACTTAACCTTAAAGCGTAACCTTAAGATTTACACTCAATACTTAACCCTAAGACTTAACCCTATGACTTAAACTTAAGGTTAAACCTTAAGACAAAACCTGAAGACTTAATTCAAAGACTTATCCCTAAGACTCAACACTGAGACTTAAACCTAAGATTTAAGACTTAACCCTAAGACTTAGCCCCAAGACTTAAGTCTAAGACTTCAAGTTATGAATTAAACTTTAGACTTAACCCTAAGACTCAAGCCATAAGACTTCACCTTAAGACTTAGCCTGAAGACTTAACCTTAAAATTTAACCCTAAGACTGAACCCTAAAATATAACTTTTAAGACTTAACAATAAGACTGAACATTAGGACACAACCTTACGACTTCTACCCTGAGACCTAACCTTGAGACTTAACACTGAGATTTAACCCTAAGACTTAACTTTAAGATGTAACATTCGGACTTTACCTTAAAACTTAACCCTAAGCCTCAACCTTAAGAAGTAACTTGAAGACTTAACCCTGAGAATGAACTCTAAGACTTCAACTTCATAATGAACGCTCAGATATAACCCTCAGACTTAAACTTAAGAAATAACCCTAAGACTTAACCTTAATATTTAACTTGAAGATGTAACCTTAAGGCTTAACCCTAAACTTAACCCTAAGAGTTAACCTTAAGTGTTGACCTTACAGATTTAACCCTAAGAGTTAACCTTAGGACTGAAACGTTAAGACTTAACCCTAAGACTTATCCCCAAGACGTAACTCTAAAGAGTTAACCCTAAGACTTCAGCTTGTGATTTAAACTTTAGACTGAACGCTAAGACTTAAAATTACGATTTAACATTAAGATTTAACCATAAGACTTAACCCTAAGACTTCAGGTTAAGTTTTAACCTTAAGACTCAGCCCTGAGACTTAGTCGTGAAATTTATCCATAAGACTTATCCCTAAAACTGAAAACTGAGACTTAAACCTAAGATTTAACCTGAAGACTTAACCCTAAAACGTAGCCCTGAGACTTATCCTTGAGCTTTAACCTTGATACTTAATCCTGAGACTTAGCCCTAAGACTTATCCCCAAGACATAACTCTAAGGCTTAACCCTAAGACTTAACCTTAAGGCTCAACCTTAAGACTTAACCCTGAGACTTAACCATAAGACTTATCCTCAAGATTGTACTCTAAGACTTAACCCTAAGACTTAAGATGAAGACTTAACCCTAAGACTCAATCTATGAGATGTAAACTTAAGACTTAATGAACCCTAAGACTCAATCTATGAGATGTAAACTTAAGACTTAACCTTTAGGAATTAACCCTGACACTTAACCTTAAGGCTTAACCCTAAGACTTAAGCTTAAGGTTTAAACTTAAGACTTATCCCTAAGACATAATCCTGAGACTTAACCCTAAGACTTAACCTCAAGTTTAACTTCAAAACTTAACCCTAAGACTGAATCCTAAGACACAACTTGACCACGTAACCCTGAGACTTAACCTTGAGACTTTACCTTGAAATTTAACCCTGGGATTTAACCCTAAGTCTTAATGCTAAGACTTAACTTGAAGATGTACCATTAAGACTTAACCTTAAAGCGTAACCTTAAGATTTACACTCAATACTTAACCCTAAGACTTAACCCTATGACTTAAACTTAAGGTTAAACCTTAAGACAAAACCTGAAGACTTAATTCAAAGACTTATCCCTAAGACTCAACACTGAGACTTAAACCTAAGATTTAAGACTTAACCCTAAGACTTAGCCCCAAGACTTAAGTCTAAGACTTAAACTTATGAATTAAACTTTAGACTTAACCCTAAGACTCAAGCCATAAGACTTCACCTGAAGACTTAACCTTAAAATTTAACCCTAAGACTGAACCCTAAAATATAACTTTTAAGACTTAACAATAAGACTGAACATTAAGACACAACCTTACGACTTTAACCCTGAGACCTAACCTTGAGACTTAACACTGAGATTTAACCCTAAGACTTAACTTTAAGATGTAACATTCGGACTTTACCTTAAAACTTAACCCTAAGCCTCAACCTTAAGAAGTAACTTGAAGACTTAACCCTGAGAATGAACTCTAAGACTTCAACTTAATAATGAACGCTCAGATATAACCCTCAGACTTAAACTTAAGAAATAACCCTAAGACTTAACCTTAATATTTAACTTGAAGATGTAACCTTAAGGCTTAACCCTAAACTTAACCCTAAGAGTTAACCTTAAGTGTTGACCTTACAGATTTAACCCTAAGAGTTAACCTTAGGACTGAAACGTTAAGACTTAACCCTAAGACTTATCCCCAAGACGTAACTCTAAAGAGTTAACCCTAAGACTTCAGCTTGTGATTTAAACTTTAGACTGAACGCTAAGACTTAAAATTACGATTTAACATTAAGATTTAACCCTAAGACTTAACCCTAAGACTTCAGGTTAAGTTTTAACCTTAAGACTCAGCCCTGAGACTTAGTCGTGAAATTTATCCATAAGACTTATCCCTAAAACTGAAAACTGAGACTTAAACCTAAGATTTAACCTCAAGACTTAACCCTAAAACGTAGCCCTGAGACTTATCCTTGAGCTTTAACCTTGATACTTAATCCTGAGACTTAGCCCTAAGACTTATCCCCAAGACATAACTCTAAGGCTTAACCCTAAGGCTCAACCTTAAGACTTAACATTAAGACTTAACCCTGAGACTTAACCATAAGACTTATCCTCAAGATTGTACTCTAAGACTTAACCCTAAGACTTAAGATGAAGACTTAACCCTAAGACTCAATCTATGAGATGTAAACTTAAGACTTAATTAACCCTAAGGCTCAATCTATGAGATGTAAACTTAAGACTTAACCTTTAGGAATTAACCCTGACACTTAACCTTAAGGCTTAACCCTAAGACTTAAGCTTAAGGTTTAAACTTAAGACTTATCCCTAAGACATAATCCTGAGACTTAACCCTAAGACTTAACCTCAAGTTTAACTTCAAAACTTAACCCTAAGACTGAATCCTAAGACACAACTTGACCACGTAACCCTGAGACTTAACCTTGAGACTTTACCTTGAAATTTAACCCTGGGATTTAACCCTAAGTCTTAATGCTAAGACTTAACTTGAAGATGTACCATTAAGACTTAACCTTAAAGCGTAACCTTAAGATTTACACTCAATACTTAACCCTAAGACTTAACCCTATGACTTAAACTTAAGGTTAAACCTTAAGACAAAACCTGAAGACTTAATTCAAAGACTTATCCCTAAGACTCAACACTGAGACTTAAACCTAAGATTTAAGACTTAACCCTAAGACTTAGCCCCAAGACTTAAGTCTAAGACTTAAACTTATGAATTAAACTTTAGACTTAACCCTAAGACTCAAGCCATAAGACTTCACCTTAAGACTTAACCTTAAAATTTAACCCTAAGACTGAACCCTAAAATATAACTTTTAAGACTTAACAATAAGCCTGAACATTAAGACACAACCTTACGACTTCTACCCTGAGACCTAACCTTGAGACTTAACACTGAGATTTAACCCTAAGACTTAACTTTAAGATGTAACATTCGGACTTAACCTTAAAACTTAACCCTAAGCCTCAACCTTAAGAAGTAACTTGAAGACTTAACCCTGAGAATGAACTCTAAGACTTCAACTTAATAATTAACGCTCAGATATAACCCTCAGACTTAAACTTAAGAAATAACCCTAAGACTTAACCTTAATATTTAACTTGAAGATGTAACCTTAAGGCTTAACCCTAAACTTAACCCTAAGAGTTAACCTTAAGTGTTGACCTTACAGATTTAACCCTAAGAGTTAACCTTAGGACTGAAACGTTAAGACTTAACCCTAAGACTTATCCCCAAGACGTAACTCTAAAGAGTTAACCCTAAGACTTCAGCTTGTGATTTAAACTTTAGACTGAACGCTAAGACTTAAAATTACGATTTAACATTAAGATTTAACCATAAGACTTAACCCTAAGACTTCAGGTTAAGTTTTAACCTTAAGACTCAGCCCTGAGACTTAGTCGTGAAATTTATCCATAAGACTTATCCCTAAAACTGAAAACTGAGACTTAAACCTAAGATTTAACCTGAAGACTTAACCCTAAAACGTAGCCCTGAGACTTATCCTTGAGCTTTAACCTTGATACTTAATCCTGAGACTTAGCCCTAAGACTTATCCCCAAGACATAACTCTAAGGCTTAACCCTAAGGCTCAACCTTAAGACTTAACATTAAGACTTAACCCTGAGACTTAACCATAAGACTTATCCTCAAGATTGTACTCTAAGACTTAACCCTAAGACTTAAGATGAAGACTTAACCCTAAGACTCAATCTATGAGATGTAAACTTAAGACTTAATTAACCCTAAGGCTCAATCTATGAGATGTAAACTTAAGACTTAACCTTTAGGAATTAACCCTGACACTTAACCTTAAGGCTTAACCCTAAGACTTAAGCTTAAGGTTTAAACTTAAGACTTATCCCTAAGACATAAGCCTGAGACTTAACCCTAAGACTTAACCTCAAGTTTAACTTCAAAACTTAACCCTAAGACTGAATCCTAAGACACAACTTGACCACGTAACCCTGAGACTTAACCTTGAGACTTTACCTTGAAATTTAACCCTGGGATTTAACCCTAAGTCTTAATGCTAAGACTTAACTTGAAGATGTACCATTAAGACTTAACCTTAAAGCGTAACCTTAAGATTTACACTCAATACTTAACCCTAAGACTTAACCCTATGACTTAAACTTAAGGTTAAACCTTAAGACAAAACCTGAAGACTTAATTCAAAGACTTATCCCTAGGACTCAACACTGAGACTTAAACCTAAGATTTAAGACTTAACCCTAAGACTTAGCCCCAAGACTTAAGTCTAAGACTTCAAGTTATGAATTAAACTTTAGACTTAACCCTAAGACTCAAGCCATAAGACTTCACCTTAAGACTTAACCTGAAGACTTAACCTTAAAATTTAACCCTAAGACTGAACCCTAAAATATAACTTTTAAGACTTAACAATAAGACTGAACATTAAGACACAACCTTACGACTTCTACCCTGAGACCTAACCTTGAGACTTAACACTGAGATTTAACCCTAAGACTTAACTTTAAGATGTAACATTCGGACTTTACCTTAAAACTTAACCCTAGAGTCTCAACCTTAAGAAGTAACTTGAAGACTTAACCCTGAGAATGAACTCTAAGACTTCAACTTAATAATGAACGCTCAGATATAACCCTCAGACTTAAACTTAAGAAATAACCCTAAGACTTAACCTTAATATTTAACTTGAAGATGTAACCTTAAGGCTTAACCCTAAACTTAACCCTAAGAGTTAACCTTAAGTGTTGACCTTACAGATTTAACCCTAAGAGTTAACCTTAGGACTGAAACGTTAAGACTTAACCCTAAGACTTATCCCCAAGACGTAACTCTAAAGAGTTAACCCTAAGACTTCAGCTTGTGATTTAAACTTTAGACTGAACGCTAAGACTTAAAATTACGATTTAACATTAAGATTTAACCATAAGACTTAACCCTAAGACTTCAGGTTAAGTTTTAACCTTAAGACTCAACCCTGAGACTTAGTCGTGAAATTTATCCATAAGACTTATCCCTAAAACTGAAAACTGAGACTTAAACCTAAGATTTAACCTGAAGACTTAACCCTAAAACGTAGCCCTGAGACTTATCCTTGAGCTTTAACCTTGATACTTAATCCTGAGACTTAGCCCTAAGACTTATCCCCAAGACATAACTCTAAGGCTTAACCCTAAGACTTAACCTTAAGGCTCAACCTTAAGACTTAACATTAAGACTTAACCCTGAGACTTAACCATAAGACTTATCCTCAAGATTGTACTCTAAGACTTAAGATGAAGACTTAACCCTAAGACTCAATCTATGAGATGTAAACTTAAGACTTAATTAACCCTAAGACTCAATCTATGAGATGTAAACTTAAGACTTAACCTTTAGGAATTAACCCTGACACTTAACCTTAAGGCTTAACCCTAAGACTTAAGCTTAAGGTTTAAACTTAAGACTTATCCCTAAGACATAATCCTGAGACTTAACCCTAAGACTTAACCTCAAGTTTAACTTCAAAACTTAACCCTAAGACTGAATCCTAAGACACAACTTGACCACGTAACCCTGAGACTTAACCTTGAGACTTTACCTTGAAATTTAACCCTGGGATTTAACCCTAAGTCTTAATGCTAAGACTTAACTTGAAGATGTACCATTAAGACTTAACCTTAAAGCGTAACCTTAAGATTTACACTCAATACTTAACCCTAAGACTTAACCCTATGACTTAAACTTAAGGTTAAACCTTAAGACAAAACCTGAAGACTTAATTCAAAGACTTATCCCTAAGACTCAACACTGAGACTTAAACCTAAGATTTAAGACTTAACCCTAAGACTTAGCCCCAAGACTTAAGTCTAAGACTTCAAGTTATGAATTAAACTTTAGACTTAACCCTAAGACTCAAGCCATAAGACTTCACCTTAAGACTTCACCTGAAGACTTAACCTTAAAATTTAACCCTAAGACTGAACCCTAAAATATAACTTTTAAGACTTAACAATAAGACTGAACATTAGGACACAACCTTACGACTTCTACCCTGAGACCTAACCTTGAGACTTAACACTGAGATTTAACCCTAAGACTTAACTTTAAGATGTAACATTCGGACTTTACCTTAAAACTTAACCCTAAGCCTCAACCTTAAGAAGTAACTTGAAGACTTAACCCTGAGAATGAACTCTAAGACTTCAACTTAATAATGAACGCTCAGATATAACCCTCAGACTTAAACTTAAGAAATAACCCTAAGACTTAACCTTAATATTTAACTTGAAGATGTAACCTTAAGGCTTAACCCTAAACTTAACCCTAAGAGTTAACCTTAAGTGTTGACCTTACAGATTTAACCCTAAGAGTTAACCTTAGGACTGAAACGTTAAGACTTAACCCTAAGACTTATCCCCAAGACGTAACTCTAAAGAGTTAACCCTAAGACTTCAGCTTGTGATTTCAACTTTAGACTGAACGCTAAGACTTAAAATTACGATTTAACATTAAGATTTAACCATAAGACTTAACCCTAAGACTTCAGGTTAAGTTTTAACCTTAAGACTCAGCCCTGAGACTTAGTCGTGAAATTTATCCATAAGACTTATCCCTAAAACTGAAAACTGAGACTTAAACCTAAGATTTAACCTGAAGACTTAACCCTAAAACGTAGCCCTGAGACTTATCCTTGAGCTTTAACCTTGATACTTAATCCTGAGACTTAGCCCTAAGACTTATCCCCAAGACATAACTCTAAGGCTTAACCCTAAGACTTAACCTTAAGACTTAACATTAAGACTTAACCCTGAGACTTAACCATAAGACTTATCCTCAAGATTGTACTCTAAGACTTAAGATGAAGACTTAACCCTAAGACTCAATCTATGAGATGTAAACTTAAGACTTAATGAACCCTAAGACTCAATCTATGAGATGTAAACTTAAGACTTAACCTTTAGGAATTAACCCTGACACTTAACCTTAAGGCTTAACCCTAAGACTTAAGCTTAAGGTTTAAACTTAAGACTTATCCCTAAGACATAATCCTGAGACTTAACCCTAAGACTTAACCTCAAGTTTAACTTCAAAACTTAACCCTAAGACTGAATCCTAAGACACAACTTGACCACGTAACCCTGAGACTTAACCTTGAGACTTTACCTTGAAATTTAACCCTGGGATTTAACCCTAAGTCTTAATGCTAAGACTTAACTTGAAGATGTACCATTAAGACTTAACCTTAAAGCGTAACCTTAAGATTTACACTCAATACTTAACCCTAAGACTTAACCCTATGACTTAAACTTAAGGTTAAACCTTAAGACAAAACCTGAAGACTTAATTCAAAGACTTATCCCTAAGACTCAACACTGAGACTTAAACCTAAGATTTAAGACTTAACCCTAAGACTTAGCCCCAAGACTTAAGTCTAAGACTTCAAGTTATGAATTAAACTTTAGACTTAACCCTAAGACTCAAGCCATAAGACTTCACCTTAAGACTTAGCCTGAAGACTTAACCTTAAAATTTAACCCTAAGACTGAACCCTAAAATATAACTTTTAAGACTTAACAATAAGACTGAACATTAGGACACAACCTTACGACTTCTACCCTGAGACCTAACCTTGAGACTTAACACTGAGATTTAACCCTAAGACTTAACTTTAAGATGTAACATTCGGACTTTACCTTAAAACTTAACCCTAAGCCTCAACCTTAAGAAGTAACTTGAAGACTTAACCCTGAGAATGAACTCTAAGACTTCAACTTAATAATGAACGCTCAGATATAACCCTCAGACTTAAACTTAAGAAATAACCCTAAGACTTAACCTTAATATTTAACTTGAAGATGTAACCTTAAGGCTTAACCCTAAACTTAACCCTAAGAGTTAACCTTAAGTGTTGACCTTACAGATTTAACCCTAAGAGTTAACCTTAGGACTGAAACGTTAAGACTTAACCCTAAGACTTATCCCCAAGACGTAACTCTAAAGAGTTAACCCTAAGACTTCAGCTTGTGATTTCAACTTTAGACTGAACGCTAAGACTTAAAATTACGATTTAACATTAAGATTTAACCATAAGACTTAACCCTAAGACTTCAGGTTAAGTTTTAACCTTAAGACTCAGCCCTGAGACTTAGTCGTGAAATTTATCCATAAGACTTATCCCTAAAACTGAAAACTGAGACTTAAACCTAAGATTTAACCTGAAGACTTAACCCTAAAACGTAGCCCTGAGACTTATCCTTGAGCTTTAACCTTGATACTTAATCCTGAGACTTAGCCCTAAGACTTATCCCCAAGACATAACTCTAAGGCTTAACCCTAAGACTTAACCTTAAGACTTAACATTAAGACTTAACCCTGAGACTTAACCATAAGACTTATCCTCAAGATTGTACTCTAAGACTTAAGATGAAGACTTAACCCTAAGACTCAATCTATGAGATGTAAACTTAAGACTTAATTAACCCTAAGGCTCAATCTATGAGATGTAAACTTAAGACTTAACCTTTAGGAATTAACCCTGACACTTAACCTTAAGGCTTAACCCTAAGACTTAAGCTTAAGGTTTAAACTTAAGACTTATCCCTAAGACATAATCCTGAGACTTAACCCTAAGACTTAACCTCAAGTTTAACTTCAAAACTTAACCCTAAGACTGAATCCTAAGACACAACTTGACCACGTAACCCTGAGACTTAACCTTGAGACTTTACCTTGAAATTTAACCCTGGGATTTAACCCTAAGTCTTAATGCTAAGACTTAACTTGAAGATGTACCATTAAGACTTAACCTTAAAGCGTAACCTTAAGATTTACACTCAATACTTAACCCTAAGACTTAACCCTATGACTTAAACTTAAGGTTAAACCTTAAGACAAAACCTGAAGACTTAATTCAAAGACTTATCCCTAAGACTCAACACTGAGACTTAAACCTAAGATTTAAGACTTAACCCTAAGACTTAGCCCCAAGACTTAAGTCTAAGACTTCAAGTTATGAATTAAACTTTAGACTTAACCCTAAGACTCAAGCCATAAGACTTCACCTTAAGACTTAGCCTGAAGACTTAACCTTAAAATTTAACCCTAAGACTGAACCCTAAAATATAACTTTTAAGACTTAACAATAAGACTGAACATTAGGACACAACCTTACGACTTCTACCCTGAGACCTAACCTTGAGACTTAACACTGAGATTTAACCCTAAGACTTAACTTTAAGATGTAACATTCGGACTTTACCTTAAAACTTAACCCTAAGCCTCAACCTTAAGAAGTAACTTGAAGACTTAACCCTGAGAATGAACTCTAAGACTTCAACTTAATAATGAACGCTCAGATATAACCCTCAGACTTAAACTTAAGAAATAACCCTAAGACTTAACCTTAATATTTAACTTGAAGATGTAACCTTAAGGCTTAACCCTAAACTTAACCCTAAGAGTTAACCTTAAGTGTTGACCTTACAGATTTAACCCTAAGAGTTAACCTTAGGACTGAAACGTTAAGACTTAACCCTAAGACTTATCCCCAAGACGTAACTCTAAAGAGTTAACCCTAAGACTTCAGCTTGTGATTTAAACTTTAGACTGAACGCTAAGACTTAAAATTACGATTTAACATTAAGATTTAACCATAAGACTTAACCCTAAGACTTCAGGTTAAGTTT
This sequence comes from Falco punctatus, assembly GCF_963210335.1. NCBI lineage: Eukaryota > Metazoa > Chordata > Aves > Falconiformes > Falconidae > Falco > Falco punctatus. Next base: position 337,123 of record NW_027660253.1, read on the forward strand.
TAACCTTAAGACTCAGCCCTGAGACTTAGTCGTGAAATTTATCCATAAGACTTATCCCTAAAACTGAAAACTGAGACTTAAACCTAAGATTTAACCTGAAGACTTAACCCTAAAACGTAGCCCTGAGACTTATCCTTGAGCTTTAACCTTGATACTTAATCCTGAGACTTAGCCCTAAGACTTATCCCCAAGACATAACTCTAAGGCTTAACCCTAAGACTTAACCTTAAGGCTCAACCTCAAGACTTAACCCTGAGACTTAACCATAAGACTTATCCTCAAGATTGTACTCTAAGACTTAACCCTAAGACTTAAGATGAAGACTTAACCCTAAGACTCAATCTATGAGATGTAAACTTAAGACTTAATGAACCCTAAGACTCAATCTATGAGATGTAAACTTAAGACTTAACCTTTAGGAATTAACCCTGACACTTAACCTTAAGGCTTAACCCTAAGACTTAAGCTTAAGGTTTAAACTTAAGACTTATCCCTAAGACATAATCCTGAGACTTAACCCTAAGACTTAACCTCAAGTTTAACTTCAAAACTTAACCCTAAGACTGAATCCTAAGACACAACTTGACCACGTAACCCTGAGACTTAACCTTGAGACTTTACCTTGAAATTTAACCCTGGGATTTAACCCTAAGTCTTAATGCTAAGACTTAACTTGAAGATGTACCATTAAGACTTAACCTTAAAGCGTAACCTTAAGATTTACACTCAATACTTAACCCTAAGACTTAACCCTATGACTTAAACTTAAGGTTAAACCTTAAGACAAAACCTGAAGACTTAATTCAAAGACTTATCCCTAAGACTCAACACTGAGACTTAAACCTAAGATTTAAGACTTAACCCTAAGACTTAGCCCCAAGACTTAAGTCTAAGACTTAAACTTATGAATTAAACTTTAGACTTAACCCTAAGACTCAAGCCATAAGACTTCACCTGAAGACTTAACCTTAAAATTTAACCCTAAGACTGAACCCTAAAATATAACTTTTAAGACTTAACAATAAGACTGAACATTAAGACACAACCTTACGACTTCTACCCTGAGACCTAACCTTGAGACTTAACACTGAGATTTAACCCTAAGACTTAACTTTAAGATGTAACATTCGGACTTTACCTTAAAACTTAACCCTAAGCCTCAACCTTAAGAAGTAACTTGAAGACTTAACCCTGAGAATGAACTCTAAGACTTCAACTTAATAATGAACGCTCAGATATAACCCTCAGACTTAAACTTAAGAAATAACCCTAAGACTTAACCTTAATATTTAACTTGAAGATGTAACCTTAAGGCTTAACCCTAAACTTAACCCTAAGAGTTAACCTTAAGTGTTGACCTTACAGATTTAACCCTAAGAGTTAACCTTAGGACTGAAACGTTAAGACTTAACCCTAAGACTTATCCCCAAGACGTAACTCTAAAGAGTTAACCCTAAGACTTCAGCTTGTGATTTAAACTTTAGACTGAACGCTAAGACTTAAAATTACGATTTAACATTAAGATTTAACCATAAGACTTAACCCTAAGACTTCAGGTTAAGTTTTAACCTTAAGACTCAGCCCTGAGACTTAGTCGTGAAATTTATCCATAAGACTTATCCCTAAAACTGAAAACTGAGACTTAAACCTAAGATTTAACCTGAAGACTTAACCCTAAAACGTAGCCCTGAGACTTATCCTTGAGCTTTAACCTTGATACTTAATCCTGAGACTTAGCCCTAAGACTTATCCCCAAGACATAACTCTAAGGCTTAACCCTAAGGCTCAACCTTAAGACTTAACATTAAGACTTAACCCTGAGACTTAACCATAAGACTTATCCTCAAGATTGTACTCTAAGACTTAACCCTAAGACTTAAGATGAAGACTTAACCCTAAGACTCAATCTATGAGATGTAAACTTAAGACTTAATTAACCCTAAGGCTCAATCTATGAGATGTAAACTTAAGACTTAACCTTTAGGAATTAACCCTGACACTTAACCTTAAGGCTTAACCCTAAGACTTAAGCTTAAGGTTTAAACTTAAGACTTATCCCTAAGACATAATCCTGAGACTTAACCCTAAGACTTAACCTCAAGTTTAACTTCAAAACTTAACCCTAAGACTGAATCCTAAGACACAACTTGACCACGTAACCCTGAGACTTAACCTTGAGACTTTACCTTGAAATTTAACCCTGGGATTTAACCCTAAGTCTTAATGCTAAGACTTAACTTGAAGATGTACCATTAAGACTTAACCTTAAAGCGTAACCTTAAGATTTACACTCAATACTTAACCCTAAGACTTAACCCTATGACTTAAACTTAAGGTTAAACCTTAAGACAAAACCTGAAGACTTAATTCAAAGACTTATCCCTAAGACTCAACACTGAGACTTAAACCTAAGATTTAAGACTTAACCCTAAGACTTAGCCCCAAGACTTAAGTCTAAGACTTAAACTTATGAATTAAACTTTAGACTTAACCCTAAGACTCAAGCCATAAGACTTCACCTTAAGACTTAACCTTAAAATTTAACCCTAAGACTGAACCCTAAAATATAACTTTTAAGACTTAACAATAAGACTGAACATTAAGACACAACCTTACGACTTCTACCCTGAGACCTAACCTTGAGACTTAACACTGAGATTTAACCCTAAGACTTAACTTTAAGATGTAACATTCGGAGTTAACCTTAAAACTTAACCCTAAGCCTCAACCTTAAGAAGTAACTTGAAGACTTAACCCTGAGAATGAACTCTAAGACTTCAACTTAATAATTAACGCTCAGATATAACCCTCAGACTTAAACTTAAGAAATAACCCTAAGACTTAACCTTAATATTTAACTTGAAGATGTAACCTTAAGGCTTAACCCTAAACTTAACCCTAAGAGTTAACCTTAAGTGTTGACCTTACAGATTTAACCCTAAGAGTTAACCTTAGGACTGAAACGTTAAGACTTAACCCTAAGACTTATCCCCAAGACGTAACTCTAAAGAGTTAACCCTAAGACTTCAGCTTGTGATTTAAACTTTAGACTGAACCCTAAGACTTAAAATTACGATTTAACATTAAGATTTAACCATAAGACTTAACCCTAAGACTTCAGGTTAAGTTTTAACCTTAAGACTCAGCCCTGAGACTTAGTCGTGAAATTTATCCATAAGACTTATCCCTAAAACTGAAAACTGAGACTTAAACCTAAGATTTAACCTCAAGACTTAACCCTAAAACGTAGCCCTGAGACTTATCCTTGAGCTTTAACCTTGATACTTAATCCTGAGACTTAGCCCTAAGACTTATCCCCAAGACATAACTCTAAGGCTTAACCCTAAGGCTCAACCTTAAGACTTAACATTAAGACTTAACCCTGAGACTTAACCATAAGACTTATCCTCAAGATTGTACTCTAAGACTTAACCCTAAGACTTAAGATGAAGACTTAACCCTAAGACTCAATCTATGAGATGTAAACTTAAGACTTAATGAACCCTAAGACTCAATCTATGAGATGTAAACTTAAGACTTAACCTTTAGGAATTAACCCTGACACTTAACCTTAAGGCTTAACCCTAAGACTTAAGCTTAAGGTTTAAACTTAAGACTTATCCCTAAGACATAAGCCTGAGACTTAACCCTAAGACTTAACCTCAAGTTTAACTTCAAAACTTAACCCTAAGACTGAATCCTAAGACACAACTTGACCACGTAACCCTGAGACTTAACCTTGAGACTTTACCTTGAAATTTAACCCTGGGATTTAACCCTAAGTCTTAATGCTAAGACTTAACTTGAAGATGTACCATTAAGACTTAACCTTAAAGCGTAACCTTAAGATTTACACTCAATACTTAACCCTAAGACTTAACCCTATGACTTAAACTTAAGGTTAAACCTTAAGACAAAACCTGAAGACTTAATTCAAAGACTTATCCCTAAGACTCAACACTGAGACTTAAACCTAAGATTTAAGACTTAACCCTAAGACTTAGCCCCAAGACTTAAGTCTAAGACTTAAACTTATGAATTAAACTTTAGACTTAACCCTAAGACTCAAGCCATAAGACTTCACCTTAAGACTTAACCTTAAAATTTAACCCTAAGACTGAACCCTAAAATATAACTTTTAAGACTTAACAATAAGACTGAACATTAAGACACAACCTTACGACTTCTACCCTGAGACCTAACCTTGAGACTTAACACTGAGATTTAACCCTAAGACTTAACTTTAAGATGTAACATTCGGAGTTAACCTTAAAACTTAACCCTAAGCCTCAACCTTAAGAAGTAACTTGAAGACTTAACCCTGAGAATGAACTCTAAGACTTCAACTTAATAATGAACGCTCAGATATAACCCTCAGACTTAAACTTAAGAAATAACCCTAAGACTTAACCTTAATATTTAACTTGAAGATGTAACCTTAAGGCTTAACCCTAAACTTAACCCTAAGAGTTAACCTTAAGTGTTGACCTTACAGATTTAACCCTAAGAGTTAACCTTAGGACTGAAACGTTAAGACTTAACCCTAAGACTTATCCCCAAGACGTAACTCTAAAGAGTTAACCCTAAGACTTCAGCTTGTGATTTAAACTTTAGACTGAACGCTAAGACTTAAAATTACGATTTAACATTAAGATTTAACCATAAGACTTAACCCTAAGACTTCAGGTTAAGTTTTAACCTTAAGACTCAGCCCTGAGACTTAGTCGTGAAATTTATCCATAAGACTTATCCCTAAAACTGAAAACTGAGACTTAAACCTAAGATTTAACCTGAAGACTTAACCCTAAAACGTAGCCCTGAGACTTATCCTTGAGCTTTAACCTTGATACTTAATCCTGAGACTTAGCCCTAAGACTTATCCCCAAGACATAACTCTAAGGCTTAACCCTAAGACTTAACCTTAAGACTTAACATTAAGACTTAACCCTGAGACTTAACCATAAGACTTATCCTCAAGATTGTACTCTAAGACTTAACCCTAAGACTTAAGATGAAGACTTAACCCTAAGACTCAATCTATGAGATGTAAACTTAAGACTTAATGAACCCTAAGACTCAATCTATGAGATGTAAACTTAAGACTTAACCTTTAGGAATTAACCCTGACACTTAACCTTAAGGCTTAACCCTAAGACTTAAGCTTAAGGTTTAAACTTAAGACTTATCCCTAAGACATAAGCCTGAGACTTAACCCTAAGACTTAACCTCAAGTTTAACTTCAAAACTTAACCCTAAGACTGAATCCTAAGACACAACTTGACCACGTAACCCTGAGACTTAACCTTGAGACTTTACCTTGAAATTTAACCCTGGGATTTAACCCTAAGTCTTAATGCTAAGACTTAACTTTAAGATGTACCATTAAGACTTAACCTTAAAGCGTAACCTTAAGATTTACACTCAATACTTAACCCTAAGACTTAACCCTATGACTTAAACTTAAGGTTAAACCTTAAGACAAAACCTGAAGACTTAATTCAAAGACTTATCCCTAAGACTCAACACTGAGACTTAAACCTAAGATTTAAGACTTAACCCTAAGACTTAGCCCCAAGACTTAAGTCTAAGATTTCAAGTTATGAATTAAACTTTAGACTTAACCCTAAGACTCAAGCCATAAGACTTCACCTTAAGACTTAACCTGAAGACTTAACCTTAAAATTTAACCCTAAGACTGAACCCTAAAATATAACTTTTAAGACTTAACAATAAGACTGAACATTAAGACACAACCTTACGACTTCTACCCTGAGACCTAACCTTGAGACTTAACACTGAGATTTAACCCTAAGACTTAACTTTAAGATGTAACATTCGGACTTAACCTTAAAACTTAATCCTAAGCCTCAACCTTTAGAAGTAACTTGAAGACTTAACCCTGAGAATGAACTCTAAGACTTCAACTTAATAATTAACGCTCAGATATAACCCTCAGACTTAAACTTAAGAAATAGCCCTAAGACTTAACCTTAATATTTAACTTGAAGATGTAACCTTAAGGCTTAACCCTAAACTTAACCCTAAGAGTTAACCTTAAGTGTTGACCTTACAGATTTAACCCTAAGAGTTAACCTTAGGACTGAAACGTTAAGACTTAACCCTAAGACTTATCCCCAAGACTTAACTCTAAAGAGTTAACCCTAAGACTTCAACTTGTGATTTAAACTTTAGACTGAACGCTAAGACTTAAAATTACGATTTAACATTAAGATTTAACCCTAAGACTTAACCCTAAGACTTCAGGTTAAGTTTTAACCTTAAGACTCAACCCTGAGACTTAGTCGTGAAATTTATCCATAAGACTTATCCCTAAAACTGAAAACTGAGACTTAAACCTAAGATTTAACCTGAAGACTTAACCCTAAAACGTAGCCCTGAGACTTATCCTTGAGCTTTAACCTTGATACTTAATCCTGAGACTTAGCCCTAAGACTTATCCCCAAGACATAACTCTAAGGCTTAACCCTAAGACTTAACCTTAAGGCTCAACCTTAAGACTGAACCCTGAGACTTAACCATAAGACTTATCCTCAAGATTGTACTCTAAGACTTAACCCTAAGACTTAAGATGAAGACTTAACCCTAAGACTCAATCTATGAGATGTAAACTAAAGACTTAATTAACCCTAAGACTCAATCTATGAGATGTAAACTTAAGACTTAACCTTTAGGAATTAACCCTGACACTTAACCTTAAGGCTTAACCCTAAGACTTAAGCTTAAGGTTTAAACTTAAGACTTATCCCTAAGACATAATCCTGAGACTTAACCCTAAGACTTAACCTCAAGTTTAACTTTCAAAACTTAAGCCTAAGACTGAATCCTAAGACACAACTTGACCACGTAACCCTGAGACTTAACCTTGAGACTTTACCTTGAAATTTAACCCTGGGATTTAACCCTAAGTCTTAATGCTAAGACTTAACTTGAAGATGTACCATTAAGACTTAACCTTAAAGCGTAACCTTAAGATTTACACTCAATACTTAACCCTAAGACTTAACCCTATGACTTAAACTTAAGGTTAAACCTTAAGACAAAACTGGAAGACTTAATTCAAAGACTTATCCCTAAGACTCAACACTGAGACTTAAACCTAAGATTTAAGACTTAACCCTAAGACTTAGCCCCAAGACTTAAGTCTAAGACTTCAAGTTATGAATTAAACTTTAGACTTAACCCTAAGACTCAAGCCATAAGACTTCACCTTAAGACTTAACCTGAAGACTTAACCTTAAAATTTAACCCTAAGACTGAACCCTAAAATATAACTTTTAAGACTTAACAATAAGACTGAACATTAAGACACAACCTTACGACTTCTACCCTGAGACCTAACCTTGAGACTTAACACTGAGATTTAACCCTAAGACTTAACTTTAAGATGTAACATTCGGACTTAACCTTAAAACTTAACCCTAAGCCTCAACCTTAAGAAGTAACTTGAAGACTTAACCCTGAGAATGAACTCTAAGACTTCAACTTTAATAATTAACGCTCAGATATAACCCTCAGACTTAAACTTAAGAAATAGCCCTAAGACTTAACCTTAATATTTAACTTGAAGATGTAACCTTAAGGCTTAACCCTAAACTTAACCCTAAGAGTTAACCTTAAGTGTTGACCTTACAGATTTAACCCTAAGAGTTAACCTTAGGACTGAAACGTTAAGACTTAACCCTAAGACTTATCCCCAAGACTTAACTCTAAAGAGTTAACCCTAAGACTTCAACTTGTGATTTAAACCTTAGACTGAACGCTAAGACTCAAAATTACGATTTAACATTAAGATTTAACCCTAAGACTTAACCCTAAGACTTCAGGTTAAGTTTTAACCTTAAGACTCAACCCTGAGACTTAGTCGTGAAATTTATCCATAAGACTTATCCCTAAAACTGAAAACTGAGACTTAAACCTAAGATTTAACCTGAAGACTTAACCCTAAAACGTAGCCCTGAGACTTATCCTTGAGCTTTAACCTTGATACTTAATCCTGAGACTTAGCCCTAAGACTTATCCCCAAGACATAACTCTAAGGCTTAACCCTAAGACTTAACCTTAAGACTTAACATTAAGACTGAACCCTGAGACTTAACCCTAAGACTTATCCTCAAGATTGTACTCTAAGACTTAACCCTAAGACTTAAGATGAAGACTTAACCCTAAGACTCAATCTATGAGATGTAAACTTAAGACTTAATTAACCCTAAGACTCAATCTATGAGATGTAAACTTAAGACTTAACCTTTAGGAATTAACCCTGACACTTAACCTTAAGGCTTAACCCTAAGACTTAAGCTTAAGGTTTAAACTTAAGACTTATCCCTAAGACATAATCCTGAGACTTAACCCTAAGACTTAACCTCAAGTTTAACTTCAAAACTTAACCCTAAGACTGAATCCTAAGACACAACTTGACCACGTAACCCTGAGACTTAACCTTGAGACTTTACCTTGAAATTTAATCCTGGGATTTAACCCTAAGTCTTAATGCTAAGACTTAACTTTAAGATGTACCATTAAGACTTAACCTTAAAGCGTAACCTTAAGATTTACACTCAATACTTAACCCTAAGACTTAACCCTATGATTTAAACTTAAGGTTAAACCTTAAGACAAAACTTGAAGACTTAATTCAAAGACTTATCCCTAAGACTCAACACTGAGACTTAAACCTAAGACTTAAGACTTAACCCTAAGACTTAGCCCCAAGACTTAAGTCTAAGACTTAAACTTATGAATTAAACTTTAGACTTAACCCTAAGACTCAAGCCATAAGACTTCACCTTAAGACTTAACCTGAAGACTTAACCTTAAAATTTAACCCTAAGACTGAACCCTAAAATATAACTTTTAAGACTTAACAATAAGACTGAACATTAAGACACAACCTTACGACTTCTACCCTGAGACCTAACCTTGAGACTTAACACTGAGATTTAACCCTAAGACTTAACTTTAAGATGTAACATTCGGACTTAACCTTAAAACTTAATCCTAAGCCTCAACCTTTAGAAGTAACTTGAAGACTTAACCCTGAGAATGAACTCTAAGACTTCAACTTAATAATTAACGCTCAGATATAACCCTCAGACTTAAACATAAGAAATAGCCCTAAGACTTAACCTTAATATTTAACTTGAAGATGTAACCTTAAGGCTTAACCCTAAACTTAACCCTAAGAGTTAACCTTAAGTGTTGACCTTACAGATTTAACCCTAAGAGTTAACCTTAGGACTGAAACGTTAAGACTTAACCCTAAGACTTATCCCCAAGACTTAACTCTAAAGAGTTAACCCTAAGACTTCAACTTGTGATTTAAACTTTAGACTGAACCCTAAGACTTAAAATTACGATTTAACATTAAGATTTAACCCTAAGACTTAACCCTAAGACTTCAGGTTAAGTTTTAACCTTAAGACTCAACCCTGAGACTTAGTCGTGAAATTTATCCATAAGACTTATCCCTAAAACTGAAAACTGAGACTTAAACCTAAGATTTAACCTGAAGACTTAACCCTAAAACGTAGCCCTGAGACTTATCCTTGAGCTTTAACCTTGATACTTAATCCTGAGACTTAGCCCTAAGACTTATCCCCAAGACATAACTCTAAGGCTTAACCCTAAGACTTAACCTTAAGGCTCAACCTTAAGACTGAACCCTGAGACTTAACCATAAGACTTATCCTCAAGATTGTACTCTAAGACTTAACCCTAAGACTTAAGATGAAGACTTAACCCTAAGACTCAATCTATGAGATGTAAACTTAAGACTTAATTAACCCTAAGACTCAATCTATGAGATGTAAACTTAAGACTTAACCTTTAGGAATTAACCCTGACACTTAACCTTAAGGCTTAACCCTAAGACTTAAGCTTAAGGTTTAAACTTAAGACTTATCCCTAAGACATAATCCTGAGACTTAACCCTAAGACTTAACCTCAAGTTTAACTTTCAAAACTTAAGCCTAAGACTGAATCCTAAGACACAACTTGACCACGTAACCCTGAGACTTAACCTTGAGACTTTACCTTGAAATTTAACCCTGGGATTTAACCCTAAGTCTTAATGCTAAGACTTAACTTGAAGATGTACCATTAAGACTTAACCTTAAAGCGTAACCTTAAGATTTACACTCAATACTTAACCCTAAGACTTAACCCTATGACTTAAACTTAAGGTTAAACCTTAAGACAAAACTGGAAGACTTAATTCAAAGACTTATCCCTAAGACTCAACACTGAGACTTAAACCTAAGATTTAAGACTTAACCCTAAGACTTAGCCCCAAGACTTAAGTCTAAGACTTCAAGTTATGAATTAAACTTTAGACTTAACCCTAAGACTCAAGCCATAAGACTTCACCTTAAGACTTAACCTGAAGACTTAACCTTAAAATTTAACCCTAAGACTGAACCCTAAAATATAACTTTTAAGACTTAACAATAAGACTGAACATTAAGACACAACCTTACGACTTCTACCCTGAGACCTAACCTTGAGACTTAACACTGAGATTTAACCCTAAGACTTAACTTTAAGATGTAACATTCGGACTTAACCTTAAAACTTAACCCTAAGCCTCAACCTTAAGAAGTAACTTGAAGACTTAACCCTGAGAATGAACTCTAAGACTTCAACTTTAATAATTAACGCTCAGATATAACCCTCAGACTTAAACTTAAGAAATAGCCCTAAGACTTAACCTTAATATTTAACTTGAAGATGTAACCTTAAGGCTTAACCCTAAACTTAACCCTAAGAGTTAACCTTAAGTGTTGACCTTACAGATTTAACCCTAAGAGTTAACCTTAGGACTGAAACGTTAAGACTTAACCCTAAGACTTATCCCCAAGACTTAACTCTAAAGAGTTAACCCTAAGACTTCAACTTGTGATTTAAACCTTAGACTGAACGCTAAGACTTAAAATTACGATTTAACATTAAGATTTAACCCTAAGACTTAACCCTAAGACTTCAGGTTAAGTTTTAACCTTAAGACTCAACCCTGAGACTTAGTCGTGAAATTTATCCATAAGACTTATCCCTAAAACTGAAAACTGAGACTTAAACCTAAGATTTAACCTGAAGACTTAACCCTAAAACGTAGCCCTGAGACTTATCCTTGAGCTTTAACCTTGATACTTAATCCTGAGACTTAGCCCTAAGACTTATCCCCAAGACATAACTCTAAGGCTTAACCCTAAGACTTAACCTTAAGACTTAACATTAAGACTGAACCCTGAGACTTAACCCTAAGACTTATCCTCAAGATTGTACTCTAAGACTTAACCCTAAGACTTAAGATGAAGACTTAACCCTAAGACTCAATCTATGAGATGTAAACTTAAGACTTAATTAACCCTAAGACTCAATCTATGAGATGTAAACTTAAGACTTAACCTTTAGGAATTAACCCTGACACTTAACCTTAAGGCTTAACCCTAAGACTTAAGCTTAAGGTTTAAACTTAAGACTTATCCCTAAGACATAATCCTGAGACTTAACCCTAAGACTTAACCTCAAGTTTAACTTCAAAACTTAACCCTAAGACTGAATCCTAAGACACAACTTGACCACGTAACCCTGAGACTTAACCTTGAGACTTTACCTTGAAATTTAACCCTGGGATTTAACCCTAAGTCTTAATGCTAAGACTTAACTTTAAGATGTACCATTAAGACTTAACCTTAAAGCGTAACCTTAAGATTTACACTCAATACTTAACCCTAAGACTTAACCCTAAGATTTAAACTTAAGGTTAAACCTTAAGACAAAACCTGAAGACTTAATTCAAAGACTTATCCCTAAGACTCAACACTGAGACTTAAACCTAAGATTTAAGACTTAACCCTAAGACTTAGCCCCAAGACTTAAGTCTAAGACTTCAAGTTATGAATTAAACTTTAGACTTAACCCTAAGACTCAAGCCATAAGACTTCACCTTAAGACTTAACCTGAAGACTTAACCTTAAAATTTAACCCTAAGACTGAACCCTAAAATATAACTTTTAAGACTTAACAATAAGACTGAACATTAAGACACAACCTTACGACTTCTACCCTGAGACCTAACCTTGAGACTTAACACTGAGATTTAACCCTAAGACTTAACTTTAAGATGGAACATTCGGACTTAACCTTAAAACTTAACCCTAAGCCTCAACCTTAAGAAGTAACTTGAAGACTTAACCCTGAGAATGAACTCTAAGACTTCAACTTTAATAATTAACGCTCAGATATAACCCTCAGACTTAAACTTAAGAAATAGCTCTAAGACTTAACCTTAATATTTAACTTGAAGATGTAACCTTAAGGCTTAACCCTAAACTTAACCCTAAGAGTTAACCTTAAGTGTTGACCTTACAGATTTAACCCTAAGAGTTAACCTTAGGACTGAAACGTTAAGACTTAACCCTAAGACTTATCCCCAAGACTTAACTCTAAAGAGTTAACCCTAAGACTTCAACTTGTGATTTAAACTTTAGACTGAACGCTAAGACTTAAAATTACGATTTAACATTAAGATTTAACCCTAAGACTTAACCCTAAGACTTCAGGTTAAGTTTTAACCTTAAGACTCAACCCTGAGACTTAGTCGTGAAATTTATCCATAAGACTTATCCCTAAAACTGAAAACTGAGACTTAAACCTAAGATTTAACCTCAAGACTTAACCCTAAAACGTAGCCCTGAGACTTATCCTTGAGCTTTAACCTTGATACTTAATCCTGAGACTTAGCCCTAAGACTTATCCCCAAGACATAACTCTAAGGCTTAACCCTAAGACTTAACCTTAAGGCTCAACCTTAAGACTTAACATTAAGACTTAACCCTAAGACTTATCCTCAAGATTGTACTCTAAGACTTAACCCTAAGACTTAAGATGAAGACTTAACCCTAAGACTCAATCTATGAGATGTAAACTTAAGACTTAATTAACCCTAAGACTCAATCTATGAGATGTAAACTTAAGACTTAACCTTTAGGAATTAACCCTGACACTTAACCTTAAGGCTTAACCCTAAGACTTAAGCTTAAGGTTTAAACTTAAGACTTATCCCTAAGACATAATCCTGAGACTTAACCCTAAGACTTAACCTCAAGTTTAACTTCAAAACTTAAGCCTAAGACTGAATCCTAAGACACAACTTGACCACGTAACCCTGAGACTTAACCTTGAGACTTTACCTTGAAATTTAACCCTGGGATTTAACCCTAAGTCTTAATGCTAAGACTTCACTTGAAGATGTACCATTAAGACTTAACCTTAAAGCGTAACCTTAAGATTTACACTCAATACTTAACCCTAAGACTTAACCCTATGACTTAAACTTAAGGTTAAACCTTAAGACAAAACTTGAAGACTTAATTCAAAGACTTATCCCTAAGACTCAACACTGAGACTTAAACCTAAGATTTAAGACTTAACCCTAAGACTTAGCCCCAAGACTTAAGTCTAAGACTTCAAGTTATGAATTAAACTTTAGACTTAACCCTAAGACTCAAGCCATAAGACTTCACCTTAAGACTTAACCTGAAGACTTAACCTTAAAATTTAACCCTAAGACTGAACCCTAAAATATAACTTTTAAGACTTAACAATAAGACTGAACATTAAGACACAACCTTACGACTTCTACCCTGAGACCTAACCTTGAGACTTAACACTGAGATTTAACCCTAAGACTTAACTTTAAGATGGAACATTCGGACTTAACCTTAAAACTTAACCCTAAGCCTCAACCTTAAGAAGTAACTTGAAGACTTAACCCTGAGAATGAACTCTAAGACTTCAACTTTAATAATTAACGCTCAGATATAACCCTCAGACTTAAACTTAAGAAATAGCTCTAAGACTTAACCTTAATATTTAACTTGAAGATGTAACCTTAAGGCTTAACCCTAAACTTAACCCTAAGAGTTAACCTTAAGTGTTGACCTTACAGATTTAACCCTAAGAGTTAACCTTAGGACTGAAACGTTAAGACTTAACCCTAAGACTTATCCCCAAGACTTAACTCTAAAGAGTTAACCCTAAGACTTCAACTTGTGATTTAAACTTTAGACTGAACGCTAAGACTTAAAATTACGATTTAACATTAAGATTTAACCCTAAGACTTAACCCTAAGACTTCAGGTTAAGTTTTAACCTTAAGACTCAACCCTGAGACTTAGTCGTGAAATTTATCCATAAGACTTATCCCTAAAACTGAAAACTGAGACTTAAACCTAAGATTTAACCTGAAGACTTAACCCTAAAACGTAGCCCTGAGACTTATCCTTGAGCTTTAACCTTGATACTTAATCCTGAGACTTAGCCCTAAGATTTATCCCCAAGACATAACTCTAAGGCTTAACCCTAAGACTTAACCTTAAGGCTCAACCTTCATTAAGACTTAACCCTGAGACTTAACCATAAGACTTATCCTCAAGATTGTACTCTAAGACTTAACCCTAAGACTTAAGATGAAGACTTAACCCTAAGACTCAATCTATGAGATGTAAACTTAAGACTTAATGAACCCTAAGACGCAATCTATGAGATGTAAACTTAAGACTTAACCTTTAGGAATTAACCCTGACACTTAACCTTAAGGCTTAACCCTAAGACTTAAGCTTAAGGTTTAAACTTAAGACTTATCCCTAAGACATAATCCTGAGACTTAACCCTAAGACTTAACCTCAAGTTTAACTTCAAAACTTAACCCTAAGACTGAATCCTAAGACACAACTTGACCACGTAACCCTGAGACTTAACCTTGAGACTTTACCTTGAAATTTAACCCTGGGATTTAACCCTAAGTCTTAATGCTAAGACTTAACTTTAAGATGTACCATTAAGACTTAACCTTAAAGCGTAACCTTAAGATTTACACTCAATACTTAACCCTAAGACTTAACCCTATGACTTAAACTTAAGGTTAAACCTTAAGACAAAACTTGAAGACTTAATTCAAAGACTTATCCCTAAGACTCAACACTGAGACTTAAACCTAAGATTTAAGACTTAACCCTAAGACTTAGCCCCAAGACTTAAGTCTAAGACTTCAAGTTATGAATTAAACTTTAGACTTAACCCTAAGACTCAAGCCATAAGACTTCACCTTAAGACTTAACCTGAAGACTTAACCTTAAAATTTAACCCTAAGACTGAACCCTAAAATATAACTTTTAAGACTTAACAATAAGCCTGAACATTAAGACACAACCTTACGACTTTAACCCTGAGACCTAACCTTGAGACTTAACACTGAGATTTAACCCTAAGACTTAACTTTAAGATGTAACATTCGGACTTAACCTTAAAACTTAACCCTAAGCCTCAACCTTAAGAAGTAACTTGAAGACTTAACCCTGAGAATGAACTCTAAGACTTCAACTTTAATAATTAACGCTCAGATATAACCCTCAGACTTAAACTTAAGAAATAACCCTAAGACTTAACCTTAATATTTAACTTGAAGATGTAACCTTAAGGCTTAACCCTAAACTTAACCCTAAGAGTTAACCTTAAGTGTTGACCTTACAGATTTAACCCTAAGAGTTAACCTTAGGACTGAAACGTTAAGACTTAACCCTAAGACTTATCCCCAAGACTTAACTCTAAAGAGTTAACCCTAAGACTTCAACTTGTGATTTAAACTTTAGACTGAACCCTAAGACTTAAAATTACGATTTAACATTAAGATTTAACCCTAAGACTTCAGGTTAAGTTTTAACCTTAAGACTCAACCCTGAGACTTAGTCGTGAAATTTATCCATAAGACTTATCCCTAAAACTGAAAACTGAGACTTAAACCTAAGATTTAACCTGAAGACTTAACCCTAAAACGTAGCCCTGAGACTTATCCTTGAGCTTTAACCTTGATACTTAATCCTGAGACTTAGCCCTAAGACTTATCCCCAAGACATAACTCTAAGGCTTAACCCTAAGACTTAACCTTAAGGCTCAACCTTAAGACTTAACATTAAGACTTAACCCTAAGACTTATCCTCAAGATTGTACTCTAAGACTTAACCCTAAGACTTAAGATGAAGACTTAACCCTAAGACTCAATCTATGAGATGTAAACTTAAGACTTAATTAACCCTAAGACTCAATCTATGAGATGTAAACTTAAGACTTAACCTTTAGGAATTAACCCTGACACTTAACCTTAAGGCTTAACCCTAAGACTTAAGCTTAAGGTTTAAACTTAAGACTTATCCCTAAGACATAATCCTGAGACTTAACCCTAAGACTTAACCTCAAGTTTAACTTCAAAACTTAAGCCTAAGACTGAATCCTAAGACACAACTTGACCACGTAACCCTGAGACTTAACCTTGAGACTTTACCTTGAAATTTAACCCTGGGATTTAACCCTAAGTCTTAATGCTAAGACTTAACTTGAAGATGTACCATTAAGACTTAACCTTAAAGCGTAACCTTAAGATTTACACTCAATACTTAACCCTAAGACTTAACCCTATGACTTAAACTTAAGGTTAAACCTTAAGACAAAACTTGAAGACTTAATTCAAAGACTTATCCCTAAGACTCAACAC
Source organism: Falco punctatus (assembly GCF_963210335.1). Lineage (NCBI taxonomy): Eukaryota > Metazoa > Chordata > Aves > Falconiformes > Falconidae > Falco > Falco punctatus. The sequence continues at coordinate 353,693 of NW_027660253.1, forward strand.
TGAGACTTAAACCTAAGATTTAAGACTTAACCCTAAGACTTAGCCCCAAGACTTAAGTCTAAGACTTCAAGTTATGAATTAAACTTTAGACTTAACCCTAAGACTCAAGCCATAAGACTTCACCTTAAGACTTAACCCGAAGACTTAACCTTAAAATTTAACCCTAAGACTGAACCCTAAAATATAACTTTTAAGACTTAACAATAAGACTGAACATTAAGACACAACCTTACGACTTCTACCCTGAGACCTAACCTTGAGACTTAACACTGAGATTTAACCCTAAGACTTAACTTTAAGATGTAACATTCGGACTTAACCTTAAAACTTAACCCTAAGCCTCAACCTTAAGAAGTAACTTGAAGACTTAACCCTGAGAATGAACTCTAAGACTTCAACTTAATAATTAACGCTCAGATATAACCCTCAGACTTAAACTTAAGAAATAGCCCTAAGACTTAACCTTAATATTTAACTTGAAGATGTAACCTTAAGGCTTAACCCTAAACTTAACCCTAAGAGTTAACCTTAAGTGTTGACCTTACAGATTTAACCCTAAGAGTTAACCTTAGGACTGAAACGTTAAGACTTAACCCTAAGACTTATCCCCAAGACTTAACTCTAAAGAGTTAACCCTAAGACTTCAACTTGTGATTTAAACTTTAGACTGAACGCTAAGACTTAAAATTACGATTTAACATTAAGATTTAACCCTAAGACTTAACCCTAAGACTTCAGGTTAAGTTTTAACCTTAAGACTCAACCCTGAGACTTAGTCGTGAAATTTATCCATAAGACTTATCCCTAAAACTGAAAACTGAGACTTAAACCTAAGATTTAACCTGAAGACTTAACCCTAAAACGTAGCCCTGAGACTTATCCTTGAGCTTTAACCTTGATACTTAATCCTGAGACTTAGCCCTAAGACTTATCCCCAAGACATAACTCTAAGGCTTAACCCTAAGACTTAACCTTAAGGCTCAACCTTAAGACTTAGCCCTGAGACTTAACCATAAGACTTATCCTCAAGATTGTACTCTAAGACTTACCCTAAGACTTAAGATGAAGACTTAACCCTAAGACTCAATCTATGAGATGTAAACTTAAGACTTAATTAAACCCTAAGACTCAATCTATGAGATGTAAACTTAAGACTTAACCTTTAGGAATTAACCCTGACACTTAACCTTAAGGCTTAACCCTAAGACTTAAGCTTAAGGTTTAAACTTAAGACTTATCCCTAAGACATAATCCTGAGACTTAACCCTAAGACTTAACCTCAAGTTTAACTTCAAAACTTAACCCTAAGACTGAATCCTAAGACACAACTTGACCACGTAACCCTGAGACTTAACCTTGAGACTTTACCTTGAAATTTAACCCTGGGATTTAACCCTAAGTCTTAATGCTAAGACTTAACTTTAAGATGTACCATTAAGACTTAACCTTAAAGCGTAACCTTAAGATTTACACTCAATACTTAACCCTAAGACTTAACCCTAAGATTTAAACTTAAGGTTAAACCTTAAGACAAAACTTGAAGACTTAATACAACGACTTATCCCTAAGACTCAACACTGAGACTTAAACCTAAGATTTAAGACTTAACCCTAAGACTTAGCCCCAAGACTTAAGTCTAAGACTTAAACTTATGAATTAAACTTTAGACATAACCCTAAGACTCAAGCCATAAGACTTCACCTTAAGACTTCACCTGAAGACTTAACCTTAAAATTTAACCCTAAGACTGAACCCTAAAATATAACTTTTAAGACTTAACAATAAGACTGAACATTAAGACACAACCTTACGACTTCTACCCTGAGACCTAACCTTGAGACTTAACACTGAGATTTAACCCTAAGACTTAACTTTAAGATGTAACATTCGGACTTTACCTTAAAACTTAACCCTAAGCCTCAACCTTAAGAAGTAACTTGAAGACTTAACCCTGAGAATGAACTCTAAGACTTCAACTTAATAATGAACGCTCAGATATAACCCTCAGACTTAAACTTAAGAAATAGCCCTAAGACTTAACCTTAATATTTAACTTTAAGATGTAACCTTAAGGCTTAACCCTAAACTTAACCCTAAGAGTTAACCTTAAGTGTTGACCTTACAGATTTAACCCTAAGAGTTAACCTTAGGACTGAAACGTTAAGACTTAACCCTAAGACTTATCCCCAAGACTTAACTCTAAAGAGTTAACCCTAAGGCTTCAGCTTGTGATTTAAACTTTAGACTGAACGCTAAGACTTAAAATTACGATTTAACATTAAGATTTAACCATAAGACTTAACCCTAAGACTTCAGGTTAAGTTTTAACCTTAAGACTCAGCCCTGAGACTTAGTCGTGAAATTTATCCATAAGACTTATCCCTAAAGCTGAAAACTGAGACTTAAACCTAAGATTTAACCTGAAGACTTAACCCTAAAACGTAGCCCTGAGACTTATCCTTGAGCTTTAACCTTGATACTTAATCCTGAGACTTAGCCCTAAGACTTATCCCCAAGACATAACTCTAAGGCTTAACCCTAAGACTTAACCTTAAGGCTCAACCTTAAGACTTAACATTAAGACTTAACCCTGAGACTTAACCATAAGACTTATCCTCAAGATTGTACTCTAAGACTTAACCCTAAGACTTAAGATGAAGACTTAACCCTAAGACTCAATCTATGAGATGTAAACTTAAGACTTAACCTTTAGGAATTAACCCTGACACTTAACCTTAAGGCTTAACCCTAAGACTTAAGCTTAAGGTTTAAACTTAAGACTTATCCCTAAGACATAATCCTGAGACTTAACCCTAAGACTTAACCTCAAGTTTAACTTCAATACTTAAGCCTAAGACTGAATCCTAAGACACAACTTGACCACGTAACCCTGAGACTTAACCTTGAGACTTTACCTTGAAATTTAACCCTGGGATTTAACCCTAAGTCTTAATGCTAAGACTTAACTTGAAGATGTACCATTAAGACTTAACCTTAAAGCGTAACCTTAAGATTTACACTCAATACTTAACCCTAAGACTTAACCCTATGACTTAAACTTAAGGTTAAACCTTAAGACAAAACTTGAAGACTTAATTCAAAGACTTATCCCTAAGACTCAACACTGAGACTTAAACCTAAGATTTAAGACTTAGCCCCAAGACTTAAGTCTAAGACTTAAACTTATGAATTAAACTTTAGACATAACCCTAAGACTCAAGCCATAAGACTTCACCTGAAGACTTATCCTTAAAATTTAACCTTAAGACTGAACCCTAAAATATAACTTTTAAGACTTAACAATAAGATTGAACATTAAGACACAACCTTACGACTTCTACCCTGAGACCTAACCTTGAGACTTAACACTGAGATTTAACCCTAAGACTTAACTTTAAGATGTAACATTCGGACTTAACCTTAAAACTTAACCCTAAGCCTCAACCTTAAGAAGTAACTTGAAGACTTAACCCTGAGAATGAACTCTAAGACTTCAACTTAATAATGAACGCTCAGATATAACCCTCAGACTTAAACTTAAGAAATAACCCTAAGACTTAACCTTAATATTTAACTTGAAGATGTAACCTTAAGGCTTAACCCTAAACTTAACCCTAAGAGTTAACCTTAAGTGTTGACCTTGCAGATTTAACCCTAAGAGTTAACCTTAGGACTGAAACGTTAAGACTTAACCCTAAGACTTATCCCCAAGACTTAACTCTAAAGAGTTAACCCTAAGACTTCAACTTGTGATTTAAACTTTAGACTGAACGCTAAGACTTAAAATTACGATTTAACATTAAGATTTAACCATAAGACTTAACCCTAAGACTTCAGGTTAAGTTTTAACCTTAAGACTCAACCCTGAGACTTAGTCGCGAAATTTATCCATAAGACTTATCCCTAAAACTGAAAACTGAGACTTAAACCTAAGATTTAACCTGAAGACTTAACCCTAAAACGTAGCCCTGAGACTTATCCTTGAGCTTTAACCTTGATACTTAATCCTGAGACTTAGCCCTAAGACTTATCCCCAAGACATAACTCTAAGGCTTAACCCTAAGACTTAACCTTAAGGCTCAACCTTAAGACTTAACATTAAGACTTATCCTCAAGATTGTACTCTAAGACTTAACCCTAAGACTTAAGATGAAGACTTAACCCTAAGACTCAATCTATGAGATGTAAACTTAAGACTTAATTAAACCCTAAGACTCAATCTATGAGATGTAAACTTAAGACTTAACCTTTAGGAATTAACCCTGACACTTAACCTTAAGGCTTAACCCTAAGACTTAAGCTTAAGGTTTAAACTTAAGACTTATCCCTAAGACATAATCCTGAGACTTAACCCTAAGACTTAACCTCAAGTTTAACTTCAAAACTTAACCCTAAGACTGAATCCTAAGACACAACTTGACCACGTAACCCTGAGACTTAACCTTGAGACTTTACCTTGAAATTTAACCCTGGGATTTAACCCTAAGTCTTAATGCTAAGACTTAACTTGAAGATGTACCATTAAGACTTAACCTTTAAAGCGTAACCTTAAGATTTACACTCAATACTTAACCCTAAGACTTAACCCTAAGATTTAAACTTAAGGTTAAACCTTAAGACAAAACTTGAAGACTTAATTCAACGACTTATCCCTAAGACTCAACACTGAGACTTAAACCTAAGATTTAAGACTTAACCCTAAGACTTAGCCCCAAGACTTAAGTCTAAGACTTAAACTTATGAATTAAACTTTAGACATAACCCTAAGACTCAAGCCATAAGACTTCACCTTAAGACTTCACCTGAAGACTTAACCTTAAAATTTAACCCTAAGACTGAACCCTAAAATATAACTTTTAAGACTTAACAATAAGACTGAACATTAAGACACAACCTTACGACTTCTACCCTGAGACCTAACCTTGAGACTTAACACTGAGATTTAACCCTAAGACTTAACTTTAAGATGTAACATTCGGACTTAACCTTAAAACTTAACCCTAAGCCTCAACCTTAAGAAGTAACTTGAAGACTTAACCCTGAGAATGAACTCTAAGACTTCAACTTAATAATGAACGCTCAGATATAACCCTCAGACTTAAACTTAAGAAATAGCCCTAAGACTTAACCTTAATATTTAACTTTAAGATGTAACCTTAAGGCTTAACCCTAAACTTAACCCTAAGAGTTAACCTTAAGTGTTGACCTTACAGATTTAACCCTAAGAGTTAACCTTAGGACTGAAACGTTAAGACTTAACCCTAAGACTTATCCCCAAGACTTAACTCTAAAGAGTTAACCCTAAGGCTTCAGCTTGTGATTTAAACTTTAGACTGAACGCTAAGACTTAAAATTACGATTTAACATTAAGATTTAACCATAAGACTTAACCCTAAGACTTCAGGTTAAGTTTTAACCTTAAGACTCAGCCCTGAGACTTAGTCGTGAAATTTATCCATAAGACTTATCCCTAAAGCTGAAAACTGAGACTTAAACCTAAGATTTAACCTGAAGACTTAACCCTAAAACGTAGCCCTGAGACTTATCCTTGAGCTTTAACCTTGATACTTAATCCTGAGACTTAGCCCTAAGACTTAGCCCCAAGACATAACTCTAAGGCTTAACCCTAAGACTTAACCTTAAGGCTCAACCTTAAGACTTAACCCTGAGACTTAACCATAAGACTTAACCATAAGACTTATCCTCAAGATTGTACTCTAAGACTTAACCCTAAGACTTAAGATGAAGACTTAACCCTAAGACTCAATCTATGAGATGTAAACTTAAGACTTAATTAAACCCTAAGACTCAATCTATGAGATGTAAACTTAAGACTTAACCTTTAGGAATTAACCCTGACACTTAACCTTAAGGCTTAACCCTAAGACTTAAGCTTAAGGTTTAAACTTAAGACTTATCCCTAAGACATAATCCTGAGACTTAACCCTAAGACTTAACCTCAAGTTTAACTTCAAAACTTAACCCTAAGACTGAATCCTAAGACACAACTTGACCACGTAACCCTGAGACTTAACCTTGAGACTTTACCTTGAAATTTAACCCTGGGATTTAACCCTAAGTCTTAATGCTAAGACTTAACTTTAAGATGTACCATTAAGACTTAACCTTAAAGCGTAACCTTAAGATTTACACTCAATACTTAACCCTAAGACTTAACCCTATGACTTAAACTTAAGGTTAAACCTTAAGACAAAACTTGAAGACTTAATTCAAAGACTTATCCCTAAGACTCAACACTGAGACTTAAACCTAAGATTTAAGACTTAACCCTAAGACTTAGCCCCAAGACTTAAGTCTAAGACTTAAACTTATGAATTAAACTTTAGACTTAACCCTAAGACTCAAGCCATAAGACTTCACCTTAAGACTTAACCTGAAGACTTAACCTTAAAATTTAACCCTAAGACTGAACCCTAAAATATAACTTTCAAGACTTAACAATAAGACTGAACATTAAGACACAACCTTACGACTTCTACCCTGAGACCTAACCTTGCGACTTAACACTGAGATTTAACCCTAAGACTTAACTTTAAGATGTAACATTCGGACTTAACCTTAAAACTTAACCCTAAGCCTCAACCTTAAGAAGTAACTTGAAGACTTAACCCTGAGAATGAACTCTAAGACTTCAACTTAATAATTAACGCTCAGATATAACCCTCAGACTTAAACTTAAGAAATAACCCTAAGACTTAACCTTAATATTTAACTTTAAGATGTAACCTTAAGGCTTAACCCTAAACTTAACCCTAAGAGTTAACCTTAAGTGTTGACCTTGCAGATTTAACCCTAAGAGTTAACCTTAGGACTGAAACGTTAAGACTTAACCCTAAGACTTATCCCCAAGACTTAACTCTAAAGAGTTAACCCTAAGACTTCAACTTGTGATTTAAACTTTAGACTGAACGCTAAGACTTAAAATTACGATTTAACATTAAGATTTAACCATAAGACTTAACCCTAAGACTTCAGGTTAAGTTTTAACCTTAAGACTCAACCCTGAGACTTAGTCGCGAAATTTATCCATAAGACTTATCCCTAAAACTGAAAACTGAGACTTAAACCTAAGATTTAACCTGAAGACTTAACCCTAAAACGTAGCCCTGAGACTTATCCTTGAGCTTTAACCTTGATACTTAATCCTGAGACTTAGCCCTAAGACTTATCCCCAAGACATAACTCTAAGGCTTAACCCTAAGACTTAACCTTAAGGCTCAACCTTAAGACTTAACATTAAGACTTAACCCTGAGACTTAACCATAAGACTTATCCTCAAGATTGTACTCTAAGACTTAACCCTAAGACTTAAGATGAAGACTTAACCCTAAGACTCAATCTATGAGATGTAAACTTAAGACTTAATTAACCCTAAGGCTCAATCTATGAGATGTAAACTTAAGACTTAACCTTTAGGAATTAACCCTGACACTTAACCTTAAGGCTTAACCCTAAGACTTAAGCTTAAGGTTTAAACTTAAGACTTATCCCTAAGACATAATCCTGAGACTTAACCCTAAGACTTAACCTCAAGTTTAACTTCAAAACTTAACCCTAAGACTGAATCCTAAGACACAACTTGACCACGTAACCCTGAGACTTAACCTTGAGACTTTACCTTGAAATTTAACCCTGGGATTTAACCCTAAGTCTTAATGCTAAGACTTAACTTGAAGATGTACCATTAAGACTTAACCTTAAAGCGTAACCTTAAGATTTACACTCAATACTTAACCCTAAGACTTAACCCTAAGATTTAAACTTAAGGTTAAACCTTAAGACAAAACTTGAAGACTTAATTCAAAGACTTATCCCTAAGACTCAACACTGAGACTTAAACCTAAGATTTAAGACTTAACCCTAAGACTTAGCCCCAAGACTTAAGTCTAAGACTTAAACTTATGAATTAAACTTTAGACATAACCCTAAGACTCAAGCCATAAGACTTCACCTTAAGACTTAACCTGAAGACTTATCCTTAAAATTTAACCCTAAGACTGAACCCTAAAATATAACTTTTAAGACTTAACAATAAGACTGAACATTAAGACACAACCTTACGACTTCTACCCTGAGACCTAACCTTGAGACTTAACACTGAGATTTAACCCTAAGACTTAACTTTAAGATGTAACATTCGGACTTAACCTTAAAACTTAACCCTAAGCCTCAACCTTAAGAAGTAACTTGAAGACTTAACCCTGAGAATGAACTCTAAGACTTCAACTTAATAATGAACGCTCAGATATAACCCTCAGACTTAAACTTAAGAAATAACCCTAAGACTTAACCTTAATATTTAACTTGAAGATGTAACCTTAAGGCTTAACCCTAAACTTAACCCTAAGAGTTAACCTTAAGTGTTGACCTTACAGATTTAACCCTAAGAGTTAACCTTAGGACTGAAACGTTAAGACTTAACCCTAAGACTTATCCCCAAGACTTAACTCTAAAGAGTTAACCCTAAGGCTTCAGCTTGTGATTTAAACTTTAGACTGAACGCTAAGACTTAAAATTACGATTTAACATTAAGATTTAACCATAAGACTTAACACTAAGACTTCAGGTTAAGTTTTAACCTTAAGACTCAGCCCTGAGACTTAGTCGTGAAATTTATCCATAAGACTTATCCCTAAAGCTGAAAACTGAGACTTAAACCTAAGATTTAACCTGAAGACTTAACCCTAAAACGTAGCCCTGAGACTTATCCTTGAGCTTTAACCTTGATACTTAATCCTGAGACTTAGCCCTAAGACTTATCCCCAAGACATAACTCTAAGGCTTAACCCTAAGACTTAACCTTAAGGCTCAACCTTAAGACTTAACATTAAGACTTAACCCTGAGACTTAACCATAAGACTTATCCTCAAGATTGTACTCTAAGACTTAACCCTAAGACTTAAGATGAAGACTTAACCCTAAGACTCAATCTATGAGATGTAAACTTAAGACTTAATTAAACCCTAAGACTCAATCTATGAGATGTAAACTTAAGACTTAACCTTTAGGAATTAACCCTGACACTTAACCTTAAGGCTTAACCCTAAGACTTAAGCTTAAGGTTTAAACTTAAGACTTATCCCTAAGACATAATCCTGAGACTTAACCCTAAGACTTAACCTCAAGTTTAACTTCAAAACTTAACCCTAAGACTGAATCCTAAGACACAACTTGACCACGTAACCCTGAGACTTAACCTTGAGACTTTACCTTGAAATTTAACCCTGGGATTTAACCCTAAGTCTTAATGCTAAGACTTAACTTTAAGATGTACCATTAAGACTTAACCTTAAAGCGTAACCTTAAGATTTACACTCAATACTTAACCCTAAGACTTAACCCTATGACTTAAACTTAAGGTTAAACCTTAAGACAAAACTTGAAGACTTAATTCAAAGACTTATCCCTAAGACTCAACACTGAGACTTAAACCTAAGATTTAAGACTTAACCCTAAGACTTAGCCCCAAGACTTAAGTCTAAGACTTCAAGTTATGAATTAAACTTTAGACTTAACCCTAAGACTCAAGCCATAAGACTTCACCTTAAGACTTAACCTGAAGACTTAACCTTAAAATTTAACCCTAAGACTGAACCCTAAAATATAACTTTTAAGACTTAACAATAAGCCTGAACATTAAGACACAACCTTACGACTTTAACCCTGAGACCTAACCTTGAGACTTAACACTGAGATTTAACCCTAAGACTTAACTTTAAGATGTAACATTCGGACTTAACCTTAAAACTTAACCCTAAGCCTCAACCTTAAGAAGTAACTTGAAGACTTAACCCTGAGAATGAACTCTAAGACTTCAACTTAATAATGAACGCTCAGATATAACCCTCAGACTTAAACTTAAGAAATAGCCCTAAGACTTAACCTTAATATTTAACTTTAAGATGTAACCTTAAGGCTTAACCCTAAACTTAACCCTAAGAGTTAACCTTAAGTGTTGACCTTACAGATTTAACCCTAAGAGTTAACCTTAGGACTGAAACGTTAAGACTTAACCCTAAGACTTATCCCCAAGACTTAACTCTAAAGAGTTAACCCTAAGGCTTCAGCTTGTGATTTAAACTTTAGACTGAACGCTAAGACTTAAAATTACGATTTAACATTAAGATTTAACCATAAGACTTAACCCTAAGACTTCAGGTTAAGTTTTAACCTTAAGACTCAGCCCTGAGACTTAGTCGCGAAATTTATCCATAAGACTTATCCCTAAAGCTGAAAACTGAGACTTAAACCTAAGATTTAACCTGAAGACTTAACCCTAAAACGTAGCCCTGAGACTTATCCTTGAGCTTTAACCTTGATACTTAATCCTGAGACTTAGCCCTAAGACTTATCCCCAAGACATAACTCTAAGGCTTAACCCTAAGACTTAACCTTAAGGCTCAACCTTAAGACTTAACATTAAGACTTAACCCTGAGACTTAACCATAAGACTTATCCTCAAGATTGTACTCTAAGACTTAACCCTAAGACTTAAGATGCAGACTTAACCCTAAGACTCAATCTATGAGATGTAAACTTAAGACTTAATTAACCCTAAGTCTCAATCTATGAGATGTAAACTTAAGACTTAACCTTTAGGAATTAACCCTGACACTTAACCTTAAGGCTTAACCCTAAGACTTAAGCTTAAGGTTTAAACTTAAGACTTATCCCTAAGACATAATCCTGAGACTTAACCCTAAGACTTAACCTCAAGTTTAACTTCAAAACTTAACCCTAAGACTGAATCCTAAGACACAACTTGACCACGTAACCCTGAGACTTAACCTTGAGACTTTACCTTGAAATTTAACCCTGGGATTTAACCCTAAGTCTTAATGCTAAGACTTAACTTTAAGATGTACCATTAAGACTTAACCTTAAAGCGTAACCTTAAGATTTACACTCAATACTTAACCCTAAGACTTAACCCTATGACTTAAACTTAAGGTTAAACCTTAAGACAAAACTTGAAGACTTAATTCAAAGACTTATCCCTAAGACTCAACACTGAGACTTAAACCTAAGATTTAAGACTTAACCCTAAGACTTAGCCCCAAGACTTAAGTCTAAGACTTCAAGTTATGAATTAAACTTTAGACTTAACCCTAAGACTCAAGCCATAAGACTTCACCTTAAGACTTAACCTGAAGACTTAACCTTAAAATTTAACCCTAAGACTGAACCCTAAAATATAACTTTTAAGACTTAACAATAAGCCTGAACATTAAGACACAACCTTACGACTTCTACCCTGAGACCTAACCTTGAGACTTAACACTGAGATTTAACCCTAAGACTTAACTTTAAGATGTAACATTCGGACTTAACCTTAAAACTTAACCCTAAGCCTCAACCTTAAGAAGTAACTTGAAGACTTAACCCTGAGAATGAACTCTAAGACTTCAACTTAATAATGAACGCTCAGATATAACCCTCAGACTTAAACTTAAGAAATAACCCTAAGACTTAACCTTAATATTTAACTTTAAGATGTAACCTTAAGGCTTCACCCTAAACTTAACCCTAAGAGTTAACCTTAAGTGTTGACCTTACAGATTTAACCCTAAGAGTTAACCTTAGGACTGAAACGTTAAGACTTAACCCTAAGACTTATCCCCAAGACTTAACTCTAAAGAGTTAACCCTAAGACTTCAACTTGTGATTTAAACTTTAGACTGAACGCTAAGACTTAAAATTACGATTTAACATTAAGATTTAACCATAAGACTTAACCCTAAGACTTCAGGTTAAGTTTTAACCTTAAGACTCAACCCTGAGACTTAGTCGCGAAATTTATCCATAAGACTTATCCCTAAAACTGAAAACTGAGACTTAAACCTAAGATTTAACCTGAAGACTTAACCCTAAAACGTAGCCCTGAGACTTATCCTTGAGCTTTAACCTTGATACTTAATCCTGAGACTTAGCCCTAAGACTTATCCCCAAGACATAACTCTAAGGCTTAACCCTAAGACTTAACCTTAAGGCTCAACCTTAAGACTTAACATTAAGACTTAACCCTGAGACTTAACCATAAGACTTATCCTCAAGATTGTACTCTAAGACTTAACCCTAAGACTTAAGATGCAGACTTAACCCTAAGACTCAATCTATGAGATGTAAACTTAAGACTTAATTAACCCTAAGGCTCAATCTATGAGATGTAAACTTAAGACTTAACCTTTAGGAATTAACCCTGACACTTAACCTTAAGGCTTAACCCTAAGACTTAAGCTTAAGGTTTAAACTTAAGACTTATCCCTAAGACATAATCCTGAGACTTAACCCTAAGACTTAACCTCAAGTTTAACTTCAAAACTTAACCCTAAGACTGAATCCTAAGACACAACTTGACCACGTAACCCTGAGACTTAACCTTGAGACTTTACCTTGAAATTTAACCCTGGGATTTAACCCTAAGTCTTAATGCTAAGACTTAACTTTAAGATGTACCATTAAGACTTAACCTTAAAGCGTAACCTTAAGATTTACACTCAATACTTAACCCTAAGACTTAACCCTAAGATTTAAACTTAAGGTTAAACCTTAAGACAAAACTTGAAGACTTAATTCAAAGACTTATCCCTAAGACTCAACACTGAGACTTAAACCTAAGATTTAAGACTTAACCCTAAGACTTAGCCCCAAGACTTAAGTCTAAGACTTCAAGTTATGAATTAAACTTTAGACTTAACCCTAAGACTCAAGCCATAAGACTTCACCTTAAGACTTAACCTGAAGACTTAACCTTAAAATTTAACCCTAAGACTGAACCCTAAAATATAACTTTTAAGACTTAACAATAAGCCTGAACATTAAGACACAACCTTACGACTTTAACCCTGAGACCTAACCTTGAGACTTAACACTGAGATTTAACCCTAAGACTTAACTTTAAGATGTAACATTCGGACTTAACCTTAAAACTTAACCCTAAGCCTCAACCTTAAGAAGTAACTTGAAGACTTAACCCTGAGAATGAACTCTAAGACTTCAACTTAATAATGAACGCTCAGATATAACCCTCAGACTTAAACTTAAGAAATAACCCTAAGACTTAACCTTAATATTTAACTTTAAGATGTAACCTTAAGGCTTCACCCTAAACTTAACCCTAAGAGTTAACCTTAAGTGTTGACCTTACAGATTTAACCCTAAGAGTTAACCTTAGGACTGAAACGTTAAGACTTAACCCTAAGACTTATCCCCAAGACTTAACTCTAAAGAGTTAACCCTAAGACTTCAACTTGTGATTTCAACTTTAGACTGAACGCTAAGACTTAAAATTACGATTTAACATTAAGATTTAACCATAAGACTTAACCCTAAGACTTCAGGTTAAGTTTTAACCTTAAGACTCAACCCTGAGACTTAGTCGTGAAATTTATCCATAAGACTTATCCCTAAAACTGAAAACTGAGACTTAAACCTAAGATTTAACCTGAAGACTTAACCCTAAAACGTAGCCCTGAGACTTATCCTTGAGCTTTAACCTTGATACTTAATCCTGAGACTTAGCCCTAAGACTTATCCCCAAGACATAACTCTAAGGCTTAACCCTAAGACTTAACCTTAAGGCTCAACCTTAAGACTTAACATTAAGACTTAACCCTGAGACTTAACCATAAGACTTATCCTCAAGATTGTACTCTAAGACTTAACCCTAAGACTTAAGATGAAGACTTAACCCTAAGACGCAATCTATGAGATGTAAACTTAAGACTTAATTAACCCTAAGACTCAATCTATGAGATGTAAACTTAAGACTTAACCTTTAGGAATTAACCCTGACACTTAACCTTAAGGCTTAACCCTAAGACTTAAGCTTAAGGTTTAAACTTAAGACTTATCCCTAAGACATAATCCTGAGACTTAACCCTAAGACTTAACCTCAAGTTTAACTTCAAAACTTAACCCTAAGACTGAATCCTAAGACACAACTTGACCACGTAACCCTGAGACTTAACCTTGAGACTTTACCTTGAAATTTAACCCTGGGATTTAACCCTAAGTCTTAATGCTAAGACTTAACTTGAAGATGTACCATTAAGACTTAACCTTAAAGCGTAACCTTAAGATTTACACTCAATACTTAACCCTAAGACTTAACCCTAAGATTTAAACTTAAGGTTAAACCTTAAGACAAAACTTGAAGACTTAATTCAAAGACTTATCCCTAAGACTCAACACTGAGACTTAAACCTAAGATTTAAGACTTAACCCTAAGACTTAGCCCCAAGACTTAAGTCTAAGACTTCAAGTTATGAATTAAACTTTAGACTTAACCCTAAGACTCAAGCCATAAGACTTCACCTTAAGACTTAACCTGAAGACTTAACCTTAAAATTTAACCCTAAGACTGAACCCTAAAATATAACTTTTAAGACTTAACAATAAGCCTCAACATTAAGACACAACCTTACGACTTTAACCCTGAGACCTAACCTTGAGACTTAACACTGAGATTTAACCCTAAGACTTAACTTTAAGATGTAACATTCGGACTTAACCTTAAAACTAAACCCTAAGCCTCAACCTTAAGAAGTAACTTGAAGACTTAACCCTGAGAATGAACTCTAAGACTTCAACTTAATAATTAACGCTCAGATATAACCCTCAGACTTAAACTTAAGAAATAACCCTAAGACTTAACCTTAATATTTAACTTTAAGATGTAACCTTAAGGCTTCACCCTAAACTTAACCCTAAGAGTTAACCTTAAGTGTTGACCTTACAGATTTAACCCTAAGAGTTAACCTTAGGACTGAAACGTTAAGACTTAACCCTAAGACTTATCCCCAAGACTTAACTCTAAAGAGTTAACCCTAAGACTTCAACTTGTGATTTAAACTTTAGACTGAACGCTAAGACTTAAAAATACGATTTAACATTAAGATTTAACCATAAGACTTAACCCTAAGACTTCAGGTTAAGTTTTAACCTTAAGACTCAACCCTGAGACTTAGTCGTGAAATTTATCCATAAGACTTATCCCTAAAACTGAAAACTGAGACTTAAACCTAAGATTTAACCTGAAGATTTAACCCTAAAACGTAGCCCTGAGACTTATCCTTGAGCTTTAACCTTGATACTTAATCCTGAGACTTAGCCCTAAGACTTATCCCCAAGACATAACTCTAAGGCTTAACCCTAAGACTTAACCTTAAGGCTCAACCTTAAGACTTAACCCTGAGACTTAACCATAAGACTTATCCTCAAGATTGTACTCTAAGACTTAACCCTAAGACTTAAGATGCAGACTTAACCCTAAGACTCAATCTATGAGATGTAAACTTAAGACTTAATTAAACCCTAAGGCTCAATCTATGAGATGTAAACTTAAGACTTAACCTTTAGGAATTAACCCTGACACTTAACCTTAAGGCTTAACCCTAAGACTTAAGCTTAAGGTTTAAACTTAAGACTTATCCCTAAGACATAATCCTGAGACTTAACCCTAAGACTTAACCTCAAGTTTAACTTCAAAACTTAACCCTAAGACTGAATCCTAAGACACAACTTGACCACGTAACCCTGAGACTTAACCTTGAGACTTTACCTTGAAATTTAACCCTGGGATTTAACCCTAAGTCTTAATGCTAAGACTTAACTTGAAGATGTACCATTAAGACTTAACCTTAAAGCGTAACCTTAAGATTTACACTCAATACTTAACCCTAAGACTTAACCCTATGACTTAAACTTAAGGTTAAACCTTAAGACAAAACTTGAAGACTTAATTCAAAGACTTATCCCTAAGACTCAACACTGAGACTTAAACCTAAGATTTAAGACTTAACCCTAAGACTTAGCCCCAAGACTTAAGTCTAAGACTTCAAGTTATGAATTAAACTTTAGACTTAACCCTAAGACTCAAGCCATAAGACTTCACCTTAAGACTTAACCTGAAGACTTAACCTTAAAATTTAACCCTAAGACTGAACCCTAAAATATAACTTTTAAGACTTAACAATAAGCCTGAACATTAAGACACAACCTTACGACTTTAACCCTGAGACCTAACCTTGAGACTTAACACTGAGATTTAACCCTAAGACTTAACTTTAAGATGTAACATTCGGACTTAACCTTAAAACTTAACCCTAAGCCTCAACCTTAAGAAGTAACTTGAAGACTTAACCCTGAGAATGAACTCTAAGACTTCAACTTAATAATTAACGCTCAGATATAACCCTCAGACTTAAACTTAAGAAATAACCCTAAGACTTAACCTTAATATTTAACTTTAAGATGTAACCTTAAGGCTTCACCCTAAACTTAACCCTAAGAGTTAACCTTAAGTGTTGACCTTACAGATTTAACCCTAAGAGTTAACCTTAGGACTGAAACGTTAAGACTTAACCCTAAGACTTATCCCCAAGACTTAACTCTAAAGAGTTAACCCTAAGACTTCAACTTGTGATTTCAACTTTAGACTGAACGCTAAGACTTAAAATTACGATTTAACATTAAGATTTAACCATAAGACTTAACCCTAAGACTTCAGGTTAAGTTTTAACCTTAAGACTCAACCCTGAGACTTAGTCGTGAAATTTATCCATAAGACTTATCCCTAAAACTGAAAACTGAGACTTAAACCTAAGATTTAACCTGAAGACTTAACCCTAAAACGTAGCCCTGAGACTTATCCTTGAGCTTTAACCTTGATACTTAATCCTGAGACTTAGCCCTAAGACTTATCCCCAAGACATAACTCTAAGGCTTAACCCTAAGACTTAACCTTAAGGCTCAACCTTAAGACTTAACATTAAGACTTAACCCTGAGACTTAACCATAAGACTTATCCTCAAGATTGTACTCTAAGACTTAACCCTAAGACTTAAGATGCAGACTTAACCCTAAGACTCAATCTATGAGATGTAAACTTAAGACTTAATTAACCCTAAGGCTCAATCTATGAGATGTAAACTTAAGACTTAACCTTTAGGAATTAACCCTGACACTTAACCTTAAGGCTTAACCCTAAGACTTAAGCTTAAGGTTTAAACTTAAGACTTATCCCTAAGACATAATCCTGAGACTTAACCCTAAGACTTAACCTCAAGTTTAACTTCAAAACTTAACCCTAAGACTGAATCCTAAGACACAACTTGACCACGTAACCCTGAGACTTAACCTTGAGACTTTACCTTGAAATTTAACCCTGGGATTTAACCCTAAGTCTTAATGCTAAGACTTAACTTGAAGATGTACCATTAAGACTTAACCTTAAAGCGTAACCTTAAGATTTACACTCAATACTTAACCCTAAGACTTAACCCTAAGATTTAAACTTAAGGTTAAACCTTAAGACAAAACTTGAAGACTTAATTCAAAGACTTATCCCTAAGACTCAACACTGAGACTTAAACCTAAGATTTAAGACTTAACCCTAAGACTTAGCCCCAAGACTTAAGTCTAAGACTTCAAGTTATGAATTAAACTTTAGACTTAACCCTAAGACTCAAGCCATAAGACTTCACCTTAAGACTTAACCTGAAGACTTAACCTTAAAATTTAACCCTAAGACTGAACCCTAAAATATAACTTTTAAGACTTAACAATAAGCCTCAACATTAAGACACAACCTTACGACTTTAACCCTGAGACCTAACCTTGAGACTTAACACTGAGATTTAACCCTAAGACTTAACTTTAAGATGTAACATTCGGACTTAACCTTAAAACTTAACCCTAAGCCTCAACCTTAAGAAGTAACTTGAAGACTTAACCCTGAGAATGAACTCTAAGACTTCAACTTAATAATTAACGCTCAGATATAACCCTCAGACTTAAACTTAAGAAATAACCCTAAGACTTAACCTTAATATTTAACTTTAAGATGTAACCTTAAGGCTTCACCCTAAACTTAACCCTAAGAGTTAACCTTAAGTGTTGACCTTACAGATTTAACCCTAAGAGTTAACCTTAGGACTGAAACGTTAAGACTTAACCCTAAGACTTATCCCCAAGACTTAACTCTAAAGAGTTAACCCTAAGACTTCAACTTGTGATTTAAACTTTAGACTGAACGCTAAGACTTAAAAATACGATTTAACATTAAGATTTAACCATAAGACTTAACCCTAAGACTTCAGGTTAAGTTTTAACCTTAAGACTCAACCCTGAGACTTAGTCGTGAAATTTATCCATAAGACTTATCCCTAAAACTGAAAACTGAGACTTAAACCTAAGATTTAACCTGAAGATTTAACCCTAAAACGTAGCCCTGAGACTTATCCTTGAGCTTTAACCTTGATACTTAATCCTGAGACTTAGCCCTAAGACTTATCCCCAAGACATAACTCTAAGGCTTAACCCTAAGGCTCAACCTTAAGACTTAACATTAAGACTTAACCCTGAGACTTAACCATAAGACTTATCCTCAAGATTGTACTCTAAGACTTAACCCTAAGACTTAAGATGCAGACTTAACCCTAAGACTCAATCTATGAGATGTAAACTTAAGACTTAATTAAACCCTAAGGCTCAATCTATGAGATGTAAACTTAAGACTTAACCTTTAGGAATTAACCCTGACACTTAACCTTAAGGCTTAACCCTAAGACTTAAGCTTAAGGTTTAAACTTAAGACTTATCCCTAAGACATAATCCTGAGACTTAACCCTAAGACTTAACCTCAAGTTTAACTTCAAAACTTAACCCTAAGACTGAATCCTAAGACACAACTTGACCACGTAACCCTGAGACTTAACCTTGAGACTTTACCTTGAAATTTAACCCTGGGATTTAACCCTAAGTCTTAATGCTAAGACTTAACTTGAAGATGTACCATTAAGACTTAACCTTAAAGCGTAACCTTAAGATTTACACTCAATACTTAACCCTAAGACTTAACCCTATGACTTAAACTTAAGGTTAAACCTTAAGACAAAACTTGAAGACTTAATTCAAAGACTTATCCCTAAGACTCAACACTGAGACTTAAACCTAAGATTTAAGACTTAACCCTAAGACTTAGCCCCAAGACTTAAGTCTAAGACTTCAAGTTATGAATTAAACTTTAGACTTAACCCTAAGACTCAAGCCATAAGACTTCACCTTAAGACTTAACCTGAAGACTTAACCTTAAAATTTAACCCTAAGACTGAACCCTAAAATATAACTTGTAAGACTTAACAATAAGCCTGAACATTAAGACACAACCTTACGACTTTAACCCTGAGACCTAACCTTGAGACTTAACACTGAGATTTAACCCTAAGACTTAACTTTAAGATGTAACATTCGGACTTAACCTTAAAACTTAACCCTAAGCCTCAACCTTAAGAAGTAACTTGAAGACTTAACCCTGAGAATGAACTCTAAGACTTCAACTTAATAATTAACGCTCAGATATAACCCTCAGACTTAAACTTAAGAAATAACCCTAAGACTTAACCTTAATATTTAACTTTAAGATGTAACCTTAAGGCTTCACCCTAAACTTAACCCTAAGAGTTAACCTTAAGTGTTGACCTTACAGATTTAACCCTAAGAGTTAACCTTAGGACTGAAACGTTAAGACTTAACCCTAAGACTTATCCCCAAGACTTAACTCTAAAGAGTTAACCCTAAGACTTCAACTTGTGATTTAAACTTTAGACTGAACGCTAAGACTTAAAATTACGATTTAACATTAAGATTTAACCATAAGACTTAACCCTAAGACTTCAGGTTAAGTTTTAACCTTAAGACTCAACCCTGAGACTTAGTCGTGAAATTTATCCATAAGACTTATCCCTAAAACTGAAAACTGAGACTTAAACCTAAGATTTAACCTGAAGACTTAACCCTAAAACGTAGCCCTGAGACTTATCCTTGAGCTTTAACCTTGATACTTAATCCTGAGACTTAGCCCTAAGACTTATCCCCAAGACATAACTCTAAGGCTTAACCCTAAGACTTAACCTTAAGGCTCAACCTTAAGACTTAACATTAAGACTTAACCCTGAGACTTAACCATAAGACTTATCCTCAAGATTGTACTCTAAGACTTAACCCTAAGACTTAAGATGAAGACTTAACCCTAAGACGCAATCTATGAGATGTAAACTTAAGACTTAATTAACCCTAAGGCTCAATCTATGAGATGTAAACTTAAGACTTAACCTTTAGGAATTAACCCTGACACTTAACCTTAAGGCTTAACCCTAAGACTTAAGCTTAAGGTTTAAACTTAAGACTTATCCCTAAGACATAATCCTGAGACTTAACCCTAAGACTTAACCTCAAGTTTAACTTCAAAACTTAACCCTAAGACTGAATCCTAAGACACAACTTGACCACGTAACCCTGAGACTTAACCTTGAGACTTTACCTTGAAATTTAACCCTGGGATTTAACCCTAAGTCTTAATGCTAAGACTTAACTTTAAGATGTACCATTAAGACTTAACCTTAAAGCGTAACCTTAAGATTTACACTCAATACTTAACCCTAAGACTTAACCCTAAGATTTAAACTTAAGGTTAAACCTTAAGACAAAACTTGAAGACTTAATTCAAAGACTTATCCCTAAGACTCAACACTGAGACTTAAACCTAAGATTTAAGACTTAACCCTAAGACTTAGCCCCAAGACTTAAGTCTAAGACTTCAAGTTATGAATTAAACTTTAGACTTAACCCTAAGACTCAAGCCATAAGACTTCACCTTAAGACTTAACCTGAAGACTTAACCTTAAAATTTAACCCTAAGACTGAACCCTAAAATATAACTTTTAAGACTTAACAATAAGCCTGAACATTAAGACACAACCTTACGACTTTAACCCTGAGACCTAACCTTGAGACTTAACACTGAGATTTAACCCTAAGACTTAACTTTAAGATGTAACATTCGGACTTAACCTTAAAACTTAACCCTAAGCCTCAACCTTAAGAAGTAACTTGAAGACTTAACCCTGAGAATGAACTCTAAGACTTCAACTTAATAATTAACGCTCAGATATAACCCTCAGACTTAAACTTAAGAAATAACCCTAAGACTTAACCTTAATATTTAACTTTAAGATGTAACCTTAAGGCTTCACCCTAAACTTAACCCTAAGAGTTAACCTTAAGTGTTGACCTTACAGATTTAACCCTAAGAGTTAACCTTAGGACTGAAACGTTAAGACTTAACCCTAAGACTTATCCCCAAGACTTAACTCTAAAGAGTTAACCCTAAGACTTCAACTTGTGATTTAAACTTTAGACTGAACGCTAAGACTTAAAATTACAATTTAACATTAAGATTTAACCATAAGACTTAACCCTAAGACTTCAGGTTAAGTTTTAACCTTAAGACTCAACCCTGAGACTTAGTCGTGAAATTTATCCATAAGACTTATCCCTAAAACTGAAAACTGAGACTTAAACCTAAGATTTAACCTGAAGACTTAACCCTAAAACGTAGCCCTGAGACTTATCCTTGAGCTTTAACCTTGATACTTAATCCTGAGACTTAGCCCTAAGACTTATCCCCAAGACATAACTCTAAGGCTTAACCCTAAGACTTAACCTTAAGGCTCAACCTTAAGACTTAACATTAAGACTTAACCCTGAGACTTAACCATAAGACTTATCCTCAAGATTGTACTCTAAGACTTAACCCTAAGACTTAAGATGCAGACTTAACCCTAAGACTCAATCTATGAGATGTAAACTTAAGACTTAATTAACCCTAAGGCTCAATCTATGAGATGTAAACTTAAGACTTAACCTTTAGGAATTAACCCTGACACTTAACCTTAAGGCTTAACCCTAAGACTTAAGCTTAAGGTTTAAACTTAAGACTTATCCCTAAGACATAATCCTGAGACTTAACCCTAAGACTTCACCTCAAGTTTAACTTCAAAACTTAACCCTAAGACTGAATCCTAAGACACAACTTGACCACGTAACCCTGAGACTTAACCTTGAGACTTTACCTTGAAATTTAACCCTGGGATTTAACCCTAAGTCTTAATGCTAAGACTTAACTTTAAGATGTACCATTAAGACTTAACCTTAAAGCGTAACCTTAAGATTTACACTCAATACTTAACCCTAAGACTTAACCCTAAGATTTAAACTTAAGGTTAAACCTTAAGACAAAACTTGAAGACTTAATTCAAAGACTTATCCCTAAGACTCAACACTGAGACTTAAACCTAAGATTTAAGACTTAACCCTAAGACTTAGCCCCAAGACTTAAGTCTAAGACTTCAAGTTATGAATTAAACTTTAGACTTAACCCTAAGACTCAAGCCATAAGACTTCACCTTAAGACTTAACCTGAAGACTTAACCTTAAAATTTAACCCTAAGACTGAACCCTAAAATATAACTTTTAAGACTTAACAATAAGCCTGAACATTAAGACACAACCTTACGACTTTAACCCTGAGACCTAACCTTGAGACTTAACACTGAGATTTAACCCTAAGACTTAACTTTAAGATGTAACATTCGGACTTAACCTTAAAACTTAACCCTAAGCCTCAACCTTAAGAAGTAACTTGAAGACTTAACCCTGAGAATGAACTCTAAGACTTCAACTTAATAATTAACGCTCAGATATAACCCTCAGACTTAAACTTAAGAAATAACCCTAAGACTTAACCTTAATATTTAACTTTAAGATGTAACCTTAAGGCTTCACCCTAAACTTAACCCTAAGAGTTAACCTTAAGTGTTGACCTTACAGATTTAACCCTAAGAGTTAACCTTAGGACTGAAACGTTAAGACTTAACCCTAAGACTTATCCCCAAGACTTAACTCTAAAGAGTTAACCCTAAGACTTCAACTTGTGATTTCAACTTTAGACTGAACGCTAAGACTTAAAATTACGATTTAACATTAAGATTTAACCATAAGACTTAACCCTAAGACTTCAGGTTAAGTTTTAACCTTAAGACTCAACCCTGAGACTTAGTCGTGAAATTTATCCATAAGACTTATCCCTAAAACTGAAAACTGAGACTTAAACCTAAGATTTAACCTGAAGACTTAACCCTAAAACGTAGCCCTGAGACTTATCCTTGAGCTTTAACCTTGATACTTAATCCTGAGACTTAGCCCTAAGACTTATCCCCAAGACATAACTCTAAGGCTTAACCCTAAGACTTAACCTTAAGGCTCAACCTTAAGACTTAGCCCTGAGACTTAACCATAAGACTTATCCTCAAGATTGTACTCTAAGACTTAACCCTAAGACTTAAGATGAAGACTTAACCCTAAGACTCAATCTATGAGATGTAAACTTAAGACTTAATTAACCCTAAGGCTCAATCTATGAGATGTAAACTTAAGACTTAACCTTTAGGAATTAACCCTGACACTTAACCTTAAGGCTTAACCCTAAGACTTAAGCTTAAGGTTTAAACTTAAGACTTATCCCTAAGACATAATCCTGAGACTTAACCCTAAGACTTAACCTCAAGTTTAACTTCAAAACTTAACCCTAAGACTGAATCCTAAGACACAACTTGACCACGTAACCCTGAGACTTAACCTTGAGACTTTACCTTGAAATTTAACCCTGGGATTTAACCCTAAGTCTTAATGCTAAGACTTAACTTGAAGATGTACCATTAAGACTTAACCTTAAAGCGTAACCTTAAGATTTACACTCAATACTTAACCCTAAGATTTAAACTTAAGGTTAAACCTTAAGACAAAACTTGAAGACTTAATTCAAAGATTTAAACTTAAGGTTAAACCTTAAGACAAAACTTGAAGACTTAATTCAAAGACTTATCCCTAAGACTCAACACTGAGACTTAAGCCTAAGATTTAAGACTTAACCCTAAGACTTAGCCCCAAGACTTAAGTCTAAGACTTCAAGTTATGAATTAAACTTTAGACTTAACCCTAAGACTCAAGCCATAAGACTTCACCTTAAGACTTAACCCGAAGACTTAACCTTAAAATTTAACCCTAAGACTGAACCCTAAAATATAACTTTTAAGACTTAACAATAAGACTGAACATTAAGACACAACCTTACGACTTCTACCCTGAGACCTAACCTTGAGACTTAACACTGAGATTTAACCCTAAGACTTAACTTTAAGATGTAACATTCGGACTTAACCTTCAAACTTAACCCTAAGCCTCAACCTTAAGAAGTAACTTGAAGACTTAACCCTGAGAATGAACTCTAAGACTTCAACTTAATAATTAACGCTCAGATATAACCCTCAGACTTAAACTTAAGAAATAGCCCTAAGACTTAACCTTAATATTTAACTTGAAGATGTAACCTTAAGGCTTAACCCTAAACTTAACCCTAAGAGTTAACCTTAAGTGTTGACCTTACAGATTTAACCCTAAGAGTTAACCTTAGGACTGAAACGTTAAGACTTAACCCTAAGACTTATCCCCAAGACTTAACTCTAAAGAGTTAACCCTAAGACTTCAACTTGTGATTTAAACTTTAGACTGAACGCTAAGACTTAAAATTACGATTTAACATTAAGATTTAACCATAAGACTTAACCCTAAGACTTCAGGTTAAGTTTTAACCTTAAGACTCAACCCTGAGACTTAGTCGTGAAATTTATCCATAAGACTTATCCCTAAAACTGAAAACTGAGACTTAAACCTAAGATTTAACCTGAAGACTTAACCCTAAAACGTAGCCCTGAGACTTATCCTTGAGCTTTAACCTTGATACTTAATCCTGAGACTTAGCCCTAAGACTTATCCCCAAGACATAACTCTAAGGCTTAACCCTAAGACTTAACCTTAAGGCTCAACCTTAAGACTTAACATTAAGACTTAACCCTGAGACTTAACCATAAGACTTATCCTCAAGATTGTACTCTAAGACTTAACCCTAAGACTTAAGATGAAGACTTAACCCTAAGACGCAATCTATGAGATGTAAACTTAAGACTTAATTAACCCTAAGGCTCAATCTATGAGATGTAAACTTAAGACTTAACCTTTAGGAATTAACCCTGACACTTAACCTTAAGGCTTAACCCTAAGACTTAAGCTTAAGGTTTAAACTTAAGACTTCACATTAAGACTTATCCCTAAGACATAATCCTGAGACTTAACCCTAAGACTTAACCTCAAGTTTAACTTCAAAACTTAACCCTAAGACTGAATCCTAAGACACAACTTGACCACGTAACCCTGAGACTTAACCTTGAGACTTTACCTTGAAATTTAACCCTGGGATTTAACCCTAAGTCTTAATGCTAAGACTTAACTTTAAGATGTACCATTAAGACTTAACCTTAAAGCGTAACCTTAAGATTTACACTCAATACTTAACCCTAAGACTTAACCCTATGATTTAAACTTAAGGTTAAACCTTAAGACAAAACTTGAAGACTTAATTCAAAGACTTATCCCTAAGACTCAACACTGAGACTTAAGCCTAAGATTTAAGACTTAACCCTAAGACTTAGCCCCAAGACTTAAGTCTAAGACTTCAAGTTATGAATTAAACTTTAGACTTAACCCTAAGACTCAAGCCATAAGACTTCACCTTAAGACTTAACCCGAAGACTTAACCTTAAAATTTAACCCTAAGACTGAACCCTAAAATATAACTTTTAAGACTTAACAATAAGACTGAACATTAAGACACAACCTTACGACTTCTACCCTGAGACCTAACCTTGAGACTTAACACTGAGATTTAACCCTAAGACTTAACTTTAAGATGTAACATTCGGACTTAACCTTCAAACTTAACCCTAAGCCTCAACCTTAAGAAGTAACTTGAAGACTTAACCCTGAGAATGAACTCTAAGACTTCAACTTAATAATTAACGCTCAGATATAACCCTCAGACTTAAACTTAAGAAATAGCCCTAAGACTTAACCTTAATATTTAACTTGAAGATGTAACCTTAAGGCTTAACCCTAAACTTAACCCTAAGAGTTAACCTTAAGTGTTGACCTTACAGATTTAACCCTAAGAGTTAACCTTAGGACTGAAACGTTAAGACTTAACCCTAAGACTTATCCCCAAGACATAACTCTAAGGCTTAACCCTAAGACTTAATTTTAAGGATCAACCTTAAGACTTAACATTAAGACTTAACCCTGAGACTTAACCATAAGACCTATCCTCAAGATTGTACTCTAAGACTTAACCCTAAGACTTAAGATGAAGACTTAACCCTAAGACGCAATCTATGAGATGTAAACTTAAGACTTAACCTTTAGGAATTAACCCTGACACTTAACCTTAAGGCTTAACCCTAAGACTTAAGCTTAAGGTTTAAACTTAAGACTTATCCCTAAGACATAATCCTGAGACTTAACCCTAAGACTTAACCTCAAGTTTAACTTCAAAACTTAACCCTAAGACTGAATCCTAAGACACAACTTGACCACGTAACCCTGACACTTAACCTTGAGACTTTACCTTGAAATTTAACCCTGGGATTTAACCCTAAGTCTTAATGCTAAGACTTAACTTTAAGATGTACCATTAAGACTTAACCTTGAAGCGTAACCTTAAGATTTACACTCAATACTTAACCCTAAGACTTAACCCTATCATTTAAACTTAAGGTTAAACCTTAAGACAAAACTTGAAGACTTA
The DNA here is from genome assembly GCF_963210335.1 of Falco punctatus. NCBI lineage: Eukaryota > Metazoa > Chordata > Aves > Falconiformes > Falconidae > Falco > Falco punctatus. The sequence goes on from NW_027660253.1 coordinate 380,250, forward strand.
ATTCAAAGACTTATCCCTAAGACTCAACACTGAGACTTAAGCCGAAGATTTAAGACTTAACCCTAAGACTTAGCCCCAAGACTTAAGTCTAAGACTTCAACTTATGAATTAAACTTTAGACTTAACCCTAAGACTCAAGCCATAAGACTTCACCTTAAGACTTAACCCGAAGACTTAACCTTAAAATTTAACCCTAAGACTGAACCCTAAAATATAACTTTTAAGACTTAACAATAAGACTGAACATTAAGACACAACCTTACGACTTCTACCCTGAGACCTAACCTTGAGACTTAACACTGAGATTTAACCCTAAGACTTAACTTTAAGATGTAACATTCGGACTTAACCTTCAAACTTAACCCTAAGCCTCAACCTTAAGAAGTAACTTGAAGACTTAACCCTGAGAATGAACTCTAAGACTTCAACTTAATAATTAACGCTCAGATATAACCCTCAGACTTAAACTTAAGAAATAGCCCTAAGACTTAACCTTAATATTTAACTTGAAGATGTAACCTTAAGGCTTAACCCTAAACTTAACCCTAAGAGTTAACCTTAAGTGTTGACCTTACAGATTTAACCCTAAGAGTTAACCTTAGGACTGAAACGTTAAGACTTAACCCTAAGACTTATCCCCAAGACTTAACTCTAAAGAGTTAACCCTAAGACTTCAACTTGTGATTTAAACTTTAGACTGAACGCTAAGACTTAAAATTACGATTTAACATTAAGATTTAACCATAAGACTTAACCCTAAGACTTCAGGTTAAGTTTTAACCTTAAGACTCAACCCTGAGACTTAGTCGTGAAATTTATCCATAAGACTTATCCCTAAAACTGAAAACTGAGACTTAAACCTAAGATTTAACCTGAAGACTTAACCCTAAAACGTAGCCCTGAGACTTATCCTTGAGCTTTAACCTTGATACTTAATCCTGAGACTTAGCCCTAAGACTTATCCCCAAGACATAACTCTAAGGCTTAACCCAGAGACTTAACCTTAAGGCTCAACCTTAAGACTTAACATTAAGACTTAACCCTGAGACTTAACCATAAGACTTATCCTCAAGATTGTACTCTAAGACTTAACCCTAAGACTTAAGATGAAGACTTAACCCTAAGACTCAATCTATGAGATGTAAACTTAAGACTTAATTAACCCTAAGGCTCAATCTATGAGATGTAAACTTAAGACTTAACCTTTAGGAATTAACCCTGACACTTAACCTTAAGGCTTAACCCTAAGACTTAAGCTTAAGGTTTAAACTTAAGACTTATCCCTAAGACATAATCCTGAGACTTAACACTAAGACTTAACCTCAAGTTTAACTTCAAAACTTAACCCTAAGACTGAATCCTAAGACACAACTTGACCACGTAACCCTGAGACTTAACCTTGAGACTTTACCTTGAAATTTAACCCTGGGATTTAACCCTAAGTCTTAATGCTAAGACTTAACTTTAAGATGTACCATTAAGACTTAACCTTAAAGCGTAACCTTAAGATTTACACTCAATACTTAACCCTAAGACTTAACCCTATGATTTAAACTTAAGGTTAAACCTTAAGACAAAACTTGAAGACTTAATTCAAAGACTTATCCCTAAGACTCAGCACTGAGACTTAAGCCTAAGATTTAAGACTTAACCCTAAGACTTAGCCCCAAGACTTAAGTCTAAGACTTAAACTTATGAATTAAACTTTAGACTTAACCCTAAGACTCAAGCCATAAGACTTCACCTTAAGACTTAACCCGAAGACTTAACCTTAAAATTTAACCCTAAGACTGAACCCTAAAATATAACTTTTAAGACTTAACAATAAGACTGAACATTAAGACACAACCTTACGACTTCTACCCTGAGACCTAACCTTGAGACTTAACACTGAGATTTAACCCTAAGACTGAACTTTAAGATGTAACATTCGGACTTAACCTTCAAACTTAACCCTAAGCCTCAACCTTAAGAAGTAACTTGAAGACTTAACCCTGAGAATGAACTCTAAGACTTCAACTTAATAATTAACGCTCAGATATAACCCTCAGACTTAAACTTAAGAAATAGCCCTAAGACTTAACCTTAATATTTAACTTGAAGATGTAACCTTAAGGCTTAACCCTAAACTTAACCCTAAGAGTTAACCTTAAGTGTTGACCTTACAGATTTAACCCTAAGAGTTAACCTTAGGACTGAAACGTTAAGACTTAACCCTAAGACTTATCCCCAAGACTTAACTCTAAAGAGTTAACCCTAAGACTTCAACTTGTGATTTAAACTTTAGACTGAACGCTAAGACTTAAAATTACGATTTAACATTAAGATTTAACCATAAGACTTAACCCTAAGACTTCAGGTTAAGTTTTAACCTTAAGACTCAACCCTGAGACTTAGTCGTGAAATTTATCCATAAGACTTATCCCTAAAACTGAAAACTGAGACTTAAACCTAAGATTTAACCTGAAGACTTAACCCTAAAACGTAGCCCTGAGACTTATCCTTGAGCTTTAACCTTGATACTTAATCCTGAGACTTAGCCCTAAGACTTATCCCCAAGACATGACTCTAAGGCTTAACCCAGAGACTTAACCTTAAGGCTCAACCTTAAGACTTAACATTAAGACTTAACCCTGAGACTTAACCATAAGACTTATCCTCAAGATTGTACTCTAAGACTTAACCCTAAGACTTAAGATGAAGACTTAACCCTAAGACGCAATCTATGAGATGTAAACTTAAGACTTAACCTTTAGGAATTAACCCTGACACTTAACCTTAAGGCTTAACCCGAAGACTTAAGCTTAAGGTTTAAACTTAAGACTTATCCCTAAGACATAATCCTGAGACTTAACCCTAAGACTTAACCTCAAGTTTAACTTCAAAACTTAACCCTAAGACTGAATCCTAAGACACAACTTGACCACGTAACCCTGACACTTAACCTTGAGACTTTACCTTGAAATTTAACCCTGGGATTTAACCCTAAGTCTTAATGCTAAGACTTAACTTTAAGATGTACCATTAAGACTTAACCTTAAAGCGTAACCTTAAGATTTACACTCAATACTTAACCCTAAGACTTAACCCTATGATTTAAACTTAAGGTTAAACCTTAAGACAAAACTTGAAGACTTAATTCAAAGACTTATCCCTAAGACTCAACACTGAGACTTAAGCCGAAGATTTAAGACTTAACCCTAAGACTTAGCCCCAAGACTTAAGTCTAAGACTTCAAGTTATGAATTAAACTTTAGACTTAACCCTAAGACTCAAGCCATAAGACTTCACCTTAAGACTTAACCCGAAGACTTAACCTTAAAATTTAACCCTAAGACTGAACCCTAAAATATAACTTTTAAGACTTAACAATAAGACTGAACATTAAGACACAACCTTACGACTTCTACCCTGAGACCTAACCTTGAGACTTAACACTGAGATTTAACCCTAAGACTGAACTTTAAGATGTAACATTCGGACTTAACCTTCAAACTTAACCCTAAGCCTCAACCTTAAGAAGTAACTTGAAGACTTAACCCTGAGAATGAACTCTAAGACTTCAACTTAATAATTAACGCTCAGATATAACCCTCAGACTTAAACTTAAGAAATAGCCCTAAGACTTAACCTTAATATTTAACTTGAAGATGTAACCTTAAGGCTTAACCCTAAACTTAACCCTAAGAGTTAACCTTAAGTGTTGACCTTACAGATTTAACCCTAAGAGTTAACCTTAGGACTGAAACGTTAAGACTTAACCCTAAGACTTATCCCCAAGACTTAACTCTAAAGAGTTAACCCTAAGACTTCAACTTGTGATTTAAACTTTAGACTGAACGCTAAGACTTAAAATTACGATTTAACATTAAGATTTAACCATAAGACTTAACCCTAAGACTTCAGGTTAAGTTTTAACCTTAAGACTCAACCCTGAGACTTAGTCGTGAAATTTATCCATAAGACTTATCCCTAAAACTGAAAACTGAGACTTAAACCTAAGATTTAACCTGAAGACTTAACCCTAAAACGTAGCCCTGAGACTTATCCTTGAGCTTTAACCTTGATACTTAATCCTGAGACTTAGCCCTAAGACTTATCCCCAAGACATAACTCTAAGGCTTAACCCAGAGACTTAACCTTAAGGCTCAACCTTAAGACTTAACATTAAGACTTAACCCTGAGACTTAACCATAAGACTTATCCTCAAGATTGTACTCTAAGACTTAACCCTAAGACTTAAGATGAAGACTTAACCCTAAGACTCAATCTATGAGATGTAAACTTAAGACTTAATTAACCCTAAGGCTCAATCTATGAGATGTAAACTTAAGACTTAACCTTTAGGAATTAACCCTGACACTTAACCTTAAGGCTTAACCCTAAGACTTAAGCTTAAGGTTTAAACATAAGACTTCACATTAAGACTTATCCCTAAGACATAATCCTGAGACTTAACCCTAAGACTTAACCTCAAGTTTAACTTCAAAACTTAACCCTAAGACTGAATCCTAAGACACAACTTGACCACGTAACCCTGAGACTTAACCTTGAGACTTTACCTTGAAATTTAACCCTGGGATTTAACCCTAAGTCTTAATGCTAAGACTTAACTTTAAGATGTACCATTAAGACTTAACCTTAAAGCGTAACCTTAAGATTTACACTCAATACTTAACCCTAAGACTTAACCCTATGATTTAAACTTAAGGTTAAACCTTAAGACAAAACTTGAAGACTTAATTCAAAGACTTATCCCTAAGACTCAGCACTGAGACTTAAGCCTAAGATTTAAGACTTAACCCTAAGACTTAGCCCCAAGACTTAAGTCTAAGACTTAAACTTATGAATTAAACTTTAGACTTAACCCTAAGACTCAAGCCATAAGACTTCACCTTAAGACTTAACCCGAAGACTTAACCTTAAAATTTAACCCTAAGACTGAACCCTAAAATATAACTTTTAAGACTTAACAATAAGACTGAACATTAAGACACAACCTTACGACTTCTACCCTGAGACCTAACCTTGAGACTTAACACTGAGATTTAACCCTAAGACTGAACTTTAAGATGTAACATTCGGACTTAACCTTCAAACTTAACCCTAAGCCTCAACCTTAAGAAGTAACTTGAAGACTTAACCCTGAGAATGAACTCTAAGACTTCAACTTAATAATTAACGCTCAGATATAACCCTCAGACTTAAACTTAAGAAATAGCCCTAAGACTTAACCTTAATATTTAACTTGAAGATGTAACCTTAAGGCTTAACCCTAAACTTAACCCTAAGAGTTAACCTTAAGTGTTGACCTTACAGATTTAACCCTAAGAGTTAACCTTAGGACTGAAACGTTAAGACTTAACCCTAAGACTTATCCCCAAGACTTAACTCTAAAGAGTTAACCCTAAGACTTCAACTTGTGATTTAAACTTTAGACTGAACGCTAAGACTTAAAATTACGATTTAACATTAAGATTTAACCATAAGACTTAACCCTAAGACTTCAGGTTAAGTTTTAACCTTAAGACTCAACCCTGAGACTTAGTCGTGAAATTTATCCATAAGACTTATCCCTAAAACTGAAAACTGAGACTTAAACCTAAGATTTAACCTGAAGACTTAACCCTAAAACGTAGCCCTGAGACTTATCCTTGAGCTTTAACCTTGATACTTAATCCTGAGACTTAGCCCTAAGACTTATCCCCAAGACATGACTCTAAGGCTTAACCCAGAGACTTAACCTTAAGGCTCAACCTTAAGACTTAACATTAAGACTTAACCCTGAGACTTAACCATAAGACTTATCCTCAAGATTGTACTCTAAGACTTAACCCTAAGACTTAAGATGAAGACTTAACCCTAAGACGCAATCTATGAGATGTAAACTTAAGACTTAACCTTTAGGAATTAACCCTGACACTTAACCTTAAGGCTTAACCCTAAGACTTAAGCTTAAGGTTTAAACTTAAGACTTATCCCTAAGACATAATCCTGAGACTTAACCCTAAGACTTAACCTCAAGTTTAACTTCAAAACTTAACCCTAAGACTGAATCCTAAGACACAACTTGACCACGTAACCCTGAGACTTAACCTTGAGACTTTACCTTGAAATTTAACCCTGGGATTTAACCCTAAGTCTTAATGCTAAGACTTAACTTTAAGATGTACCATTAAGACTTAACCTTAAAGTGTAACCTTAAGATTTACACTCAATACTTAACCCTAAGACTTAACCCTATGATTTAAACTTAAGGTTAAACCTTAAGACAAAACTTGAAGACTTAATTCAAAGACTTATCCCTAAGACTCAACACTGAGACTTAAGCCTAAGATTTAAGACTTAACCCTAAGACTTAGCCCCAAGACTTAAGTCTAAGACTTCAACTTATGAATTAAACTTTAGACTTAACCCTAAGACTCAAGCCATAAGACTTCACCTTAAGACTTAACCCGAAGACTTAACCTTTAAATTTAACCCTAAGACTGAACCCTAAAATATAACTTTTAAGACTTAACAATAAGACTGAACATTAAGACACAACCTTACGACTTCTACCCTGAGACCTAACCTTGAGACTTAACACTGAGATTTAACCCTAAGACTTAACTTTAAGATGTAACATTCGGACTTAACCTTCAAACTTAACCCTAAGCCTCAACCTTAAGAAGTAACTTGAAGACTTAACCCTGAGAATGAACTCTAAGACTTCAACTTAATAATTAACGCTCAGATATAACCCTCAGACTTAAACTTAAGAAATAGCCCTAAGACTTAACCTTAATATTTAACTTGAAGATGTAACCTTAAGGCTTAACCCTAAACTTAACCCTAAGAGTTAACCTTAAGTGTTGACCTTACAGATTTAACCCTAAGAGTTAACCTTAGGACTGAAACGTTAAGACTTAACCCTAAGACTTATCCCCAAGACTTAACTCTAAAGAGTTAACCCTAAGACTTCAACTTGTGATTTAAACTTTAGACTGAACGCTAAGACTTAAAATTACGATTTAACATTAAGATTTAACCATAAGACTTAACCCTAAGACTTCAGGTTAAGTTTTAACCTTAAGACTCAACCCTGAGACTTAGTCGTGAAATTTATCCATAAGACTTATCCCTAAAACTGAAAACTGAGACTTAAACCTAAGATTTAACCTGAAGACTTAACCCTAAAACGTAGCCCTGAGACTTATCCTTGAGCTTTAACCTTGATACTTAATCCTGAGACTTAGCCCTAAGACTTATCCCCAAGACATAACTCTAAGGCTTAACCCTAAGACTTAATTTTAAGGCTCAACCTTAAGACTTAACATTAAGACTTAACCCTGAGACTTAACCATAAGACTTATCCTCAAGATTGTACTCTAAGACTTAACACTAAGACTTAAGATGAAGACTTAACCCTAAGACGCAATCTATGAGATGTAAACTTAAGACTTAACCTTTAGGAATTAACCCTGACACTTAACCTTAAGGCTTAACCCTAAGACTTAAGCTTAAGGTTTAAACTTAAGACTTATCCCTAAGACATAATCCTGAGACTTAACCCTAAGACTTAACCTCAAGTTTAACTTCAAAACTTAACCCTAAGACTGAATCCTAAGACACAACTTGACCACGTAACCCTGAGACTTAACCTTGAGACTTTACCTTGAAATTTAACCCTGGGATTTAACCCTAAGTCTTAATGCTAAGACTTAACTTTAAGATGTACCATTAAGACTTAACCTTAAAGCGTAACCTTAAGATTTACACTCAATACTTAACCCTATCATTTAAACTTATGGTTAAACCTTAAGACAAAACTTGAAGACTTAATTCAAAGACTTATCCCTAAGACTCAACACTGAGACTTAAGCCGAAGATTTAAGACTTAACCCTAAGACTTAGCCCCAAGACTTAAGTCTAAGACTTCAAGTTATGAATTAAACTTTAGACTTAACCCTAAGACTCAAGCCATAAGACTTCACCTTAAGACTTAACCCGAAGACTTAACCTTAAAATTTAACCCTAAGACTGAACCCTAAAATATAACTTTTAAGACTTAACAATAAGACTGAACATTAAGACACAACCTTACGACTTCTACCCTGAGACCTAACCTTGAGACTTAACACTGAGATTTAACCCTAAGACTTAACTTTAAGATGTAACATTCGGACTTAACCTTCAAACTTAACCCTAAGCCTCAACCTTAAGAAGTAACTTGAAGACTTAACCCTGAGAATGAACTCTAAGACTTCAACTTAATAATTAACGCTCAGATATAACCCTCAGACTTAAACTTAAGAAATAGCCCTAAGACTTAACCTTAATATTTAACTTGAAGATGTAACCTTAAGGCTTAACCCTAAACTTAACCCTAAGAGTTAACCTTAAGTGTTGACCTTACAGATTTAACCCTAAGAGTTAACCTTAGGACTGAAACGTTAAGACTTAACCCTAAGACTTATCCCCAAGACTTAACTCTAAAGAGTTAACCCTAAGACTTCAACTTGTGATTTAAACTTTAGACTGAACGCTAAGACTTAAAATTACGATTTAACATTAAGATTTAACCATAAGACTTAACCCTAAGACTTCAGGTTAAGTTTTAACCTTAAGACTCAACCCTGAGACTTAGTCGTGAAATTTATCCATAAGACTTATCCCTAAAACTGAAAACTGTGACTTAAACCTAAGATTTAACCTGAAGACTTAACCCTAAAACGTAGCCCTGAGACTTATCCTTGAGCTTTAACCTTGATACTTAATCCTGAGACTTAGCCCTAAGACTTATCCCCAAGACATAACTCTAAGGCTTAACCCTAAGACTTAACCTTAAGGCTCAACCTTAAGACTTAACATTAAGACTTAACCCTGAGACTTAACCATAAGACTTATCCTCAAGATTGTACTCTAAGACTTAACCCTAAGACTTAAGATGAAGACTTAACCCTAAGACTCAATCTATGAGATGTAAACTTAAGACTTAATTAACCCTAAGGCTCAATCTATGAGATGTAAACTTAAGACTTAACCTTTAGGAATTAACCCTGACACTTAACCTTAAGGCTTAACCCTAAGACTTAAGCTTAAGGTTTAAACTTAAGACTTATCCCTAAGACATAATCCTGAGACTTAACACTAAGACTTAACCTCAAGTTTAACTTCAAAACTTAACCCTAAGACTGAATCCTAAGACACAACTTGACCACGTAACCCTGAGACTTAACCTTGAGACTTTACCTTGAAATTTAACCCTGGGATTTAACCCTAAGTCTTAATGCTAAGACTTAACTTTAAGATGTACCATTAAGACTTAACCTTAAAGCGTAACCTTAAGATTTACACTCAATACTTAACCCTATCATTTAAACTTAAGGTTAAACCTTAAGACAAAACTTGAAGACTTAATTCAAAGACTTATCCCTAAGACTCAACACTGAGACTTAAGCCGAAGATTTAAGACTTAACCCTAAGACTTAGCCCCAAGACTTAAGTCTAAGACTTCAAGTTATGAATTAAACTTTAGACTTAACCCTAAGACTCAAGCCATAAGACTTCACCTTAAGACTTAACCCGAAGACTTAACCTTAAAATTTAACCCTAAGACTGAACCCTAAAATATAACTTTTAAGACTTAACAATAAGACTGAACATTAAGACACAACCTTACGACTTCTACCCTGAGACCTAACCTTGAGACTTAACACTGAGATTTAACCCTAAGACTTAACTTTAAGATGTAACATTCGGACTTAACCTTCAAACTTAACCCTAAGCCTCAACCTTAAGAAGTAACTTGAAGACTTAACCCTGAGAATGAACTCTAAGACTTCAACTTAATAATTAACGCTCAGATATAACCCTCAGACTTAAACTTAAGAAATAGCCCTAAGACTTAACCTTAATATTTAACTTGAAGATGTAACCTTAAGGCTTAACCCTAAACTTAACCCTAAGAGTTAACCTTAAGTGTTGACCTTACAGATTTAACCCTAAGAGTTAACCTTAGGACTGAAACGTTAAGACTTAACCCTAAGACTTATCCCCAAGACTTAACTCTAAAGAGTTAACCCTAAGACTTCAACTTGTGATTTAAACTTTAGACTGAACGCTAAGACTTAAAATTACGATTTAACATTAAGATTTAACCATAAGACTTAACCCTAAGACTTCAGGTTAAGTTTTAACCTTAAGACTCAACCCTGAGACTTAGTCGTGAAATTTATCCATAAGACTTATCCCTAAAACTGAAAACTGTGACTTAAACCTAAGATTTAACCTGAAGACTTAACCCTAAAACGTAGCCCTGAGACTTATCCTTGAGCTTTAACCTTGATACTTAATCCTGAGACTTAGCCCTAAGACTTATCCCCAAGACATAACTCTAAGGCTTAACCCTAAGACTTAACCTTAAGGCTCAACCTTAAGACTTAACATTAAGACTTAACCCTGAGACTTAACCATAAGACTTATCCTCAAGATTGTACTCTAAGACTTAACCCTAAGACTTAAGATGAAGACTTAACCCTAAGACTCAATCTATGAGATGTAAACTTAAGACTTAATTAACCCTAAGGCTCAATCTATGAGATGTAAACTTAAGACTTAACCTTTAGGAATTAACCCTGACACTTAACCTTAAGGCTTAACCCTAAGACTTAAGCTTAAGGTTTAAACTTAAGACTTATCCCTAAGACATAATCCTGAGACTTAACACTAAGACTTAACCTCAAGTTTAACTTCAAAACTTAACCCTAAGACTGAATCCTAAGACACAACTTGACCACGTAACCCTGAGACTTAACCTTGAGACTTTACCTTGAAATTTAACCCTGGGATTTAACCCTAAGTCTTAATGCTAAGACTTAACTTTAAGATGTACCATTAAGACTTAACCTTAAAGCGTAACCTTAAGATTTACACTCAATACTTAACCCTAAGACTTAACCCTATGACTTAAACTTAAGGTTAAACCTTAAGACAAAACTTGAAGACTTAATTCAAAGACTTATCCCTAAGACTCAACACTGAGACTTAAACCGAAGATTTAAGACTTAACCCTAAGACTTAGCCCCAAGACTTAAGTCTAAGACTTCAACTTATGAATTAAACTTTAGACTTAACCCTAAGACTCAAGCCATAAGACTTCACCTTAAGACTTAACCCGAAGACTTAACCTTAAAATTTAACCCTAAGACTGAACCCTAAAATATAACTTTTAAGACTTAACAATAAGACTGAACATTAAGACACAACCTTACGACTTCTACCCTGAGACCTAACCTTGAGACTTAACACTGAGATTTAACCCTAAGACTGAACTTTAAGATGTAACATTCGGACTTAACCTTCAAACTTAACCCTAAGCCTCAACCTTAAGAAGTAACTTGAAGACTTAACCCTGAGAATGAACTCTAAGACTTCAACTTAATAATTAACGCTCAGATATAACCCTCAGACTTAAACTTAAGAAATAGCCCTAAGACTTAACCTTAATATTTAACTTGAAGATGTAACCTTAAGGCTTAACCCTAAACTTAACCCTAAGAGTTAACCTTAAGTGTTGACCTTACAGATTTAACCCTAAGAGTTAACCTTAGGACTGAAACGTTAAGACTTAACCCTAAGACTTATCCCCAAGACTTAACTCTAAAGAGTTAACCCTAAGACTTCAACTTGTGATTTAAACTTTAGACTGAACGCTAAGACTTAAAATTACGATTTAACATTAAGATTTAACCATAAGACTTAACCCTAAGACTTCAGGTTAAGTTTTAACCTTAAGACTCAACCCTGAGACTTAGTCGTGAAATTTATCCATAAGACTTATCCCTAAAACTGAAAACTGAGACTTAAACCTAAGATTTAACCTGAAGACTTAACCCTAAAACGTAGCCCTGAGACTTATCCTTGAGCTTTAACCTTGATACTTAATCCTGAGACTTAGCCCTAAGACTTATCCCCAAGACATGACTCTAAGGCTTAACCCAGAGACTTAACCTTAAGGCTCAACCTTAAGACTTAACATTAAGACTTAACCCTGAGACTTAACCATAAGACTTATCCTCAAGATTGTACTCTAAGACTTAACCCTAAGACTTAAGATGAAGACTTAACCCTAAGACGCAATCTATGAGATGTAAACTTAAGACTTAACCTTTAGGAATTAACCCTGACACTTAACCTTAAGGCTTAACCCTAAGACTTAAGCTTAAGGTTTAAACTTAAGACTTATCCCTAAGACATAATCCTGAGACTTAACCCTAAGACTTAACCTCAAGTTTAACTTCAAAACTTAACCCTAAGACTGAATCCTAAGACACAACTTGACCACGTAACCCTGAGACTTAACCTTGAGACTTTACCTTGAAATTTAACCCTGGGATTTAACCCTAAGTCTTAATGCTAAGACTTAACTTTAAGATGTACCATTAAGACTTAACCTTAAAGCGTAACCTTAAGATTTACACTCAATACTTAACCCTATCATTTAAACTTATGGTTAAACCTTAAGACAAAACTTGAAGACTTAATTCAAAGACTTATCCCTAAGACTCAACACTGAGACTTAAGCCGAAGATTTAAGACTTAACCCTAAGACTTAGCCCCAAGACTTAAGTCTAAGACTTCAAGTTATGAATTAAACTTTAGACTTAACCCTAAGACTCAAGCCATAAGACTTCACCTTAAGACTTAACCCGAAGACTTAACCTTAAAATTTAACCCTAAGACTGAACCCTAAAATATAACTTTTAAGACTTAACAATAAGACTGAACATTAAGACACAACCTTACGACTTCTACCCTGAGACCTAACCTTGAGACTTAACACTGAGATTTAACCCTAAGACTTAACTTTAAGATGTAACATTCGGACTTAACCTTAAAACTTAACCCTAAGCCTCAACCTTAAGAAGTAACTTGAAGACTTAACCCTGAGAATGAACTCTAAGACTTCAACTTAATAATTAACGCTCAGATATAACCCTCAGACTTAAACTTAAGAAATAGCCCTAAGACTTAACCTTAATATTTAACTTGAAGATGTAACCTTAAGGCTTAACCCTAAACTTAACCCTAAGAGTTAACCTTAAGTGTTGACCTTACAGATTTAACCCTAAGAGTTAACCTTAGGACTGAAACGTTAAGACTTAACCCTAAGACTTATCCCCAAGACTTAACTCTAAAGAGTTAACCCTAAGACTTCAACTTGTGATTTAAACTTTAGACTGAACGCTAAGACTTAAAATTACGATTTAACATTAAGATTTAACCATAAGACTTAACCCTAAGACTTCAGGTTAAGTTTTAACCTTAAGACTCAACCCTGAGACTTAGTCGTGAAATTTATCCATAAGACTTATCCCTAAAACTGAAAACTGTGACTTAAACCTAAGATTTAACCTGAAGACTTAACCCTAAAACGTAGCCCTGAGACTTATCCTTGAGCTTTAACCTTGATACTTAATCCTGAGACTTAGCCCTAAGACTTATCCCCAAGACATAACTCTAAGGCTTAACCCTAAGACTTAACCTTAAGGCTCAACCTTAAGACTTAACATTAAGACTTAACCCTGAGACTTAACCATAAGACTTATCCTCAAGATTGTACTCTAAGACTTAACCCTAAGACTTAAGATGAAGACTTAACCCTAAGACTCAATCTATGAGATGTAAACTTAAGACTTAATTAACCCTAAGGCTCAATCTATGAGATGTAAACTTAAGACTTAACCTTTAGGAATTAACCCTGACACTTAACCTTAAGGCTTAACCCTAAGACTTAAGCTTAAGGTTTAAACTTAAGACTTATCCCTAAGACATAATCCTGAGACTTAACCCTAAGACTTAACCTCAAGTTTAACTTCAAAACTTAACCCTAAGACTGAATCCTAAGACACAACTTGACCACGTAACCCTGAGACTTAACCTTGAGACTTTACCTTGAAATTTAACCCTGGGATTTAACCCTAAGTCTTAATGCTAAGACTTAACTTTAAGATGTACCATTAAGACTTAACCTTAAAGCGTAACCTTAAGATTTACACTCAATACTTAACCCTAAGACTTAACCCTATGATTTAAACTTAAGGTTAAACCTTAAGACAAAACTTGAAGACTTAATTCAAAGACTTATCCCTAAGACTTAACCCTGAGACTTAACCATAAGATTTATCCTCAAGATTGTACTCTAAGACTTAACCCTAAGACTTAAGTCTAAGACTTAAACTTATGAATTAAACTTTAGACTTAACCCTAAGACTCAAGCCATAAGACTTCACCTTAAGACTTAACCCGAAGACTTAACCTTAAAATTTAACCCTAAGACTGAACCCTAAAATATAACTTTTAAGACTTAACAATAAGACTGAACATTAAGACACAACCTTACGACTTCTACCCTGAGACCTAACCTTGAGACTTAACACTGAGATTTAACCCTAAGACTGAACTTTAAGATGTAACATTCGGACTTAACCTTCAAACTTAACCCTAAGCCTCAACCTTAAGAAGTAACTTGAAGACTTAACCCTGAGAATGAACTCTAAGACTTCAACTTAATAATTAACGCTCAGATATAACCCTCAGACTTAAACTTAAGAAATAGCCCTAAGACTTAACCTTAATATTTAACTTGAAGATGTAACCTTAAGGCTTAACCCTAAACTTAACCCTAAGAGTTAACCTTAAGTGTTGACCTTACAGATTTAACCCTAAGAGTTAACCTTAGGACTGAAACGTTAAGACTTAACCCTAAGACTTATCCCCAAGACTTAACTCTAAAGAGTTAACCCTAAGACTTCAACTTGTGATTTAAACTTTAGACTGAACGCTAAGACTTAAAATTACGATTTAACATTAAGATTTAACCATAAGACTTAACCCTAAGACTTCAGGTTAAGTTTTAACCTTAAGACTCAACCCTGAGACTTAGTCGTGAAATTTATCCATAAGACTTATCCCTAAAACTGAAAACTGAGACTTAAACCTAAGATTTAACCTGAAGACTTAACCCTAAAACGTAGCCCTGAGACTTATCCTTGAGCTTTAACCTTGATACTTAATCCTGAGACTTAGCCCTAAGACTTATCCCCAAGACATAACTCTAAGGCTTAACCCTAAGACTTAACCTTAAGGCGCAACCTTAAGACTTAACATTAAGACTTAACCCTGAGACTTAACCATAAGACTTATCCTCAAGATTGTACTCTAAGACTTAACCCTAAGACTTAAGATGAAGACTTAACCCTAAGACGCAATCTATGAGATGTAAACTTAAGACTTAACCTTTAGGAATTAACCCTGACACTTAACCTTAAGGCTTAACCCTAAGACTTAAGCTTAAGGTTTAAACTTAAGACTTATCCCTAAGACATAATCCTGAGACTTAACCCTAAGACTTAACCTCAAGTTTAACTTCAAAACTTAACCCTAAGACTGAATCCTAAGACACAACTTGACCACGTAACCCTGAGACTTAACCTTGAGACTTTACCTTGAAATTTAACCCTGGGATTTAACCCTAAGTCTTAATGCTAAGACTTAACTTTAAGATGTACCATTAAGACTTAACCTTAAAGCGTAACCTTAAGATTTACACTCAATACTTAACCCTAAGACTTAACCCTATGACTTAAACTTAAGGTTAAACCTTAAGACAAAACTTGAAGACTTAATTCAAAGACTTATCCCTAAGACTCAACACTGAGACTTAAACCGAAGATTTAAGACTTAACCCTAAGACTTAGCCCCAAGACTTAAGTCTAAGACTTCAACTTATGAATTAAACTTTAGACTTAACCCTAAGACTCAAGCCATAAGACTTCACCTTAAGACTTAACCCGAAGACTTAACCTTAAAATTTAACCCTAAGACTGAACCCTAAAATATAACTTTTAAGACTTAACAATAAGACTGAACATTAAGACACAACCTTACGACTTCTACCCTGAGACCTAACCTTGAGACTTAACACTGAGATTTAACCCTAAGACTGAACTTTAAGATGTAACATTCGGACTTAACCTTCAAACTTAACCCTAAGCCTCAACCTTAAGAAGTAACTTGAAGACTTAACCCTGAGAATGAACTCTAAGACTTCAACTTAATAATTAACGCTCAGATATAACCCTCAGACTTAAACTTAAGAAATAGCCCTAAGACTTAACCTTAATATTTAACTTGAAGATGTAACCTTAAGGCTTAACCCTAAACTTAACCCTAAGAGTTAACCTTAAGTGTTGACCTTACAGATTTAACCCTAAGAGTTAACCTTAGGACTGAAACGTTAAGACTTAACCCTAAGACTTATCCCCAAGACTTAACTCTAAAGAGTTAACCCTAAGACTTCAACTTGTGATTTAAACTTTAGACTGAACGCTAAGACTTAAAATTACGATTTAACATTAAGATTTAACCATAAGACTTAACCCTAAGACTTCAGGTTAAGTTTTAACCTTAAGACTCAACCCTGAGACTTAGTCGTGAAATTTATCCATAAGACTTATCCCTAAAACTGAAAACTGAGACTTAAACCTAAGATTTAACCTGAAGACTTAACCCTAAAACGTAGCCCTGAGACTTATCCTTGAGCTTTAACCTTGATACTTAATCCTGAGACTTAGCCCTAAGACTTATCCCCAAGACATGACTCTAAGGCTTAACCCTAAGACTTAACCTTAAGGCTCAACCTTAAGACTTAACATTAAGACTTAACCCTGAGACTTAACCATAAGACTTATCCTCAAGATTGTACTCTAAGACTTAACCCTAAGACTTAAGATGAAGACTTAACCCTAAGACGCAATCTATGAGATGTAAACTTAAGACTTAACCTTTAGGAATTAACCCTGACACTTAACCTTAAGGCTTAACCCTAAGACTTAAGCTTAAGGTTTAAACTTAAGACTTATCCCTAAGACATAATCCTGAGACTTAACCCTAAGACTTAACCTCAAGTTTAACTTCAAAACTTAACCCTAAGACTGAATCCTAAGACACAACTTGACCACGTAACCCTGAGACTTAACCTTGAGACTTTACCTTGAAATTTAACCCTGGGATTTAACCCTAAGTCTTAATGCTAAGACTTAACTTTAAGATGTACCATTAAGACTTAACCTTAAAGCGTAACCTTAAGATTTACACTCAATACTTAACCCTATCATTTAAACTTATGGTTAAACCTTAAGACAAAACTTGAAGACTTAATTCAAAGACTTATCCCTAAGACTCAACACTGAGACTTAAGCCGAAGATTTAAGACTTAACCCTAAGACTTAGCCCCAAGACTTAAGTCTAAGACTTCAAGTTATGAATTAAACTTTAGACTTAACCCTAAGACTCAAGCCATAAGACTTCACCTTAAGACTTAACCCGAAGACTTAACCTTAAAATTTAACCCTAAGACTGAACCCTAAAATATAACTTTTAAGACTTAACAATAAGACTGAACATTAAGACACAACCTTACGACTTCTACCCTGAGACCTAACCTTGAGACTTAACACTGAGATTTAACCCTAAGACTTAACTTTAAGATGTAACATTCGGACTTAACCTTCAAACTTAACCCTAAGCCTCAACCTTAAGAAGTAACTTGAAGACTTAACCCTGAGAATGAACTCTAAGACTTCAACTTAATAATTAACGCTCAGATATAACCCTCAGACTTAAACTTAAGAAATAGCCCTAAGACTTAACCTTAATATTTAACTTGAAGATGTAACCTTAAGGCTTAACCCTAAACTTAACCCTAAGAGTTAACCTTAAGTGTTGACCTTACAGATTTAACCCTAAGAGTTAACCTTAGGACTGAAACGTTAAGACTTAACCCTAAGACTTATCCCCAAGACTTAACTCTAAAGAGTTAACCCTAAGACTTCAACTTGTGATTTAAACTTTAGACTGAACGCTAAGACTTAAAATTACGATTTAACATTAAGATTTAACCATAAGACTTAACCCTAAGACTTCAGGTTAAGTTTTAACCTTAAGACTCAACCCTGAGACTTAGTCGTGAAATTTATCCATAAGACTTATCCCTAAAACTGAAAACTGTGACTTAAACCTAAGATTTAACCTGAAGACTTAACCCTAAAACGTAGCCCTGAGACTTATCCTTGAGCTTTAACCTTGATACTTAATCCTGAGACTTAGCCCTAAGACTTATCCCCAAGACATAACTCTAAGGCTTAACCCTAAGACTTAACCTTAAGGCTCAACCTTAAGACTTAACATTAAGACTTAACCCTGAGACTTAACCATAAGACTTATCCTCAAGATTGTACTCTAAGACTTAACCCTAAGACTTAAGATGAAGACTTAACCCTAAGACTCAATCTATGAGATGTAAACTTAAGACTTAATTAACCCTAAGGCTCAATCTATGAGATGTAAACTTAAGACTTAACCTTTAGGAATTAACCCTGACACTTAACCTTAAGGCTTAACCCTAAGACTTAAGCTTAAGGTTTAAACTTAAGACTTATCCCTAAGACATAATCCTGAGACTTAACCCTAAGACTTAACCTCAAGTTTAACTTCAAAACTTAACCCTAAGACTGAATCCTAAGACACAACTTGACCACGTAACCCTGAGACTTAACCTTGAGACTTTACCTTGAAATTTAACCCTGGGATTTAACCCTAAGTCTTAATGCTAAGACTTAACTTTAAGATGTACCATTAAGACTTAACCTTAAAGCGTAACCTTAAGATTTACACTCAATACTTAACCCTAAGACTTAACCCTATGATTTAAACTTAAGGTTAAACCTTAAGACAAAACTTGAAGACTTAATTCAAAGACTTATCCCTAAGACTTAACCCTGAGACTTAACCATAAGATTTATCCTCAAGATTGTACTCTAAGACTTAACCCTAAGACTTAAGTCTAAGACTTAAACTTATGAATTAAACTTTAGACTTAACCCTAAGACTCAAGCCATAAGACTTCACCTTAAGACTTAACCCGAAGACTTAACCTTAAAATTTAACCCTAAGACTGAACCCTAAAATATAACTTTTAAGACTTAACAATAAGACTGAACATTAAGACACAACCTTACGACTTCTACCCTGAGACCTAACCTTGAGACTTAACACTGAGATTTAACCCTAAGACTGAACTTTAAGATGTAACATTCGGACTTAACCTTCAAACTTAACCCTAAGCCTCAACCTTAAGAAGTAACTTGAAGACTTAACCCTGAGAATGAACTCTAAGACTTCAACTTAATAATTAACGCTCAGATATAACCCTCAGACTTAAACTTAAGAAATAGCCCTAAGACTTAACCTTAATATTTAACTTGAAGATGTAACCTTAAGGCTTAACCCTAAACTTAACCCTAAGAGTTAACCTTAAGTGTTGACCTTACAGATTTAACCCTAAGAGTTAACCTTAGGACTGAAACGTTAAGACTTAACCCTAAGACTTATCCCCAAGACTTAACTCTAAAGAGTTAACCCTAAGACTTCAACTTGTGATTTAAACTTTAGACTGAACGCTAAGACTTAAAATTACGATTTAACATTAAGATTTAACCATAAGACTTAACCCTAAGACTTCAGGTTAAGTTTTAACCTTAAGACTCAACCCTGAGACTTAGTCGTGAAATTTATCCATAAGACTTATCCCTAAAACTGAAAACTGAGACTTAAACCTAAGATTTAACCTGAAGACTTAACCCTAAAACGTAGCCCTGAGACTTATCCTTGAGCTTTAACCTTGATACTTAATCCTGAGACTTAGCCCTAAGACTTATCCCCAAGACATAACTCTAAGGCTTAACCCTAAGACTTAACCTTAAGGCGCAACCTTAAGACTTAACATTAAGACTTAACCCTGAGACTTAACCATAAGACTTATCCTCAAGATTGTACTCTAAGACTTAACCCTAAGACTTAAGATGAAGACTTAACCCTAAGACGCAATCTATGAGATGTAAACTTAAGACTTAACCTTTAGGAATTAACCCTGACACTTAACCTTAAGGCTTAACCCTAAGACTTAAGCTTAAGGTTTAAACTTAAGACTTATCCCTAAGACATAATCCTGAGACTTAACCCTAAGACTTAACCTCAAGTTTAACTTCAAAACTTAACCCTAAGACTGAATCCTAAGACACAACTTGACCACGTAACCCTGAGACTTAACCTTGAGACTTTACCTTGAAATTTAACCCTGGGATTTAACCCTAAGTCTTAATGCTAAGACTTAACTTTAAGATGTACCATTAAGACTTAACCTTAAAGCGTAACCTTAAGATTTACACTCAATACTTAACCCTATCATTTAAACTTATGGTTAAACCTTAAGACAAAACTTGAAGACTTAATTCAAAGACTTATCCCTAAGACTCAACACTGAGACTTAAGCCGAAGATTTAAGACTTAACCCTAAGACTTAGCCCCAAGACTTAAGTCTAAGACTTCAAGTTATGAATTAAACTTTAGACTTAACCCTAAGACTCAAGCCATAAGACTTCACCTTAAGACTTAACCCGAAGACTTAACCTTAAAATTTAACCCTAAGACTGAACCCTAAAATATAACTTTTAAGACTTAACAATAAGACTGAACATTAAGACACAACCTTACGACTTCTACCCTGAGACCTAACCTTGAGACTTAACACTGAGATTTAACCCTAAGACTTAACTTTAAGATGTAACATTCGGACTTAACCTTCAAACTTAACCCTAAGCCTCAACCTTAAGAAGTAACTTGAAGACTTAACCCTGAGAATGAACTCTAAGACTTCAACTTAATAATTAACGCTCAGATATAACCCTCAGACTTAAACTTAAGAAATAGCCCTAAGACTTAACCTTAATATTTAACTTGAAGATGTAACCTTAAGGCTTAACCCTAAACTTAACCCTAAGAGTTAACCTTAAGTGTTGACCTTACAGATTTAACCCTAAGAGTTAACCTTAGGACTGAAACGTTAAGACTTAACCCTAAGACTTATCCCCAAGACTTAACTCTAAAGAGTTAACCCTAAGACTTCAACTTGTGATTTAAACTTTAGACTGAACGCTAAGACTTAAAATTACGATTTAACATTAAGATTTAACCATAAGACTTAACCCTAAGACTTCAGGTTAAGTTTTAACCTTAAGACTCAACCCTGAGACTTAGTCGTGAAATTTATCCATAAGACTTATCCCTAAAACTGAAAACTTAGACTTAAACCTAAGATTTAACCTGAAGACTTAACCCTAAAACGTAGCCCTGAGACTTATCCTTGAGCTTTAACCTTGATACTTAATCCTGAGACTTAGCCCTAAGACTTATCCCCAAGACATAACTCTAAGGCTTAACCCTAAGACTTAACCTTAAGGCTCAACCTTAAGACTTAACATTAAGACTTAACCCTGAGACTTAACCATAAGACTTATCCTCAAGATTGTACTCTAAGACTTAACCCTAAGACTTAAGATGAAGACTTAACCCTAAGACTCAATCTATGAGATGTAAACTTAAGACTTAATTAACCCTAAGGCTCAATCTATGAGATGTAAACTTAAGACTTAACCTTTAGGAATTAACCCTGACACTTAACCTTAAGGCTTAACCCTAAGACTTAAGCTTAAGGTTTAAACTTAAGACTTATCCCTAAGACATAATCCTGAGACTTAACACTAAGACTTAACCTCAAGTTTAACTTCAAAACTTAACCCTAAGACTGAATCCTAAGACACAACTTGACCACGTAACCCTGAGACTTAACCTTGAGACTTTACCTTGAAATTTAACCCTGGGATTTAACCCTAAGTCTTAATGCTAAGACTTAACTTTAAGATGTACCATTAAGACTTAACCTTAAAGCGTAACCTTAAGATTTACACTCAATACTTAACCCTATCATTTAAACTTAAGGTTAAACCTTAAGACAAAACTTGAAGACTTAATTCAAAGACTTATCCCTAAGACTCAACACTGAGACTTAAGCCTAAGATTTAAGACTTAACCCTAAGACTTAGCCCCAAGACTTAAGTCTAAGACTTAAACTTATGAATTAAACTTTAGACTTAACCCTAAGACTCAAGCCATAAGACTTCACCTTAAGACTTAACCCGAAGACTTAACCTTAAAATTTAACCCTAAGACTGAACCCTAAAATATAACTTTTAAGACTTAACAATAAGACTGAACATTAAGACACAACCTTACGACTTCTACCCTGAGACCTAACCTTGAGACTTAACACTGAGATTTAACCCTAAGACTGAACTTTAAGATGTAACATTCGGACTTAACCTTCAAACTTAACCCTAAGCCTCAACCTTAAGAAGTAACTTGAAGACTTAACCCTGAGAATGAACTCTAAGACTTCAACTTAATAATTAACGCTCAGATATAACCCTCAGACTTAAACTTAAGAAATAGCCCTAAGACTTAACCTTAATATTTAACTTGAAGATGTAACCTTAAGGCTTAACCCTAAACTTAACCCTAAGAGTTAACCTTAAGTGTTGACCTTACAGATTTAACCCTAAGAGTTAACCTTAGGACTGAAACGTTAAGACTTAACCCTAAGACTTATCCCCAAGACTTAACTCTAAAGAGTTAACCCTAAGACTTCAACTTGTGATTTAAACTTTAGACTGAACGCTAAGACTTAAAATTACGATTTAACATTAAGATTTAACCATAAGACTTAACCCTAAGACTTCAGGTTAAGTTTTAACCTTAAGACTCAACCCTGAGACTTAGTCGTGAAATTTATCCATAAGACTTATCCCTAAAACTGAAAACTGAGACTTAAACCTAAGATTTAACCTGAAGACTTAACCCTAAAACGTAGCCCTGAGACTTATCCTTGAGCTTTAACCTTGATACTTAATCCTGAGACTTAGCCCTAAGACTTATCCCCAAGACATAACTCTAAGGCTTAACCCTAAGACTTAACCTTAAGGCTCAACCTTAAGACTTAACATTAAGACTTAACCCTGAGACTTAACCATAAGACTTATCCTCAAGATTGTACTCTAAGACTTAACCCTAAGACTTAAGATGAAGACTTAACCCTAAGACTCAATCTATGAGATGTAAACTTAAGACTTAACCTTTAGGAATTAACCCTGACACTTAACCTTAAGGCTTAACCCTAAGACTTAAGCTTAAGGTTTAAACTTAAGACTTATCCCTAAGACATAATCCTGAGACTTAACCCTAAGACTTAACCTCAAGTTTAACTTCAAAACTTAACCCTAAGACTGAATCCTAAGACACAACTTGACCACGTAACCCTGAGACTTAACCTTGAGACTTTACCTTGAAATTTAACCCTGGGATTTAACCCTAAGTCTTAATGCTAAGACTTAACTTTAAGATGTACCATTAAGACTTAACCTTAAAGCGTAACCTTAAGATTTACACTCAATACTTAACCCTAAGACTTAACCCTATGATTTAAACTTAAGGTTAAACCTTAAGACAAAACTTGAAGACTTAATTCAAAGACTTATCCCTAAGACTCAACACTGAGACTTAAGCCGAAGATTTAAGACTTAACCCTAAGACTTAGCCCCAAGACTTAAGTCTAAGACTTCAAGTTATGAATTAAACTTTAGACTTAACCCTAAGACTCAAGCCATAAGACTTCACCTTAAGACTTAACCCGAAGACTTAACCTTAAAATTTAACCCTAAGACTGAACCCTAAAATATAACTTTTAAGACTTAACAATAAGACTGAACATTAAGACACAACCTTACGACTTCTACCCTGAGACCTAACCTTGAGACTTAACACTGAGATTTAACCCTAAGACTTAACTTTAAGATGTAACATTCGGACTTAACCTTCAAACTTAACCCTAAGCCTCAACCTTAAGAAGTAACTTGAAGACTTAACCCTGAGAATGAACTCTAAGACTTCAACTTAATAATTAACGCTCAGATATAACCCTCAGACTTAAACTTAAGAAATAGCCCTAAGACTTAACCTTAATATTTAACTTGAAGATGTAACCTTAAGGCTTAACCCTAAACTTAACCCTAAGAGTTAACCTTAAGTGTTGACCTTACAGATTTAACCCTAAGAGTTAACCTTAGGACTGAAAGGTTAAGACTTAACCCTAAGACTTATCCCCAAGACTTAACTCTAAAGAGTTAACCCTAAGACTTCAACTTGTGATTTAAACTTTAGACTGAACGCTAAGACTTAAAATTACGATTTAACATTAAGATTTAACCATAAGACTTAACCCTAAGACTTCAGGTTAAGTTTTAACCTTAAGACTCAACCCTGAGACTTAGTCGTGAAATTTATCCATAAGACTTATCCCTAAAACTGAAAACTGAGACTTAAACCTAAGATTTAACCTGAAGACTTAACCCTAAAACGTAGCCCTGAGACTTATCCTTGAGCTTTAACCTTGATACTTAATCCTGAGACTTAGCCCTAAGACTTATCCCCAAGACATAACTCTAAGGCTTAACCCTAAGACTTAACCTTAAGGCTCAACCTTAAGACTTAACATTAAGACTTAACCCTGAGACTTAACCATAAGACTTATCCTCAAGATTGTACTCTAAGACTTAACCCTAAGACTTAAGATGAAGACTTAACCCTAAGACTCAATCTATGAGATGTAAACTTAAGACTTAATTAACCCTAAGACTCAATCTATGAGATGTAAACTTAAGACTTAACCTTTAGGAATTAACCCTGACACTTAACCTTAAGGCTTAACCCGAAGACTTAAGCTTAAGGTTTAAACTTAAGACTTATCCCTAAGACATAATCCTGAGACTTAACCCTAAGACTTAACCTCAAGTTTAACTTCAAATCTTAACCCTAAGACTGAATCCTAAGACACAACTTGACCACGTAACCCTGAGACTTAACCTTGAGACTTTACCTTGAAATTTAACCCTGGGATTTAACCCTAAGTCTTAATGCTAAGACTTAACTTTAAGATGTACCATTAAGACTTAACCTTAAAGCGTAACCTTAAGATTTGCACTCAATACTTAACCCTAAGACTTAACCCTATGATTTAAACTTAAGGTTAAACCTTAAGACAAAACTTGAAGACTTAATTCAAAGACTTATCCCTAAGACTCAACACTGAGACTTAAGCCGAAGATTTAAGACTTAACCCTAAGACTTAGCCCCAAGACTTAAGTCTAAGACTTCAAGTTATGAATTAAACTTTAGACTTAACCCTAAGACTCAAGCCATAAGACTTCACCTTAAGACTTAACCTGAAGACTTAACCTTAAAATTTAACCCTAAGACTGAACCCTAAAATATAACTTTTAAGACTTAACAATAAGACTGAACATTAAGACACAACCTTACGACTTCTACCCTGAGACCTAACCTTGAGACTTAACACTGAGATTTAACCCTAAGACTGAACTTTAAGATGTAACATTCGGACTTAACCTTCAAACTTAACCCTAAGCCTCAACCTTAAGAAGTAACTTGAAGACTTAACCCTGAGAATGAACTCTAAGACTTCAACTTAATAATTAACGCTCAGATATAACCCTCAGACTTAAACTTAAGAAATAGCCCTAAGACTTAACCTTAATATTTAACTTGAAGATGTAACCTTAAGGCTTAACCCTAAACTTAACCCTAAGAGTTAACCTTAAGTGTTGACCTTACAGATTTAACCCTAAGAGTTAACCTTAGGACTGAAAGGTTAAGACTTAACCCTAAGACTTATCCCCAAGACTTAAATCTAAAGAGTTAACCCTAAGACTTCAACTTGTGATTTAAACTTTAGACTGAACGCTAAGACTTAAAATTACGATTTAACATTAAGATTTAACCATAAGACTTAACCCTAAGACTTCAGGTTAAGTTTTAACCTTAAGACTCAACCCTGAGACTTAGTCGTGAAATTTATCCATAAGACTTATCCCTAAAACTGAAAACTGAGACTTAAACCTAAGATTTAACCTGAAGACTTAACCCTAAAACGTAGCCCTGAGACTTATCCTTGAGCTTTAACCTTGATACTTAATCCTGAGACTTAGCCCTAAGACTTATCCCCAAGACATGACTCTAAGGCTTAACCCTAAGACTTAACCTTAAGGCTCAACCTTAAGACTTAACATTAAGACTTAACCCTGAGACTTAACCATAAGATTTATCCTCAAGATTGTACTCTGAGACTTAACCCTAAGACTTAAGATGAACACTTAACCCTAAGACGCAATCTATGAGATGTAAACTTAAGACTTAACCTTTAGGAATTAACCCTGACACTTAACCTTAAGGCTTAACCCTAAGACTTAAGCTTAAGGTTTAAACTTAAGACTTATCCCTAAGACATAATCCTGAGACTTAACCCTAAGACTTAACCTCAAGTTTAACTTCAAAACTTAACCCTAAGACTGAATCCTAAGACACAACTTGACCACGTAACCCTGAGACTTAACCTTGAGACTTTACCTTGAAATTTAACCCTGGGATTTAACCCTAAGTCTTAATGCTAAGACTTAACTTTAAGATGTACCATTAAGACTTAACCTTAAAGCGTAACCTTAAGATTTACACTCAATACTTAACCCTAAGACTTAACCCTATGATTTAAACTTAAGGTTAAACCTTAAGACAAAACTTGAAGACTTAATTCAAAGACTTATCCCTAAGACTCAACACTGAGACTTAAGCCTAAGATTTAAGACTTAACCCTAAGACTTAGCCCCAAGACTTAAGTCTAAGACTTCAACTTATGAATTAAACTTTAGACTTAACCCTAAGACTCAAGCCATAAGACTTCACCTTAAGACTTAACCCGAAGACTTAACCTTAAAATTTAACCCTAAGACTGAACCCTAAAATATAACTTTTAAGACTTAACAATAAGACTGAACATTAAGACACAACCTTACGACTTCTACCCTGAGACCTAACCTTGAGACTTAACACTGAGATTTAACCCTAAGACTGAACTTTAAGATGTAACATTCGGACTTAACCTTCAAACTTAACCCTAAGCCTCAACCTTAAGAAGTAACTTGAAGACTTAACCCTGAGAATGAACTCTAAGACTTCAACTTAATAATGAACGCTCAGATATAACCCTCAGACTTAAACTTAAGAAATAGCCCTAAGACTTAACCTTAATATTTAACTTGAAGATGTAACCTTAAGGCTTAACCCTAAACTTAACCCTAAGAGTTAACCTTAAGTGTTGACCTTACAGATTTAACCCTAAGAGTTAACCTTAGGACTGAAACGTTAAGACTTAACCCTAAGACTTATCCCCAAGACTTAACTCTAAAGAGTTAACCCTAAGACTTCAACTTGTGATTTAAACTTTAGACTGAACGCTAAGACTTAAAATTACGATTTAACATTAAGATTTAACCATAAGACTTAACCCTAAGACTTCAGGTTAAGTTTTAACCTTAAGACTCAACCCTGAGACTTAGTCGTGAAATTTATCCATAAGACTTATCCCTAAAACTGAAAACTGAGACTTAAACCTAAGATTTAACCTGAAGACTTAACCCTAAAACGTAGCCCTGAGACTTATCCTTGAGCTTTAACCTTGATACTTAATCCTGAGACTTAGCCCTAAGACTTATCCCCAAGACATAACTCTAAGGCTTAACCCTAAGACTTAACCTTAAGGCTCAACCTTAAGACTTAACATTAAGACTTAACCCTGAGACTTAACCATAAGACTTATCCTCAAGATTGTACTCTAAGACTTAACCCTAAGACTTAAGATGAAGACTTAACCCTAAGACGCAATCTATGAGATGTAAACTTAAGACTTAACCTTTAGGAATTAACCCTGACACTTAACCTTAAGGCTTAACCCTAAGACTTAAGCTTAAGGTTTAAACTTAAGACTTATCCCTAAGACATAATCCTGAGACTTAACCCTAAGACTTAACCTCAAGTTTAACTTCAAAACTTAACCCTAAGACTGAATCCTAAGACACAACTTGACCACGTAACCCTGAGACTTAACCTTGAGACTTTACCTTGAAATTTAACCCTGGGATTTAACCCTAAGTCTTAATGCTAAGACTTAACTTTAAGATGTACCATTAAGACTTAACCTTAAAGCGTAACCTTAAGATTTACACTCAATACTTAACCCTAAGACTTAACCCTATCATTTAAACTTAAGGTTAAACCTTAAGACAAAACTTGAAGACTTAATTCAAAGACTTATCCCTAAGACTCAACACTGAGACTTAAGCCTAAGATTTAAGACTTAACCCTAAGACTTAGCCCCAAGACTTAAGTCTAAGACTTAAACTTATGAATTAAACTTTAGACTTAACCCTAAGACTCAAGCCATAAGACTTCACCTTAAGACTTAACCCGAAGACTTAACCTTAAAATTTAACCCTAAGACTGAACCCTAAAATATAACTTTTAAGACTTAACAATAAGACTGAACATTAAGACACAACCTTACGACTTCTACCCTGAGACCTAACCTTGAGACTTAACACTGAGATTTAACCCTAAGACTGAACTTTAAGATGTAACATTCGGACTTAACCTTCAAACTTAACCCTAAGCCTCAACCTTAAGAAGTAACTTGAAGACTTAACCCTGAGAATGAACTCTAAGACTTCAACTTAATAATGAACGCTCAGATATAACCCTCAGACTTAAACTTAAGAAACTTAAGAAATAAGAAATAATAGAAGTACCCTAAGACTTAACCTTAATATTTAACTTGAAGATGTAACCTTAAGGCTTAACCCTAAACTTAACCCTAAGAGTTAACCTTAAGTGTTGACCTTACAGATTTAACCCTAAGAGTTAACCTTAGGACTGAAACGTTAAGACTTAACCCTAAGACTTATCCCCAAGACTTAACTCTAAAGAGTTAACCCTAAGACTTCAACTTGTGATTTAAACTTTAGACTGAACGCTAAGACTTAAAATTACGATTTAACATTAAGATTTAACCATAAGACTTAACCCTAAGACTTCAGGTTAAGTTTTAACCTTAAGACTCAACCCTGAGACTTAGTCGTGAAATTTATCCATAAGACTTATCCCTAAAACTGAAAACTGAGACTTAAACCTAAGATTTAACCTGAAGACTTAACCCTAAAACGTAGCCCTGAGACTTATCCTTGAGCTTTAACCTTGATACTTAATCCTGAGACTTAGCCCTAAGACTTATCCCCAAGACATAACTCTAAGGCTTAACCCTAAGACTTAACCTTAAGGCTCAACCTTAAGACTTAACATTAAGACTTAACCCTGAGACTTAACCATAAGACTTATCCTCAAGATTGTACTCTAAGACTTAACCCTAAGACTTAAGATGAAGACTTAACCCTAAGACGCAATCTATGAGATGTAAACTTAAGACTTAACCTTTAGGAATTAACCCTGACACTTAACCTTAAGGCTTAACCCTAAGACTTAAGCTTAAGGTTTAAACTTAAGACTTATCCCTAAGACATAATCCTGAGACTTAACCCTAAGACTTAACCTCAAGTTTAACTTCAAAACTTAACCCTAAGACTGAATCCTAAGACACAACTTGACCACGTAACCCTGAGACTTAACCTTGAGACTTTACCTTGAAATTTAACCCTGGGATTTAACCCTAAGTCTTAATGCTAAGACTTAACTTTAAGATGTACCATTAAGACTTAACCTTAAAGCGTAACCTTAAGATTTACACTCAATACTTAACCCTAAGACTTAACCCTATCATTTAAACTTAAGGTTAAACCTTAAGACAAAACTTGAAGACTTAATTCAAAGACTTATCCCTAAGACTCAACACTGAGACTTAAGCCTAAGATTTAAGACTTAACCCTAAGACTTAGCCCCAAGACTTAAGTCTAAGACTTAAACTTATGAATTAAACTTTAGACTTAACCCTAAGACTCAAGCCATAAGACTTCACCTTAAGACTTAACCCGAAGACTTAACCTTAAAATTTAACCCTAAGACTGAACCCTAAAATATAACTTTTAAGACTTAACAATAAGACTGAACATTAAGACACAACCTTACGACTTCTACCCTGAGACCTAACCTTGAGACTTAACACTGAGATTTAACCCTAAGACTGAACTTTAAGATGTAACATTCGGACTTAACCTTCAAACTTAACCCTAAGCCTCAACCTTAAGAAGTAACTTGAAGACTTAACCCTGAGAATGAACTCTAAGACTTCAACTTAATAATGAACGCTCAGATATAACCCTCAGACTTAAACTTAAGAAATAGCCCTAAGACTTAACCTTAATATTTAACTTGAAGATGTAACCTTAAGGCTTAACCCTAAACTTAACCCTAAGAGTTAACCTTAAGTGTTGACCTTACAGATTTAACCCTAAGAGTTAACCTTAGGACTGAAACGTTAAGACTTAACCCTAAGACTTATCCCCAAGACTTAACTCTAAAGAGTTAACCCTAAGACTTCAACTTGTGATTTAAACTTTAGACTGAACGCTAAGACTTAAAATTACGATTTAACATTAAGATTTAACCATAAGACTTAACCCTAAGACTTCAGGTTAAGTTTTAACCTTAAGACTCAACCCTGAGACTTAGTCGTGAAATTTATCCATAAGACTTATCCCTAAAACTGAAAACTGAGACTTAAACCTAAGATTTAACCTGAAGACTTAACCCTAAAACGTAGCCCTGAGACTTATCCTTGAGCTTTAACCTTGATACTTAATCCTGAGACTTAGCCCTAAGACTTATCCCCAAGACATAACTCTAAGGCTTAACCCTAAGACTTAACCTTAAGGCTCAACCTTAAGACTTAACATTAAGACTTAACCCTGAGACTTAACCATAAGACTTATCCTCAAGATTGTACTCTAAGACTTAACCCTAAGACTTAAGATGAAGACTTAACCCTAAGACGCAATCTATGAGATGTAAACTTAAGACTTAACCTTTAGGAATTAACCCTGACACTTAACCTTAAGGCTTAACCCTAAGACTTAAGCTTAAGGTTTAAACTTAAGACTTATCCCTAAGACATAATCCTGAGACTTAACCCTAAGACTTAACCTCAAGTTTAACTTCAAAACTTAACCCTAAGACTGAATCCTAAGACACAACTTGACCACGTAACCCTGAGACTTAACCTTGAGACTTTACCTTGAAATTTAACCCTGGGATTTAACCCTAAGTCTTAATGCTAAGACTTAACTTTAAGATGTACCATTAAGACTTAACCTTAAAGCGTAACCTTAAGATTTACACTCAATACTTAACCCTAAGACTTAACCCTATCATTTAAACTTAAGGTTAAACCTTAAGACAAAACTTGAAGACTTAATTCAAAGACTTATCCCTAAGACTCAACACTGAGACTTAAGCCTAAGATTTAAGACTTAACCCTAAGACTTAGCCCCAAGACTTAAGTCTAAGACTTAAACTTATGAATTAAACTTTAGACTTAACCCTAAGACTCAAGCCATAAGACTTCACCTTAAGACTTAACCCGAAGACTTAACCTTAAAATTTAACCCTAAGACTGAACCCTAAAATATAACTTTTAAGACTTAACAATAAGACTGAACATTAAGACACAACCTTACGACTTCTACCCTGAGACCTAACCTTGAGACTTAACACTGAGATTTAACCCTAAGACTGAACTTTAAGATGTAACATTCGGACTTAACCTTCAAACTTAACCCTAAGCCTCAACCTTAAGAAGTAACTTGAAGACTTAACCCTGAGAATGAACTCTAAGACTTCAACTTAATAATGAACGCTCAGATATAACCCTCAGACTTAAACTTAAGAAATAGCCCTAAGACTTAACCTTAATATTTAACTTGAAGATGTAACCTTAAGGCTTAACCCTAAACTTAACCCTAAGAGTTAACCTTAAGTGTTGACCTTACAGATTTAACCCTAAGAGTTAACCTTAGGACTGAAACGTTAAGACTTAACCCTAAGACTTATCCCCAAGACTTAACTCTAAAGAGTTAACCCTAAGACTTCAACTTGTGATTTAAACTTTAGACTGAACGCTAAGACTTAAAATTACGATTTAACATTAAGATTTAACCATAAGACTTAACCCTAAGACTTCAGGTTAAGTTTTAACCTTAAGACTCAACCCTGAGACTTAGTCGTGAAATTTATCCATAAGACTTATCCCTAAAACTGAAAACTGAGACTTAAACCTAAGATTTAACCTGAAGACTTAACCCTAAAACGTAGCCCTGAGACTTATCCTTGAGCTTTAACCTTGATACTTAATCCTGAGACTTAGCCCTAAGACTTATCCCCAAGACATAACTCTAAGGCTTAACCCTAAGACTTAACCTTAAGGCTCAACCTTAAGACTTAACATTAAGACTTAACCCTGAGACTTAACCATAAGACTTATCCTCAAGATTGTACTCTAAGACTTAACCCTAAGACTTAAGATGAAGACTTAACCCTAAGACGCAATCTATGAGATGTAAACTTAAGACTTAACCTTTAGGAATTAACCCTGACACTTAACCTTAAGGCTTAACCCTAAGACTTAAGCTTAAGGTTTAAACTTAAGACTTATCCCTAAGACATAATCCTGAGACTTAACCCTAAGACTTAACCTCAAGTTTAACTTCAAAACTTAACCCTAAGACTGAATCCTAAGACACAACTTGACCACGTAACCCTGAGACTTAACCTTGAGACTTTACCTTGAAATTTAACCCTGGGATTTAACCCTAAGTCTTAATGCTAAGACTTAACTTTAAGATGTACCATTAAGACTTAACCTTAAAGCGTAACCTTAAGATTTACACTCAATACTTAACCCTAAGACTTAACCCTATCATTTAAACTTAAGGTTAAACCTTAAGACAAAACTTGAAGACTTAATTCAAAGACTTATCCCTAAGACTCAACACTGAGACTTAAGCCTAAGATTTAAGACTTAACCCTAAGACTTAGCCCCAAGACTTAAGTCTAAGACTTAAACTTATGAATTAAACTTTAGACTTAACCCTAAGACTCAAGCCATAAGACTTCACCTTAAGACTTAACCCGAAGACTTAACCTTAAAATTTAACCCTAAGACTGAACCCTAAAATATAACTTTTAAGACTTAACAATAAGACTGAACATTAAGACACAACCTTACGACTTCTACCCTGAGACCTAACCTTGAGACTTAACACTGAGATTTAACCCTAAGACTGAACTTTAAGATGTAACATTCGGACTTAACCTTCAAACTTAACCCTAAGCCTCAACCTTAAGAAGTAACTTGAAGACTTAACCCTGAGAATGAACTCTAAGACTTCAACTTAATAATGAACGCTCAGATATAACCCTCAGACTTAAACTTAAGAAATAGCCCTAAGACTTAACCTTAATATTTAACTTGAAGATGTAACCTTAAGGCTTAACCCTAAACTTAACCCTAAGAGTTAACCTTAAGTGTTGACCTTACAGATTTAACCCTAAGAGTTAACCTTAGGACTGAAACGTTAAGACTTAACCCTAAGACTTATCCCCAAGACTTAACTCTAAAGAGTTAACCCTAAGACTTCAACTTGTGATTTAAACTTTAGACTGAACGCTAAGACTTAAAATTACGATTTAACATTAAGATTTAACCATAAGACTTAACCCTAAGACTTCAGGTTAAGTTTTAACCTTAAGACTCAACCCTGAGACTTAGTCGTGAAATTTATCCATAAGACTTATCCCTAAAACTGAAAACTGAGACTTAAACCTAAGATTTAACCTGAAGACTTAACCCTAAAACGTAGCCCTGAGACTTATCCTTGAGCTTTAACCTTGATACTTAATCCTGAGACTTAGCCCTAAGACTTATCCCCAAGACATAACTCTAAGGCTTAACCCTAAGACTTAACCTTAAGGCTCAACCTTAAGACTTAACATTAAGACTTAACCCTGAGACTTAACCATAAGACTTATCCTCAAGATTGTACTCTAAGACTTAACCCTAAGACTTAAGATGAAGACTTAACCCTAAGACGCAATCTATGAGATGTAAACTTAAGACTTAACCTTTAGGAATTAACCCTGACACTTAACCTTAAGGCTTAACCCGAAGACTTAAGCTTAAGGTTTAAACTTAAGACTTATCCCTAAGACATAATCCTGAGACTTAACCCTAAGACTTAACCTCAAGTTTAACTTCAAAACTTAACCCTAAGACTGAATCCTAAGACACAACTTGACCACGTAACCCTGAGACTTAACCTTGAGACTTTACCTTGAAATTTAACCCTGGGATTTAACCCTAAGTCTTAATGCTAAGACTTAACTTTAAGATGTACCATTAAGACTTAACCTTAAAGCGTAACCTTAAGATTTACACTCAATACTTAACCCTAAGACTTAACCCTATCATTTAAACTTAAGGTTAAACCTTAAGACAAAACTTGAAGACTTAATTCAAAGACTTATCCCTAAGACTCAACACTGAGACTTAAGCCTAAGATTTAAGACTTAACCCTAAGACTTAGCCCCAAGACTTAAGTCTAAGACTTAAACTTATGAATTAAACTTTAGACTTAACCCTAAGACTCAAGCCATAAGACTTCACCTTAAGACTTAACCCGAAGACTTAACCTTAAAATTTAACCCTAAGACTGAACCCTAAAATATAACTTTTAAGACTTAACAATAAGACTGAACATTAAGACACAACCTTACGACTTCTACCCTGAGACCTAACCTTGAGACTTAACACTGAGATTTAACCCTAAGACTGAACTTTAAGATGTAACATTCGGACTTAACCTTCAAACTTAACCCTAAGCCTCAACCTTAAGAAGTAACTTGAAGACTTAACCCTGAGAATGAACTCTAAGACTTCAACTTAATAATGAACGCTCAGATATAACCCTCAGACTTAAACTTAAGAAATAGCCCTAAGACTTAACCTTAATATTTAACTTGAAGATGTAACCTTAAGGCTTAACCCTAAACTTAACCCTAAGAGTTAACCTTAAGTGTTGACCTTACAGATTTAACCCTAAGAGTTAACCTTAGGACTGAAACGTTAAGACTTAACCCTAAGACTTATCCCCAAGACTTAACTCTAAAGAGTTAACCCTAAGACTTCAACTTGTGATTTAAACTTTAGACTGAACGCTAAGACTTAAAATTACGATTTAACATTAAGATTTAACCATAAGACTTAACCCTAAGACTTCAGGTTAAGTTTTAACCTTAAGACTCAACCCTGAGACTTAGTCGTGAAATTTATCCATAAGACTTATCCCTAAAACTGAAAACTGAGACTTAAACCTAAGATTTAACCTGAAGACTTAACCCTAAAACGTAGCCCTGAGACTTATCCTTGAGCTTTAACCTTGATACTTAATCCTGAGACTTAGCCCTAAGACTTATCCCCAAGACATAACTCTAAGGCTTAACCCTAAGACTTAACCTTAAGGCTCAACCTTAAGACTTAACATTAAGACTTAACCCTGAGACTTAACCATAAGACTTATCCTCAAGATTGTACTCTAAGACTTAACCCTAAGACTTAAGATGAAGACTTAACCCTAAGACGCAATCTATGAGATGTAAACTTAAGACTTAACCTTTAGGAATTAACCCTGACACTTAACCTTAAGGCTTAACCCGAAGACTTAAGCTTAAGGTTTAAACTTAAGACTTATCCCTAAGACATAATCCTGAGACTTAACCCTAAGACTTAACCTCAAGTTTAACTTCAAAACTTAACCCTAAGACTGAATCCTAAGACACAACTTGACCACGTAACCCTGAGACTTAACCTTGAGACTTTACCTTGAAATTTAACCCTGGGATTTAACCCTAAGTCTTAATGCTAAGACTTAACTTTAAGATGTACCATTAAGACTTAACCTTAAAGCGTAACCTTAAGATTTACACTCAATACTTAACCCTAAGACTTAACCCTATCATTTAAACTTAAGGTTAAACCTTAAGACAAAACTTGAAGACTTAATTCAAAGACTTATCCCTAAGACTCAACACTGAGACTTAAGCCTAAGATTTAAGACTTAACCCTAAGACTTAGCCCCAAGACTTAAGTCTAAGACTTAAACTTATGAATTAAACTTTAGACTTAACCCTAAGACTCAAGCCATAAGACTTCACCTTAAGACTTAACCCGAAGACTTAACCTTAAAATTTAACCCTAAGACTGAACCCTAAAATATAACTTTTAAGACTTAACAATAAGACTGAACATTAAGACACAACCTTACGACTTCTACCCTGAGACCTAACCTTGAGACTTAACACTGAGATTTAACCCTAAGACTGAACTTTAAGATGTAACATTCGGACTTAACCTTCAAACTTAACCCTAAGCCTCAACCTTAAGAAGTAACTTGAAGACTTAACCCTGAGAATGAACTCTAAGACTTCAACTTAATAATGAACGCTCAGATATAACCCTCAGACTTAAACTTAAGAAATAGCCCTAAGACTTAACCTTAATATTTAACTTGAAGATGTAACCTTAAGGCTTAACCCTAAACTTAACCCTAAGAGTTAACCTTAAGTGTTGACCTTACAGATTTAACCCTAAGAGTTAACCTTAGGACTGAAACGTTAAGACTTAACCCTAAGACTTATCCCCAAGACTTAACTCTAAAGAGTTAACCCTAAGACTTCAACTTGTGATTTAAACTTTAGACTGAACGCTAAGACTTAAAATTACGATTTAACATTAAGATTTAACCATAAGACTTAACCCTAAGACTTCAGGTTAAGTTTTAACCTTAAGACTCAACCCTGAGACTTAGTCGTGAAATTTATCCATAAGACTTATCCCTAAAACTGAAAACTGAGACTTAAACCTAAGATTTAACCTGAAGACTTAACCCTAAAACGTAGCCCTGAGACTTATCCTTGAGCTTTAACCTTGATACTTAATCCTGAGACTTAGCCCTAAGACTTATCCCCAAGACATAACTCTAAGGCTTAACCCTAAGACTTAACCTTAAGGCTCAACCTTAAGACTTAACATTAAGACTTAACCCTGAGACTTAACCATAAGACTTATCCTCAAGATTGTACTCTAAGACTTAACCCTAAGACTTAAGATGAAGACTTAACCCTAAGACGCAATCTATGAGATGTAAACTTAAGACTTAACCTTTAGGAATTAACCCTGACACTTAACCTTAAGGCTTAACCCGAAGACTTAAGCTTAAGGTTTAAACTTAAGACTTATCCCTAAGACATAATCCTGAGACTTAACCCTAAGACTTAACCTCAAGTTTAACTTCAAAACTTAACCCTAAGACTGAATCCTAAGACACAACTTGACCACGTAACCCTGAGACTTAACCTTGAGACTTTACCTTGAAATTTAACCCTGGGATTTAACCCTAAGTCTTAATGCTAAGACTTAACTTTAAGATGTACCATTAAGACTTAACCTTAAAGCGTAACCTTAAGATTTACACTCAATACTTAACCCTAAGACTTAACCCTATGATTTAAACTTAAGGTTAAACCTTAAGACAAAACTTGAAGACTTAATTCAAAGACTTATCCCTAAGACTCAACACTGAGACTTAAGCCGAAGATTTAAGACTTAACCCTAAGACTTAGCCCCAAGACTTAAGTCTAAGACTTCAAGTTATGAATTAAACTTTAGACTTAACCCTAAGACTCAAGCCATAAGACTTCACCTTAAGACTTAACCCGAAGACTTAACCTTTAAATTTAACCCTAAGACTGAACCCTAAAATATAACTTTTAAGACTTAACAATAAGACTGAACATTAAGACACAACCTTACGACTTCTACCCTGAGACCTAACCTTGAGACTTAACACTGAGATTTAACCCTAAGACTGAACTTTAAGATGTAACATTCGGACTTAACCTTCAAACTTAACCCTAAGCCTCAACCTTAAGAAGTAACTTGAAGACTTAACCCTGAGAATGAACTCTAAGACTTCAACTTAATAATTAACGCTCAGATATAACCCTCAGACTTAAACTTAAGAAATAGCCCTAAGACTTAACCTTAATATTTAACTTGAAGATGTAACCTTAAGGCTTAACCCTAAACTTAACCCTAAGAGTTAACCTTAAGTGTTGACCTTACAGATTTAACCCTAAGAGTTAACCTTAGGACTGAAACGTTAAGACTTAACCCTAAGACTTATCCCCAAGACTTAACTCTAAAGAGTTAACCCTAAGACTTCAACTTGTGATTTAAACTTTAGACTGAACGCTAAGACTTAAAATTACGATTTAACATTAAGATTTAACCATAAGACTTAACCCTAAGACTTCAGGTTAAGTTTTAACCTTAAGACTCAACCCTGAGACTTAGTCGTGAAATTTATCCATAAGACTTATCCCTAAAACTGAAAACTGAGACTTAAACCTAAGATTTAACCTGAAGACTTAACCCTAAAACGTAGCCCTGAGACTTATCCTTGAGCTTTAACCTTGATACTTAATCCTGAGACTTAGCCCTAAGACTTATCCCCAAGACATAACTCTAAGGCTTAACCCTAAGACTTAACCTTAAGGCTCAACCTTAAGACTTAACATTAAGACTTAACCCTGAGACTTAACCATAAGACTTATCCTCAAGATTGTACTCTAAGACTTAACCCTAAGACTTAAGATGAAGACTTAACCCTAAGACGCAATCTATGAGATGTAAACTTAAGACTTAACCTTTAGGAATTAACCCTGACACTTAACCTTAAGGCTTAACCCTAAGACTTAAGCTTAAGGTTTAAACTTAAGACTTATCCCTAAGACATAATCCTGAGACTTAACCCTAAGACTTAACCTCAAGTTTAACTTCAAAACTTAACCCTAAGACTGAATCCTAAGACACAACTTGACCACGTAACCCTGAGACTTAACCTTGAGACTTTACCTTGAAATTTAACCCTGGGATTTAACCCTAAGTCTTAATGCTAAGACTTAACTTTAAGATGTACCATTAAGACTTAACCTTAAAGCGTAACCTTAAGATTTACACTCAATACTTAACCCTAAGACTTAACCCTATGATTTAAACTTAAGGTTAAACCTTAAGACAAAACTTGAAGACTTAATTCAAAGACTTATCCCTAAGACTCAACACTGAGACTTAAGCCGAAGATTTAAGACTTAACCCTAAGACTTAGCCCCAAGACTTAAGTCTAAGACTTCAAGTTATGAATTAAACTTTAGACTTAACCCTAAGACTCAAGCCATAAGACTTCACCTTAAGACTTAACCCGAAGACTTAACCTTAAAATTTAACCCTAAGACTGAACCCTAAAATATAACTTTTAAGACTTAACAATAAGACTGAACATTAAGACACAACCTTACGACTTCTACCCTGAGACCTAACCTTGAGACTTAACACTGAGATTTAACCCTAAGACTTAACTTTAAGATGTAACATTCGGACTTAACCTTCAAACTTAACCCTAAGCCTCAACCTTAAGAAGTAACTTGAAGACTTAACCCTGAGAATGAACTCTAAGACTTCAACTTAATAATTAACGCTCAGATATAACCCTCAGACTTAAACTTAAGAAATAGCCCTAAGACTTAACCTTAATATTTAACTTGAAGATGTAACCTTAAGGCTTAACCCTAAACTTAACCCTAAGAGTTAACCTTAAGTGTTGACCTTACAGATTTAACCCTAAGAGTTAACCTTAGGACTGAAACGTTAAGACTTAACCCTAAGACTTATCCCCAAGACTTAACTCTAAAGAGTTAACCCTAAGACTTCAACTTGTGATTTAAACTTTAGACTGAACGCTAAGACTTAAAATTACGATTTAACATTAAGATTTAACCATAAGACTTAACCCTAAGACTTCAGGTTAAGTTTTAACCTTAAGACTCAACCCTGAGACTTAGTCGTGAAATTTATCCATAAGACTTATCCCTAAAACTGAAAACTGAGACTTAAACCTAAGATTTAACCTGAAGACTTAACCCTAAAACGTAGCCCTGAGACTTATCCTTGAGCTTTAACCTTGATACTTAATCCTGAGACTTAGCCCTAAGACTTATCCCCAAGACATAACTCTAAGGCTTAACCCTAAGACTTAACCTTAAGGCTCAACCTTAAGACTTAACATTAAGACTTAACCCTGAGACTTAACCATAAGACTTATCCTCAAGATTGTACTCTAAGACTTAACCCTAAGACTTAAGATGAAGACTTAACCCTAAGACTCAATCTATGAGATGTAAACTTAAGACTTAACCTTTAGGAATTAACCCTGACACTTAACCTTAAGGCTTAACCCTAAGACTTAACCTTAAGGCTCAACCTTAAGACTTAACATTAAGACTTAACCCTGAGACTTAACCATAAGACTTATCCTCAAGATTGTACTCTAAGACTTAACCCTAAGACTTAAGATGAAGACTTAACCCTAAGACGCAATCTATGAGATGTAAACTTAAGACTTAACCTTTAGGAATTAACCCTGACACTTAACCTTAAGGCTTAACCCTAAGACTTAAGCTTAAGGTTTAAACTTAAGACTTATCCCTAAGACATAATCCTGAGACTTAACCCTAAGACTTAACCTCAAGTTTAACTTCAAAACTTAACCCTAAGACTGAATCCTAAGACACAACTTGACCACGTAACCCTGAGACTTAACCTTGAGACTTTACCTTGAAATTTAACCCTGGGATTTAACCCTAAGTCTTAATGCTAAGACTTAACTTTAAGATGTACCATTAAGACTTAACCTTAAAGCGTAACCTTAAGATTTACACTCAATACTTAACCCTAAGACTTAACCCTATGATTTAAACTTAAGGTTAAACCTTAAGACAAAACTTGAAGACTTAATTCAAAGACTTATCCCTAAGACTCAACACTGAGACTTAAGCCTAAGATTTAAGACTTAACCCTAAGACTTAGCCCCAAGACTTAAGTCTAAGACTTCAAGTTATGAATTAAACTTTAGACTTAACCCTAAGACTCAAGCCATAAGACTTCACCTTAAGACTTAACCCGAAGACTTAACCTTAAAATTTAACCCTAAGACTGAACCCTAAAATAAAACTTTTAAGACTTAACAATAAGACTGAACATTAAGACACAACCTTACGACTTCTACCCTGAGACCTAACCTTGAGACTTAACACTGAGATTTAACCCTAAGACTTAACTTTAAGATGTAACATTCGGACTTAACCTTCAAACTTAACCCTAAGCCTCAACCTTAAGAAGTAACTTGAAGACTTAACCCTGAGAATGAACTCTAAGACTTCAACTTAATAATTAACGCTCAGATATAACCCTCAGACTTAAACTTAAGAAATAGCCCTAAGACTTAACCTTAATATTTAACTTGAAGATGTAACCTTAAGGCTTAACCCTAAACTTAACCCTAAGAGTTAACCTTAAGTGTTGACCTTACAGATTTAACCCTAAGAGTTAACCTTAGGACTGAAACGTTAAGACTTAACCCTAAGACTTATCCCCAAGACTTAACTCTAAAGAGTTAACCCTAAGACTTCAACTTGTGATTTAAACTTTAGACTGAACGCTAAGACTTAAAATTACGATTTAACATTAAGATTTAACCATAAGACTTAACCCTAAGACTTCAGGTTAAGTTTTAACCTTAAGACTCAACCCTGAGACTTAGTCGTGAAATTTATCCATAAGACTTATCCCTAAAACTGAAAACTGAGACTTAAACCTAAGATTTAACCTGAAGACTTAACCCTAAAACGTAGCCCTGAGACTTATCCTTGAGCTTTAACCTTGATACTTAATCCTGAGACTTAGCCCTAAGACTTATCCCCAAGACATAACTCTAAGGCTTAACCCTAAGACTTAACCTTAAGGCTCAACCTTAAGACTTAACATTAAGACTTAACCCTGAGACTTAACCATAAGACTTATCCTCAAGATTGTACTCTAAGACTTAACCCTAAGACTTAAGATGAAGACTTAACCCTAAGACTCAATCTATGAGATGTAAACTTAAGACTTAACCTTTAGGAATTAACCCTGACACTTAACCTTAAGGCTTAACCCTAAGACTTAAGCTTAAGGTTTAAACTTAAGACTTATCCCTAAGACATAATCCTGAGACTTAACCCTAAGACTTAACCTCAAGTTTAACTTCAAAACTTAACCCTAAGACTGAATCCTAAGACACAACTTGACCACGTAACCCTGAGACTTAACCTTGAGACTTTACCTTGAAATTTAAACCTGGGATTTAACCCTAAGTCTTAATGCTAAGACTTAACTTTAAGATGTACCATTAAGACTTAACCTTGAAGCGTAACCTTAAGATTTACACTCAATACTTAACCCTAAGACTTAACCCTATGATTTAAACTTAAGGTTAAACCTTAAGACAAAACTTGAAGACTTAATTCAAAGACTTATCCCTAAGACTCAACACTGAGACTTAAACCTAAGATTTAAGACTTAACCCTAAGACTTAGCCCCAAGACTTAAGTCTAAGACTTAAACTTATGAATTAAACTTTAGACTTAACCCTAAGACTCAAGCCATAAGACTTCACCTTAAGACTTAACCCGAAGACTTAACCTTAAAATTTAACCCTAAGACTGAACCCTAAAATAAAACTTTTAAGACTTAACAATAAGACTGAACATTAAGACACAACCTTACGACTTCTACCCTGAGACCTAACCTTGAGACTTAACACTGAGATTTAACCCTAAGACTTAACTTTAAGATGTAACATTCGGACTTAACCTTCAAACTTAACCCTAAGCCTCAACCTTAAGAAGTAACTTGAAGACTTAACCCTGAGAATGAACTCTAAGACTTCAACTTAATAATTAACGCTCAGATATAACCCTCAGACTTAAACTTAAGAAATAGCCCTAAGACTTAACCTTAATATTTAACTTGAAGATGTAACCTTAAGGCTTAACCCTAAGAGTTAACCTTAAGTGTTGACCTTACAGATTTAACCCTAAGAGTTAACCTTAGGACTGAAACGTTAAGACTTAACCCTAAGACTTATCCCCAAGACTTAACTCTAAAGAGTTAACCCTAAGACTTCAACTTGTGATTTAAACTTTAGACTGAACGCTAAGACTTAAAATTACGATTTAACATTAAGATTTAACCATAAGACTTAACCCTAAGACTTCAGGTTAAGTTTTAACCTTAAGACTCAACCCTGAGACTTAGTCGTGAAATTTATCCATAAGACTTATCCCTAAAACTGAAAACTGAGACTTAAACCTAAGATTTAACCTGAAGACTTAACCCTAAAACGTAGCCCTGAGACTTATCCTTGAGCTTTAACCTTGATACTTAATCCTGAGACTTAGCCCTAAGACTTATCCCCAAGACATAACTCTAAGGCTTAACCCTAAGACTTAACCTTAAGGCTCAACCTTAAGACTTAACATTAAGACTTAACCCTGAGACTTAACCATAAGACTTATCCTCAAGATTGTACTCTAAGACTTAACCCTAAGACTTAAGATGAAGACTTAACCCTAAGACTCAATCTATGAGATGTAAACTTAAGACTTAATTAACCCTAAGGCTCAATCTATGAGATGTAAACTTAAGACTTAACCTTTAGGAATTAACCCTGACACTTAACCTTAAGGCTTAACCCTAAGACTTAAGCTTAAGGTTTAAACTTAAGACTTATCCCTAAGACATAATCCTGAGACTTAACCCTAAGACTTAACCTCAAGTTTAACTTCAAAACTTAACCCTAAGACTGAATCCTAAGACACAACTT
Organism: Falco punctatus; assembly: GCF_963210335.1. NCBI lineage: Eukaryota > Metazoa > Chordata > Aves > Falconiformes > Falconidae > Falco > Falco punctatus. Next base: position 423,914 of record NW_027660253.1, read on the forward strand.
GACCACGTAACCCTGAGACTTAACCTTGAGACTTTACCTTGAAATTTAACCCTGGGATTTAACCCTAAGTCTTAATGCTAAGACTTAACTTTAAGATGTACCATTAAGACTTAACCTTAAAGCGTAACCTTAAGATTTACACTCAATACTTAACCCTAAGACTTAACCCTATGATTTAAACTTAAGGTTAAACCTTAAGACAAAACTTGAAGACTTAATTCAAAGACTTATCCCTAAGACTCAACACTGAGACTTAAACCGAAGATTTAAGACTTAACCCTAAGACTTAGCCCCAAGACTTAAGTCTAAGACTTCAAGTTATGAATTAAACTTTAGACTTAACCCTAAGACTCAAGCCATAAGACTTCACCTTAAGACTTAACCCGAAGACTTAACCTTAAAATTTAACCCTAAGACTGAACCCTAAAATATAACTTTTAAGACTTAACAATAAGACTGAACATTAAGACACAACCTTACGACTTCTACCCTGAGACCTAACCTTGAGACTTAACACTGAGATTTAACCCTAAGACTTAACTTTAAGATGTAACATTCGGACTTAACCTTCAAACTTAACCCTAAGCCTCAACCTTAAGAAGTAACTTGAAGACTTAACCCTGAGAATGAACTCTAAGACTTCAACTTAATAATTAACGCTCAGATATAACCCTCAGACTTAAACTTAAGAAATAGCCCTAAGACTTAACCTTAATATTTAACTTGAAGATGTAACCTTAAGGCTTAACCCTAAACTTAACCCTAAGAGTTAACCTTAAGTGTTGACCTTACAGATTTAACCCTAAGAGTTAACCTTAGGACTGAAACGTTAAGACTTAACCCTAAGACTTATCCCCAAGACTTAACTCTAAAGAGTTAACCCTAAGACTTCAACTTGTGATTTAAACTTTAGACTGAACGCTAAGACTTAAAATTACGATTTAACATTAAGATTTAACCATAAGACTTAACCCTAAGACTTCAGGTTAAGTTTTAACCTTAAGACTCAACCCTGAGACTTAGTCGTGAAATTTATCCATAAGACTTATCCCTAAAACTGAAAACTGAGACTTAAACCTAAGATTTAACCTGAAGACTTAACCCTAAAACGTAGCCCTGAGACTTATCCTTGAGCTTTAACCTTGATACTTAATCCTGAGACTTAGCCCTAAGACTTATCCCCAAGACATAACTCTAAGGCTTAACCCTAAGACTTAACCTTAAGGCTCAACCTTAAGACTTAACATTAAGACTTAACCCTGAGACTTAACCATAAGACTTATCCTCAAGATTGTACTCTAAGACTTAACCCTAAGACTTAAGATGAAGACTTAACCCTAAGACTCAATCTATGAGATGTAAACTTAAGACTTAACCTTTAGGAATTAACCCTGACACTTAACCTTAAGGCTTAACCCTAAGACTTAAGCTTAAGGTTTAAACTTAAGACTTATCCCTAAGACATAATCCTGAGACTTAACCCTAAGACTTAACCTCAAGTTTAACTTCAAAACTTAACCCTAAGACTGAATCCTAAGACACAACTTGACCACGTAACCCTGAGACTTAACCTTGAGACTTTACCTTGAAATTTAACCCTGGGATTTAACCCTAAGTCTTAATGCTAAGACTTAACTTTAAGATGTACCATTAAGACTTAACCTTAAAGCGTAACCTTAAGATTTACACTCAATACTTAACCCTATCATTTAAACTTAAGGTTAAACCTTAAGACAAAACTTGAAGACTTAATTCAAAGACTTATCCCTAAGACTCAACACTGAGACTTAAACCTAAGATTTAAGACTTAACCCTAAGACTTAGCCCCAAGACTTAAGTCTAAGACTTCAAGTTATGAATTAAACTTTAGACTTAACCCTAAGACTCAAGCCATAAGACTTCACCTTAAGACTTAACCCGAAGACTTAACCTTAAAATTTAACCCTAAGACTGAACCCTAAAATAAAACTTTTAAGACTTAACAATAAGACTGAACATTAAGACACAACCTTACGACTTCTACCCTGAGACCTAACCTTGAGACTTAACACTGAGATTTAACCCTAAGACTTAACTTTAAGATGTAACATTCGGACTTAACCTTCAAACTTAACCCTAAGCCTCAACCTTAAGAAGTAACTTGAAGACTTAACCCTGAGAATGAACTCTAAGACTTCAACTTAATAATTAACGCTCAGATATAACCCTCAGACTTAAACTTAAGAAATAGCCCTAAGACTTAACCTTAATATTTAACTTGAAGATGTAACCTTAAGGCTTAACCCTAAACTTAACCCTAAGAGTTAACCTTAAGTGTTGACCTTACAGATTTAACCCTAAGAGTTAACCTTAGGACTGAAACGTTAAGACTTAACCCTAAGACTTATCCCCAAGACTTAACTCTAAAGAGTTAACCCTAAGACTTCAACTTGTGATTTAAACTTTAGACTGAACGCTAAGACTTAAAATTACGATTTAACATTAAGATTTAACCATAAGACTTAACCCTAAGACTTCAGGTTAAGTTTTAACCTTAAGACTCAACCCTGAGACTTAGTCGTGAAATTTATCCATAAGACTTATCCCTAAAACTGAAAACTGAGACTTAAACCTAAGATTTAACCTGAAGACTTAACCCTAAAACGTAGCCCTGAGACTTATCCTTGAGCTTTAACCTTGATACTTAATCCTGAGACTTAGCCCTAAGACTTATCCCCAAGACATAACTCTAAGGCTTAACCCTAAGACTTAACCTTAAGGCTCAACCTTAAGACTTAACATTAAGACTTAACCCTGAGACTTAACCATAAGACTTATCCTCAAGATTGTACTCTAAGACTTAACCCTAAGACTTAAGATGAAGACTTAACCCTAAGACGCAATCTATGAGATGTAAACTTAAGACTTAACCTTTAGGAATTAACCCTGACACTTAACCTTAAGGCTTAACCCTAAGACTTAAGCTTAAGGTTTAAACTTAAGACTTATCCCTAAGACATAATCCTGAGACTTAACCCTAAGACTTAACCTCAAGTTTAACTTCAAAACTTAACCCTAAGACTGAATCCTAAGACACAACTTGACCACGTAACCCTGAGACTTAACCTTGAGACTTTACCTTGAAATTTAAACCTGGGATTTAACCCTAAGTCTTAATGCTAAGACTTAACTTTAAGATGTACCATTAAGACTTAACCTTGAAGCGTAACCTTAAGATTTACACTCAATACTTAACCCTAAGACTTAACCCTATGATTTAAACTTAAGGTTAAACCTTAAGACAAAACTTGAAGACTTAATTCAAAGACTTACCCCTAAGACTCAACACTGAGACTTAAACCTAAGATTTAAGACTTAACCCTAAGACTTAGCCCCAAGACTTAAGTCTAAGACTTAAACTTATGAATTAAACTTTAGACTTAACCCTAAGACTCAAGCCATAAGACTTCACCTTAAGACTTAACCCGAAGACTTAACCTTAAAATTTAACCCTAAGACTGAACCCTAAAATATAACTTTTAAGACTTAACAATAAGACTGAACATTAAGACACAACCTTACGACTTCTACCCTGAGACCTAACCTTGAGACTTAACACTGAGATTTAACCCTAAGACTTAACTTTAAGATGTAACATTCGGACTTAACCTTAAAACTTAACCCTAAGCCTCAACCTTAAGAAGTAACTTGAAGACTTAACCCTGAGAATGAACTCTAAGACTTCAACTTAATAATTAACGCTCAGATATAACCCTCAGACTTAAACTTAAGAAATAGCCCTAAGACTTAACCTTAATATTTAACTTGAAGATGTAACCTTAAGGCTTAACCCTAAACTTAACCCTAAGAGTTAACCTTAAGTGTTGACCTTACAGATTTAACCCTAAGAGTTAACCTTAGGACTGAAACGTTAAGACTTAACCCTAAGACTTATCCCCAAGACTTAACTCTAAAGAGTTAACCCTAAGACTTCAACTTGTGATTTAAACTTTAGACTGAACGCTAAGACTTAAAATTACGATTTAACATTAAGATTTAACCATAAGACTTAACCCTAAGACTTCAGGTTAAGTTTTAACCTTAAGACTCAACCCTGAGACTTAGTCGTGAAATTTATCCATAAGACTTATCCCTAAAACTGAAAACTGAGACTTAAACCTAAGATTTAACCTGAAGACTTAACCCTAAAACGTAGCCCTGAGACTTATCCTTGAGCTTTAACCTTGATACTTAATCCTGAGACTTAGCCCTAAGACTTATCCCCAAGACATAACTCTAAGGCTTAACCCTAAGACTTAACCTTAAGGCTCAACCTTAAGACTTAACATTAAGACTTAACCCTGAGACTTAACCATAAGACTTATCCTCAAGATTGTACTCTAAGACTTAACCCTAAGACTTAAGATGAAGACTTAACCCTAAGACTCAATCTATGAGATGTAAACTTAAGACTTAACCTTTAGGAATTAACCCTGACACTTAACCTTAAGGCTTAACCCTAAGACTTAAGCTTAAGGTTTAAACTTAAGACTTATCCCTAAGACATAATCCTGAGACTTAACCCTAAGACTTAACCTCAAGTTTAACTTCAAAACTTAACCCTAAGACTGAATCCTAAGACACAACTTGACCACGTAACCCTGAGACTTAACCTTGAGACTTTACCTTGAAATTTAACCCTGGGATTTAACCCTAAGTCTTAATGCTAAGACTTAACTTTAAGATGTACCATTAAGACTTAACCTTAAAGCGTAACCTTAAGATTTACACTCAATACTTAACCCTAAGACTTAACCCTATGATTTAAACTTAAGGTTAAACCTTAAGACAAAACTTGAAGACTTAATTCAAAGACTTATCCCTAAGACTCAACACTGAGACTTAAGCCTAAGATTTAAGACTTAACCCTAAGACTTAGCCCCAAGACTTAAGTCTAAGACTTCAACTTATGAATTAAACTTTAGACTTAACCCTAAGACTCAAGCCATAAGACTTCACCTTAAGACTTAACCCGAAGACTTAACCTTAAAATTTAACCCTAAGACTGAACCCTAAAATATAACTTTTAAGACTTAACAATAAGACTGAACATTAAGACACAACCTTACGACTTCTACCCTGAGACCTAACCTTGAGACTTAACACTGAGATTTAACCCTAAGACTTAACTTTAAGATGTAACATTCGGACTTAACCTTCAAACTTAACCCTAAGCCTCAACCTTAAGAAGTAACTTGAAGACTTAACCCTGAGAATGAACTCTAAGACTTCAACTTAATAATTAACGCTCAGATATAACCCTCAGACTTAAACTTAAGAAATAGCCCTAAGACTTAACCTTAATATTTAACTTGAAGATGTAACCTTAAGGCTTAACCCTAAACTTAACCCTAAGAGTTAACCTTAAGTGTTGACCTTACAGATTTAACCCTAAGAGTTAACCTTAGGACTGAAACGTTAAGACTTAACCCTAAGACTTATCCCCAAGACTTAACTCTAAAGAGTTAACCCTAAGACTTCAACTTGTGATTTAAACTTTAGACTGAACGCTAAGACTTAAAATTACGATTTAACATTAAGATTTAACCATAAGACTTAACCCTAAGACTTCAGGTTAAGTTTTAACCTTAAGACTCAACCCTGAGACTTAGTCGTGAAATTTATCCATAAGACTTATCCCTAAAACTGAAAACTGAGACTTAAACCTAAGATTTAACCTGAAGACTTAACCCTAAAACGTAGCCCTGAGACTTATCCTTGAGCTTTAACCTTGATACTTAATCCTGAGACTTAGCCCTAAGACTTATCCCCAAGACATAACTCTAAGGCTTAACCCTAAGACTTAACCTTAAGGCTCAACCTTAAGACTTAACATTAAGACTTAACCCTGAGACTTAACCATAAGACTTATCCTCAAGATTGTACTCTAAGACTTAACCCTAAGACTTAAGATGAAGACTTAACCCTAAGACTCAATCTATGAGATGTAAACTTAAGACTTAACCTTTAGGAATTAACCCTGACACTTAACCTTAAGGCTTAACCCTAAGACTTAAGCTTAAGGTTTAAACTTAAGACTTATCCCTAAGACATAATCCTGAGACTTAACCCTAAGACTTAACCTCAAGTTTAACTTCAAAACTTAACCCTAAGACTGAATCCTAAGACACAACTTGACCACGTAACCCTGAGACTTAACCTTGAGACTTTACCTTGAAATTTAAACCTGGGATTTAACCCTAAGTCTTAATGCTAAGACTTAACTTTAAGATGTACCATTAAGACTTAACCTTGAAGCGTAACCTTAAGATTTACACTCAATACTTAACCCTAAGACTTAACCCTATGATTTAAACTTAAGGTTAAACCTTAAGACAAAACTTGAAGACTTAATTCAAAGACTTATCCCTAAGACTCAACACTGAGACTTAAACCGAAGATTTAAGACTTAACCCTAAGACTTAGCCCCAAGACTTAAGTCTAAGACTTAAACTTATGAATTAAACTTTAGACTTAACCCTAAGACTCAAGCCATAAGACTTCACCTTAAGACTTAACCCGAAGACTTAACCTTAAAATTTAACCCTAAGACTGAACCCTAAAATATAACTTTTAAGACTTAACAATAAGACTGAACATTAAGACACAACCTTACGACTTCTACCCTGAGACCTAACCTTGAGACTTAACACTGAGATTTAACCCTAAGACTTAACTTTAAGATGTAACATTCGGACTTAACCTTCAAACTTAACCCTAAGCCTCAACCTTAAGAAGTAACTTGAAGACTTAACCCTGAGAATGAACTCTAAGACTTCAACTTAATAATTAACGCTCAGATATAACCCTCAGACTTAAACTTAAGAAATAGCCCTAAGACTTAACCTTAATATTTAACTTGAAGATGTAACCTTAAGGCTTAACCCTAAACTTAACCCTAAGAGTTAACCTTAAGTGTTGACCTTACAGATTTAACCCTAAGAGTTAACCTTAGGACTGAAACGTTAAGACTTAACCCTAAGACTTATCCCCAAGACTTAACTCTAAAGAGTTAACCCTAAGACTTCAACTTGTGATTTAAACTTTAGACTGAACGCTAAGACTTAAAATTACGATTTAACATTAAGATTTAACCATAAGACTTAACCCTAAGACTTCAGGTTAAGTTTTAACCTTAAGACTCAACCCTGAGACTTAGTCGTGAAATTTATCCATAAGACTTATCCCTAAAACTGAAAACTGAGACTTAAACCTAAGATTTAACCTGAAGACTTAACCCTAAAACGTAGCCCTGAGACTTATCCTTGAGCTTTAACCTTGATACTTAATCCTGAGACTTAGCCCTAAGACTTATCCCCAAGACATAACTCTAAGGCTTAACCCTAAGACTTAACCTTAAGGCTCAACCTTAAGACTTAACATTAAGACTTAACCCTGAGACTTAACCATAAGACTTATCCTCAAGATTGTACTCTAAGACTTAACCCTAAGACTTAAGATGAAGACTTAACCCTAAGACTCAATCTATGAGATGTAAACTTAAGACTTAATTAACCCTAAGGCTCAATCTATGAGATGTAAACTTAAGACTTAACCTTTAGGAATTAACCCTGACACTTAACCTTAAGGCTTAACCCTAAGACTTAAGCTTAAGGTTTAAACTTAAGACTTATCCCTAAGACATAATCCTGAGACTTAACCCTAAGACTTAACCTCAAGTTTAACTTCAAAACTTAACCCTAAGACTGAATCCTAAGACACAACTTGACCACGTAACCCTGAGACTTAACCTTGAGACTTTACCTTGAAATTTAACCCTGGGATTTAACCCTAAGTCTTAATGCTAAGACTTAACTTTAAGATGTACCATTAAGACTTAACCTTAAAGCGTAACCTTAAGATTTACACTCAATACTTAACCCTAAGACTTAACCCTATGATTTAAACTTAAGGTTAAACCTTAAGACAAAACTTGAAGACTTAATTCAAAGACTTATCCCTAAGACTCAACACTGAGACTTAAACCGAAGATTTAAGACTTAACCCTAAGACTTAGCCCCAAGACTTAAGTCTAAGACTTCAAGTTATGAATTAAACTTTAGACTTAACCCTAAGACTCAAGCCATAAGACTTCACCTTAAGACTTAACCCGAAGACTTAACCTTAAAATTTAACCCTAAGACTGAACCCTAAAATATAACTTTTAAGACTTAACAATAAGACTGAACATTAAGACACAACCTTACGACTTCTACCCTGAGACCTAACCTTGAGACTTAACACTGAGATTTAACCCTAAGACTTAACTTTAAGATGTAACATTCGGACTTAACCTTCAAACTTAACCCTAAGCCTCAACCTTAAGAAGTAACTTGAAGACTTAACCCTGAGAATGAACTCTAAGACTTCAACTTAATAATTAACGCTCAGATATAACCCTCAGACTTAAACTTAAGAAATAGCCCTAAGACTTAACCTTAATATTTAACTTGAAGATGTAACCTTAAGGCTTAACCCTAAACTTAACCCTAAGAGTTAACCTTAAGTGTTGACCTTACAGATTTAACCCTAAGAGTTAACCTTAGGACTGAAACGTTAAGACTTAACCCTAAGACTTATCCCCAAGACTTAACTCTAAAGAGTTAACCCTAAGACTTCAACTTGTGATTTAAACTTTAGACTGAACGCTAAGACTTAAAATTACGATTTAACATTAAGATTTAACCATAAGACTTAACCCTAAGACTTCAGGTTAAGTTTTAACCTTAAGACTCAACCCTGAGACTTAGTCGTGAAATTTATCCATAAGACTTATCCCTAAAACTGAAAACTGAGACTTAAACCTAAGATTTAACCTGAAGACTTAACCCTAAAACGTAGCCCTGAGACTTATCCTTGAGCTTTAACCTTGATACTTAATCCTGAGACTTAGCCCTAAGACTTATCCCCAAGACATAACTCTAAGGCTTAACCCTAAGACTTAACCTTAAGGCTCAACCTTAAGACTTAACATTAAGACTTAACCCTGAGACTTAACCATAAGACTTATCCTCAAGATTGTACTCTAAGACTTAACCCTAAGACTTAAGATGAAGACTTAACCCTAAGACTCAATCTATGAGATGTAAACTTAAGACTTAACCTTTAGGAATTAACCCTGACACTTAACCTTAAGGCTTAACCCTAAGACTTAAGCTTAAGGTTTAAACTTAAGACTTATCCCTAAGACATAATCCTGAGACTTAACCCTAAGACTTAACCTCAAGTTTAACTTCAAAACTTAACCCTAAGACTGAATCCTAAGACACAACTTGACCACGTAACCCTGAGACTTAACCTTGAGACTTTACCTTGAAATTTAACCCTGGGATTTAACCCTAAGTCTTAATGCTAAGACTTAACTTTAAGATGTACCATTAAGACTTAACCTTAAAGCGTAACCTTAAGATTTACACTCAATACTTAACCCTATCATTTAAACTTAAGGTTAAACCTTAAGACAAAACTTGAAGACTTAATTCAAAGACTTATCCCTAAGACTCAACACTGAGACTTAAACCTAAGATTTAAGACTTAACCCTAAGACTTAGCCCCAAGACTTAAGTCTAAGACTTCAAGTTATGAATTAAACTTTAGACTTAACCCTAAGACTCAAGCCATAAGACTTCACCTTAAGACTTAACCCGAAGACTTAACCTTAAAATTTAACCCTAAGACTGAACCCTAAAATAAAACTTTTAAGACTTAACAATAAGACTGAACATTAAGACACAACCTTACGACTTCTACCCTGAGACCTAACCTTGAGACTTAACACTGAGATTTAACCCTAAGACTTAACTTTAAGATGTAACATTCGGACTTAACCTTCAAACTTAACCCTAAGCCTCAACCTTAAGAAGTAACTTGAAGACTTAACCCTGAGAATGAACTCTAAGACTTCAACTTAATAATTAACGCTCAGATATAACCCTCAGACTTAAACTTAAGAAATAGCCCTAAGACTTAACCTTAATATTTAACTTGAAGATGTAACCTTAAGGCTTAACCCTAAACTTAACCCTAAGAGTTAACCTTAAGTGTTGACCTTACAGATTTAACCCTAAGAGTTAACCTTAGGACTGAAACGTTAAGACTTAACCCTAAGACTTATCCCCAAGACTTAACTCTAAAGAGTTAACCCTAAGACTTCAACTTGTGATTTAAACTTTAGACTGAACGCTAAGACTTAAAATTACGATTTAACATTAAGATTTAACCATAAGACTTAACCCTAAGACTTCAGGTTAAGTTTTAACCTTAAGACTCAACCCTGAGACTTAGTCGTGAAATTTATCCATAAGACTTATCCCTAAAACTGAAAACTGAGACTTAAACCTAAGATTTAACCTGAAGACTTAACCCTAAAACGTAGCCCTGAGACTTATCCTTGAGCTTTAACCTTGATACTTAATCCTGAGACTTAGCCCTAAGACTTATCCCCAAGACATAACTCTAAGGCTTAACCCTAAGACTTAACCTTAAGGCTCAACCTTAAGACTTAACATTAAGACTTAACCCTGAGACTTAACCATAAGACTTATCCTCAAGATTGTACTCTAAGACTTAACCCTAAGACTTAAGATGAAGACTTAACCCTAAGACGCAATCTATGAGATGTAAACTTAAGACTTAACCTTTAGGAATTAACCCTGACACTTAACCTTAAGGCTTAACCCTAAGACTTAAGCTTAAGGTTTAAACTTAAGACTTATCCCTAAGACATAATCCTGAGACTTAACCCTAAGACTTAACCTCAAGTTTAACTTCAAAACTTAACCCTAAGACTGAATCCTAAGACACAACTTGACCACGTAACCCTGAGACTTAACCTTGAGACTTTACCTTGAAATTTAAACCTGGGATTTAACCCTAAGTCTTAATGCTAAGACTTAACTTTAAGATGTACCATTAAGACTTAACCTTGAAGCGTAACCTTAAGATTTACACTCAATACTTAACCCTAAGACTTAACCCTATGATTTAAACTTAAGGTTAAACCTTAAGACAAAACTTGAAGACTTAATTCAAAGACTTACCCCTAAGACTCAACACTGAGACTTAAACCTAAGATTTAAGACTTAACCCTAAGACTTAGCCCCAAGACTTAAGTCTAAGACTTAAACTTATGAATTAAACTTTAGACTTAACCCTAAGACTCAAGCCATAAGACTTCACCTTAAGACTTAACCCGAAGACTTAACCTTAAAATTTAACCCTAAGACTGAACCCTAAAATATAACTTTTAAGACTTAACAATAAGACTGAACATTAAGACACAACCTTACGACTTCTACCCTGAGACCTAACCTTGAGACTTAACACTGAGATTTAACCCTAAGACTTAACTTTAAGATGTAACATTCGGACTTAACCTTAAAACTTAACCCTAAGCCTCAACCTTAAGAAGTAACTTGAAGACTTAACCCTGAGAATGAACTCTAAGACTTCAACTTAATAATTAACGCTCAGATATAACCCTCAGACTTAAACTTAAGAAATAGCCCTAAGACTTAACCTTAATATTTAACTTGAAGATGTAACCTTAAGGCTTAACCCTAAACTTAACCCTAAGAGTTAACCTTAAGTGTTGACCTTACAGATTTAACCCTAAGAGTTAACCTTAGGACTGAAACGTTAAGACTTAACCCTAAGACTTATCCCCAAGACTTAACTCTAAAGAGTTAACCCTAAGACTTCAACTTGTGATTTAAACTTTAGACTGAACGCTAAGACTTAAAATTACGATTTAACATTAAGATTTAACCATAAGACTTAACCCTAAGACTTCAGGTTAAGTTTTAACCTTAAGACTCAACCCTGAGACTTAGTCGTGAAATTTATCCATAAGACTTATCCCTAAAACTGAAAACTGAGACTTAAACCTAAGATTTAACCTGAAGACTTAACCCTAAAACGTAGCCCTGAGACTTATCCTTGAGCTTTAACCTTGATACTTAATCCTGAGACTTAGCCCTAAGACTTATCCCCAAGACATAACTCTAAGGCTTAACCCTAAGACTTAACCTTAAGGCTCAACCTTAAGACTTAACATTAAGACTTAACCCTGAGACTTAACCATAAGACTTATCCTCAAGATTGTACTCTAAGACTTAACCCTAAGACTTAAGATGAAGACTTAACCCTAAGACTCAATCTATGAGATGTAAACTTAAGACTTAACCTTTAGGAATTAACCCTGACACTTAACCTTAAGGCTTAACCCTAAGACTTAAGCTTAAGGTTTAAACTTAAGACTTATCCCTAAGACATAATCCTGAGACTTAACCCTAAGACTTAACCTCAAGTTTAACTTCAAAACTTAACCCTAAGACTGAATCCTAAGACACAACTTGACCACGTAACCCTGAGACTTAACCTTGAGACTTTACCTTGAAATTTAACCCTGGGATTTAACCCTAAGTCTTAATGCTAAGACTTAACTTTAAGATGTACCATTAAGACTTAACCTTAAAGCGTAACCTTAAGATTTACACTCAATACTTAACCCTAAGACTTAACCCTATGATTTAAACTTAAGGTTAAACCTTAAGACAAAACTTGAAGACTTAATTCAAAGACTTATCCCTAAGACTCAACACTGAGACTTAAGCCTAAGATTTAAGACTTAACCCTAAGACTTAGCCCCAAGACTTAAGTCTAAGACTTCAACTTATGAATTAAACTTTAGACTTAACCCTAAGACTCAAGCCATAAGACTTCACCTTAAGACTTAACCCGAAGACTTAACCTTAAAATTTAACCCTAAGACTGAACCCTAAAATATAACTTTTAAGACTTAACAATAAGACTGAACATTAAGACACAACCTTACGACTTCTACCCTGAGACCTAACCTTGAGACTTAACACTGAGATTTAACCCTAAGACTTAACTTTAAGATGTAACATTCGGACTTAACCTTCAAACTTAACCCTAAGCCTCAACCTTAAGAAGTAACTTGAAGACTTAACCCTGAGAATGAACTCTAAGACTTCAACTTAATAATTAACGCTCAGATATAACCCTCAGACTTAAACTTAAGAAATAGCCCTAAGACTTAACCTTAATATTTAACTTGAAGATGTAACCTTAAGGCTTAACCCTAAACTTAACCCTAAGAGTTAACCTTAAGTGTTGACCTTACAGATTTAACCCTAAGAGTTAACCTTAGGACTGAAACGTTAAGACTTAACCCTAAGACTTATCCCCAAGACTTAACTCTAAAGAGTTAACCCTAAGACTTCAACTTGTGATTTAAACTTTAGACTGAACGCTAAGACTTAAAATTACGATTTAACATTAAGATTTAACCATAAGACTTAACCCTAAGACTTCAGGTTAAGTTTTAACCTTAAGACTCAACCCTGAGACTTAGTCGTGAAATTTATCCATAAGACTTATCCCTAAAACTGAAAACTGAGACTTAAACCTAAGATTTAACCTGAAGACTTAACCCTAAAACGTAGCCCTGAGACTTATCCTTGAGCTTTAACCTTGATACTTAATCCTGAGACTTAGCCCTAAGACTTATCCCCAAGACATAACTCTAAGGCTTAACCCTAAGACTTAACCTTAAGGCTCAACCTTAAGACTTAACATTAAGACTTAACCCTGAGACTTAACCATAAGACTTATCCTCAAGATTGTACTCTAAGACTTAACCCTAAGACTTAAGATGAAGACTTAACCCTAAGACTCAATCTATGAGATGTAAACTTAAGACTTAACCTTTAGGAATTAACCCTGACACTTAACCTTAAGGCTTAACCCTAAGACTTAAGCTTAAGGTTTAAACTTAAGACTTATCCCTAAGACATAATCCTGAGACTTAACCCTAAGACTTAACCTCAAGTTTAACTTCAAAACTTAACCCTAAGACTGAATCCTAAGACACAACTTGACCACGTAACCCTGAGACTTAACCTTGAGACTTTACCTTGAAATTTAAACCTGGGATTTAACCCTAAGTCTTAATGCTAAGACTTAACTTTAAGATGTACCATTAAGACTTAACCTTGAAGCGTAACCTTAAGATTTACACTCAATACTTAACCCTAAGACTTAACCCTATGATTTAAACTTAAGGTTAAACCTTAAGACAAAACTTGAAGACTTAATTCAAAGACTTATCCCTAAGACTCAACACTGAGACTTAAACCGAAGATTTAAGACTTAACCCTAAGACTTAGCCCCAAGACTTAAGTCTAAGACTTAAACTTATGAATTAAACTTTAGACTTAACCCTAAGACTCAAGCCATAAGACTTCACCTTAAGACTTAACCCGAAGACTTAACCTTAAAATTTAACCCTAAGACTGAACCCTAAAATATAACTTTTAAGACTTAACAATAAGACTGAACATTAAGACACAACCTTACGACTTCTACCCTGAGACCTAACCTTGAGACTTAACACTGAGATTTAACCCTAAGACTTAACTTTAAGATGTAACATTCGGACTTAACCTTCAAACTTAACCCTAAGCCTCAACCTTAAGAAGTAACTTGAAGACTTAACCCTGAGAATGAACTCTAAGACTTCAACTTAATAATTAACGCTCAGATATAACCCTCAGACTTAAACTTAAGAAATAGCCCTAAGACTTAACCTTAATATTTAACTTGAAGATGTAACCTTAAGGCTTAACCCTAAACTTAACCCTAAGAGTTAACCTTAAGTGTTGACCTTACAGATTTAACCCTAAGAGTTAACCTTAGGACTGAAACGTTAAGACTTAACCCTAAGACTTATCCCCAAGACTTAACTCTAAAGAGTTAACCCTAAGACTTCAACTTGTGATTTAAACTTTAGACTGAACGCTAAGACTTAAAATTACGATTTAACATTAAGATTTAACCATAAGACTTAACCCTAAGACTTCAGGTTAAGTTTTAACCTTAAGACTCAACCCTGAGACTTACTCGTGAAATTTATCCATAAGACTTATCCCTAAAACTGAAAACTGAGACTTAAACCTAAGATTTAACCTGAAGACTTAACCCTAAAACGTAGCCCTGAGACTTATCCTTGAGCTTTAACCTTGATACTTAATCCTGAGACTTAGCCCTAAGACTTATCCCCAAGACATAACTCTAAGGCTTAACCCTAAGACTTAACCTTAAGGCTCAACCTTAAGACTTAACATTAAGACTTAACCCTGAGACTTAACCATAAGACTTATCCTCAAGATTGTACTCTAAGACTTAACCCTAAGACTTAAGATGAAGACTTAACCCTAAGACTCAATCTATGAGATGTAAACTTAAGACTTAACCTTTAGGAATTAACCCTGACACTTAACCTTAAGGCTTAACCCTAAGACTTAAGCTTAAGGTTTAAACTTAAGACTTATCCCTAAGACATAATCCTGAGACTTAACCCTAAGACTTAACCTCAAGTTTAACTTCAAAACTTAACCCTAAGACTGAATCCTAAGACACAACTTGACCACGTAACCCTGAGACTTAACCTTGAGACTTTACCTTGAAATTTAAACCTGGGATTTAACCCTAAGTCTTAATGCTAAGACTTAACTTTAAGATGTACCATTAAGACTTAACCTTGAAGCGTAACCTTAAGATTTACACTCAATACTTAACCCTAAGACTTAACCCTATGATTTAAACTTAAGGTTAAACCTTAAGACAAAACTTGAAGACTTAATTCAAAGACTTATCCCTAAGACTCAACACTGAGACTTAAACCGAAGATTTAAGACTTAACCCTAAGACTTAGCCCCAAGACTTAAGTCTAAGACTTAAACTTATGAATTAAACTTTAGACTTAACCCTAAGACTCAAGCCATAAGACTTCACCTTAAGACTTAACCCGAAGACTTAACCTTAAAATTTAACCCTAAGACTGAACCCTAAAATATAACTTTTAAGACTTAACAATAAGACTGAACATTAAGACACAACCTTACGACTTCTACCCTGAGACCTAACCTTGAGACTTAACACTGAGATTTAACCCTAAGACTTAACTTTAAGATGTAACATTCGGACTTAACCTTCAAACTTAACCCTAAGCCTCAACCTTAAGAAGTAACTTGAAGACTTAACCCTGAGAATGAACTCTAAGACTTCAACTTAATAATTAACGCTCAGATATAACCCTCAGACTTAAACTTAAGAAATAGCCCTAAGACTTAACCTTAATATTTAACTTGAAGATGTAACCTTAAGGCTTAACCCTAAACTTAACCCTAAGAGTTAACCTTAAGTGTTGACCTTACAGATTTAACCCTAAGAGTTAACCTTAGGACTGAAACGTTAAGACTTAACCCTAAGACTTATCCCCAAGACTTAACTCTAAAGAGTTAACCCTAAGACTTCAACTTGTGATTTAAACTTTAGACTGAACGCTAAGACTTAAAATTACGATTTAACATTAAGATTTAACCATAAGACTTAACCCTAAGACTTCAGGTTAAGTTTTAACCTTAAGACTCAACCCTGAGACTTAGTCGTGAAATTTATCCATAAGACTTATCCCTAAAACTGAAAACTGAGACTTAAACCTAAGATTTAACCTGAAGACTTAACCCTAAAACGTAGCCCTGAGACTTATCCTTGAGCTTTAACCTTGATACTTAATCCTGAGACTTATCCCTAAGACTTATCCCCAAGACATAACTCTAAGGCTTAACCCTAAGACTTAACCTTAAGGCTCAACCTTAAGACTTAACATTAAGACTTAACCCTGAGACTTAACCATAAGACTTATCCTCAAGATTGTACTCTAAGACTTAACCCTAAGACTTAAGATGAAGACTTAACCCTAAGACTCAATCTATGAGATGTAAACTTAAGACTTAATTAACCCTAAGACTCAATCTATGAGATGTAAACTTAAGACTTAACCTTTAGGAATTAACCCTGACACTTAACCTTAAGGCTTAACCCGAAGACTTAAGCTTAAGGTTTAAACTTAAGACTTATCCCTAAGACATAATCCTGAGACTTAACCCTAAGACTTAACCTCAAGTTTAACTTCAAAACTTAACCCTAAGACTGAATCCTAAGACACAACTTGACCACGTAACCCTGAGACTTAACCTTGAGACTTTACCTTGAAATTTAACCCTGGGATTTAACCCTAAGTCTTAATGCTAAGACTTAACTTTAAGATGTACCATTAAGACTTAACCTTAAAGCGTAACCTTAAGATTTACACTCAATACTTAACCCTAAGACTTAACCCTATGATTTAAACTTAAGGTTAAACCTTAAGACAAAACTTGAAGACTTAATTCAAAGACTTATCCCTAAGACTCAACACTGAGACTTAAGCCTAAGATTTAAGACTTAACCCTAAGACAGCCCCAAGACTTAAGTCTAAGACTTCAACTTATGAATTAAACTTTAGACTTAACCCTAAGACTCAAGCCATAAGACTTCACCTTAAGACTTAACCTGAAGACTTAACCTTAAAATTTAACCCTAAGACTGAACCCTAAAATATAACTTTTAAGACTTAACAATAAGACTGAACATTAAGACACAACCTTACGACTTCTACCCTGAGACCTAACCTTGAGACTTAACACTGAGATTTAACCCTAAGACTGAACTTTAAGATGTAACATTCGGACTTAACCTTCAAACTTAACCCTAAGCCTCAACCTTAAGAAGTAACTTGAAGACTTAACCCTGAGAATGAACTCTAAGACTTCAACTTAATAATTAACGCTCAGATATAACCCTCAGACTTAAACTTAAGAAATAGCCCTAAGACTTAACCTTAATATTTAACTTGAAGATGTAACCTTAAGGCTTAACCCTAAACTTAACCCTAAGAGTTAACCTTAAGTGTTGACCTTACAGATTTAACCCTAAGAGTTAACCTTAGGACTGAAAGGTTAAGACTTAACCCTAAGACTTATCCCCAAGACTTAACTCTAAAGAGTTAACCCTAAGACTTCAACTTGTGATTTAAACTTTAGACTGAACGCTAAGACTTAAAATTACGATTTAACATTAAGATTTAACCATAAGACTTAACCCTAAGACTTCAGGTTAAGTTTTAACCTTAAGACTCAACCCTGAGACTTAGTCGTGAAATTTATCCATAAGACTTATCCCTAAAACTGAAAACTGAGACTTAAACCTAAGATTTAACCTGAAGACTTAACCCTAAAACGTAGCCCTGAGACTTATCCTTGAGCTTTAACCTTGATACTTAATCCTGAGACTTAGCCCTAAGACTTATCCCCAAGACATAACTCTAAGGCTTAACCCTAAGACTTAACCTTAAGGATCAACCTTAAGACTTAACATTAAGACTTAACCCTGAGACTTAACCATAAGACTTATCCTCAAGATTGTACTCTAAGACTTAACCCTAAGACTTAAGATGAAGACTTAAGACTTAACGTTAAGACTTAACCCTAAGACTTATCCCCAAGACTTAACTCTAAAGAGTTAACCCTAAGACTTCAACTTGTGATTTAAACTTTAGACTGAATGCTAAGACTTAAAATTACGGTTTAACATTAAGATTTAACCATAAGACTTAACCCTAAGACTTCAGGTTAAGTTTTAACCTTAAGACTCAACCCTGAGACTTAGTCGTGAAATTTATCCATAAGACTTATCCCTAAAACTGAAAACTGAGACTTAAACCTAAGATTTAACCTGAAGACTTAACCCTAAAACGTAGCCCTGAGACTTATCCTTGAGCTTTAACCTTGATACTTAATCCTGAGACTTAGCCCTAAGACTTATCCACAAGACATGACTCTAAGGCTTAACCCTAAGACTTAACCTTAAGGCTCAACCTTAAGACTTAACATTAAGACTTAACTGAGACTTAACGATAAGACTTATCCTCAAGATTGTACTCTAAGACTTAACCCTAAGACTTAAGATGAAGACTTAACCCTAAGACTCAATCTATGAGATGTAAACTTAAGACTTAATTAACCCTAAGACTCAATCTATGAGATGCAAACTTAAGACTTAACCTTTAGGAATTAACCCTGACACTTAACCTTAAGGCTTAACCCTAAGACTTAAGCTTAAGGTTTAAACTTAAGACTTATCCCTAAGACATAATCCTGAGACTTAACCCTAAGACTTAACCTCAAGTTTAACTTCAAAACTTAACCCTAAGACTGAATCCTAAGACACAACTTGACCACGTAACCCTGAGACTTAACCTTGAGACTTTACCTTGAAATTTAACCCTGGGATTTAACCCTAAGTCTTAATGCTAAGACTTAACTTTAAGATGTACCATTAAGACTTAACCTTAAAGCGTAACCTTAAGATTTACACTCAATACTTAACCCTAAGACTTAACCCTATGATTTAAACTTAAGGTTAAACCTTAAGACAAAACTTGAAGACTTAATTCAAAGACTTATCCCTAAGACTCAACACTGAGACTTAAGCCTAAGATTTAAGACTTAACCCTAAGACTTAGCCCCAAGACTTAAGTCTAAGACTTCAACTTATGAATTAAACTTTAGACTTAACCCTAAGACTCAAGCCATAAGACTTCACCTTAAGACTTAACCCGAAGACTTAACCTTAAAATTTAACCCTAAGACTGAACCCTAAAATATAACTTTTAAGACTTAACAATAAGACTGAACATTAAGACACAACCTTACGACTTCTACCCTGAGACCTAACCTTGAGACTTAACACTGAGATTTAACCCTAAGACTTAACTTTAAGATGTAACATTCGGACTTAACCTTCAAACTTAACCCTAAGCCTCAACCTTAAGAAGCAACTTGAAGACTTAACCCTGAGAATGAACTCTAAGACTTCAACTTAATAATGAACGCTCAGATATAACCCTCAGACTTAAACTTAAGAAATAGCCCTAAGACTTAACCTTAATATTTAACTTGAAGATGTAACCTTAAGGCTTAACCCTAAACTTAACCCTAAGAGTTAACCTTAAGTGTTGACCTTACAGATTTAACCCTAAGAGTTAACCTTAGGACTGAAACGTTAAGACTTAACCCTAAGACTTATCCCCAAGACTTAACTCTAAAGAGTTAACCCTAAGACTTCAACTTGTGATTTAAACTTTAGACTGAAAGCTAAGACTTAAAATTACGATTTAACATTAAGATTTAACCATAAGACTTAACCCTAAGACTTCAGGTTAAGTTTTAACCTTAAGACTCAACCCTGAGACTTAGTCGTGAAATTTATCCATAAGACTTATCCCTAAAACTGAAAACTGAGACTTAAACCTAAGATTTAACCTGAAGACTTAACCCTAAAACGTAGCCCTGAGACTTATCCTTGAGCTTTAACCTTGATACTTAATCCTGAGACTTAGCCCTAAGACTTATCCCCAAGACATAACTCTAAGGCTTAACCCTAAGACTTAACCTTAAGGCTCAACCTTAAGACTTAACATTAAGACTTAACCCTGAGACTTAACCATAAGACTTATCCTCAAGATTGTACTCTAAGACTTAACCCTAAGACTTAAGATGAAGACTTAACCCTAAGACGCAATCTATGAGATGTAAACTTAAGACTTAACCTTTAGGAATTAACCCTGACACTTAACCTTAAGGCTTAACCCGAAGACTTAAGCTTAAGGTTTAAACTTAAGACTTATCCCTAAGACATAATCCTGAGACTTAACCCTAAGACTTAACCTCAAGTTTAACTTCAAAACTTAACCCTAAGACTGAATCCTAAGACACAACTTGACCACGTAACCCTGAGACTTAACCTTGAGACTTTACCTTGAAATTTAACCCTGGGATTTAACCCTAAGTCTTAATGCTAAGACTTAACTTTAAGATGTACCATTAAGACTTAACCTTGAAGCGTAACCTTAAGATTTACACTCAATACTTAACCCTAAGACTTAACCCTATCATTTAAACTTAAGGTTAAACCTTAAGACAAAACTTGAAGACTTAATTCAAAGACTTATCCCTAAGACTCAACACTGAGACTTAAACCTAAGATTTAAGACTTAACCCTAAGACTTAGCCCCAAGACTTAAGTCTAAGACTTCAACTTATGAATTAAACTTTAGACTTAACCCTAAGACTCAAGCCATAAGACTTCACCTTAAGACTTAACCCGAAGACTTAACCTTAAAATTTAACCCTAAGACTGAACCCTAAAATATAACTTTTAAGACTTAACAATAAGACTGAACATTAAGACACAACCTTACGACTTCTACCCTGAGACCTAACCTTGAGACTTAACACTGAATTTTAACCCTAAGACTGAACTTTAAGATGTAACATTCGGACTTAACCTTCAAACTTAACCCTAAGCCTCAACCTTAAGAAGTAACTTGAAGACTTAACCCTGAGAATGAACTCTAAGACTTCAACTTAATAATTAACGCTCAGATATAACCCTCAGACTTAAACTTGAGAAATAACCCTAAGACTTAACCTTAATATTTAACTTGAAGATGTAACCTTAAGGCTTAACCCTAAACTTAACCCTAAGAGTTAACCTTAAGTGTTGACCTTACAGATTTAACCCTAAGAGTTAACCTTAGGACTGAAACGTTAAGACTTAACCCTAAGACTTATCCCCAAGACTTAACTCTAAAGAGTTAACCCTAAGACTTCAACTTGTGATTTAAACTTTAGACTGAACGCTAAGACTTAAAATTACGATTTAACATTAAGATTTAACCATAAGACTTAACCCTAAGACTTCAGGTTAAGTTTTAACCTTAAGACTCAACCCTGAGACTTACTCGTGAAATTTATCCATAAGACTTATCCCTAAAACTGAAAACTGAGACTTAAACCTAAGATTTAACCTGAAGACTTAACCCTAAAACGTAGCCCTGAGACTTATCCTTGAGCTTTAACCTTGATACTTAATCCTGAGACTTAGCCCTAAGACTTATCCCCAAGACATAACTCTAAGGCTTAACCCTAAGACTTAACCTTAAGGCTCAACCTTAAGACTTAACATTAAGACTTAACCCTGAGACTTAACCATAAGACTTATCCTCAAGATTGTACTCTGAGACTTAACCCTAAGACTTAAGATGAAGACTTAACCCTAAGACTCAGTCTATGAGATGTAAACCTAAGACTTAATTAACCCTAAGACTCAATCTATGAGATGTAAACTTAAGACTTAACCTTTAGGAATTAACCCTGACACTTAACCTTAAGGCTTAACCCGAAGACTTAAGCTTAAGGTTTAAACTTAAGACTTATCCCTAAGACATAATCCTGAGACTTAACCCTAAGACTTAACCTCAAGTTTAACTTCAAAACTTAACCCTAAGACTGAATCCTAAGACACAACTTGACCACGTAACCCTGAGACTTAACCTTGAGACTTTACCTTGAAATTTAACCCTGGGATTTAACCCTAAGTCTTAATGCTAAGACTTAACTTTAAGATGTACCATTAAGACTTAACCTTGAAGCGTAACCTTAAGATTTACACTCAATACTTAACCCTAAGACTTAACCCTATGATTTAAACTTAAGGTTAAACCTTAAGACAAAACTTGAAGACTTAATTCAAAGACTTATCCCTAAGACTCAACACTGAGACTTAAACCTAAGATTTAAGACTTAACCCTAAGACTTAGCCCCAAGACTTAAGTCTAAGACTTAAACTTATGAATTAAACTTTAGACTTAACCCTAAGACTCAAGCCATAAGACTTCACCTTAAGACTTAACCCGAAGACTTAACCTTAAAATTTAACCCTAAGACTGAACCCTAAAATATAACTTTTAAGACTTAACAATAAGACTGAACATTAAGACACAACCTTACGACTTCTACCCTGAGACCTAACCTTGAGACTTAACACTGAGATTTAACCCTAAGACTTAACTTTAAGATGTAACATTCGGACTTAACCTTCAAACTTAACCCTAAGCCTCAACCTTAAGAAGCAACTTGAAGACTTAACCCTGAGAATGAACTCTAAGACTTCAACTTAATAATTAACGCTCAGATATAACCCTCAGACTTAAACTTGAGAAATAACCCTAAGACTTAACCTTAATATTTAACTTGAAGATGTAACCTTAAGGCTTAACCCTAAACTTAACCCTAAGAGTTAACCTTAAGTGTTGACCTTACAGATTTAACCCTAAGAGTTAACCTTAGGACTGAAACGTTAAGACTTAACCCTAAGACTTATCCCCAAGACTTAACTCTAAAGAGTTAACCCTAAGACTTCAACTTGTGATTTAAACTTTAGACTGAACGCTAAGACTTAAAATTACGATTTAACATTAAGATTTAACCATAAGACTTAACCCTAAGACTTCAGGTTAAGTTTTAACCTTAAGACTCAACCCTGAGACTTAGTCGTGAAATTTATCCATAAGACTTATCCCTAAAACTGAAAACTGAGACTTAAACCTAAGATTTAACCTGAAGACTTAACCCTAAAACGTAGCCCTGAGACTTATCCTTGAGCTTTAACCTTGATACTTAATCCTGAGACTTAGCCCTAAGACTTATCCCCAAGACATGACTCTAAGGCTTAACCCTAAGACTTAACCTTAAGGCTCAACCTTAAGACTTAACATTAAGACTTAACCCTGAGACTTAACCATAAGATTTATCCTCAAGATTGTACTCTGAGACTTAACCCTAAGACTTAAGATGAAGACTTAACCCTAAGACTCAGTCTATGAGATGTAAACCTAAGACTTAATTAACCCTAAGACTCAATCTATGAGATGTAAACTTAAGACTTAACCTTTAGGAATTAACCCTGACACTTAACCTTAAGGCTTAACCCTAAGACTTAAGCTTAAGGTTTAAACTTAAGACTTATCCCTAAGACATAATCCTGAGACTTAACCCTAAGACTTAACCTCAAGTTTAACTTCAAAACTTAACCCTAAGACTGAATCCTAAGACACAACTTGACCACGTAACCCTGAGACTTAACCTTGAGACTTTACCTTGAAATTTAACCCTGGGATTTAACCCTAAGTCTTAATGCTAAGACTTAACTTTAAGATGTACCATTAAGACTTAACCTTGAAGCGTAACCTTAAGATTTACACTCAATACTTAACCCTAAGACTTAACCCTATCATTTAAACTTAAGGTTAAACCTTAAGACAAAACTTGAAGACTTAATTCAAAGACTTATCCCTAAGACTCAACACTGAGACTTAAACCTAAGATTTAAGACTTAACCCTAAGACTTAGCCCCAAGACTTAAGTCTAAGACTTCAACTTATGAATTAAACTTTAGACTTAACCCTAAGACTCAAGCCATAAGACTTCACCTTAAGACTTAACCCGAAGACTTAACCTTAAAATTTAACCCTAAGACTGAACCCTAAAATATAACTTTTAAGACTTAACAATAAGACTGAACATTAAGACACAACCTTACGACTTCTACCCTGAGACCTAACCTTGAGACTTAACACTGAGATTTAACCCTAAGACTTAACTTTAAGATGTAACATTCGGACTTAACCTTCAAACTTAACCCTAAGCCTCAACCTTAAGAAGCAACTTGAAGACTTAACCCTGAGAATGAACTCTAAGACTTCAACTTAATAATGAACGCTCAGATATAACCCTCAGACTTAAACTTAAGAAATAGCCCTAAGACTTAACCTTAATATTTAACTTGAAGATGTAACCTTAAGGCTTAACCCTAAACTTAACCCTAAGAGTTAACCTTAAGTGTTGACCTTACAGATTTAACCCTAAGAGTTAACCTTAGGACTGAAACGTTAAGACTTAACCCTAAGACTTATCCCCAAGACTTAACTCTAAAGAGTTAACCCTAAGACTTCAACTTGTGATTTAAACTTTAGACTGAACGCTAAGACTTAAAATTACGATTTAACATTAAGATTTAACCATAAGACTTAACCCTAAGACTTCAGGTTAAGTTTTAACCTTAAGACTCAACCCTGAGACTTAGTCGTGAAATTTATCCATAAGACTTATCCCTAAAACTGAAAACTGAGACTTAAACCTAAGATTTAACCTGAAGACTTAACCCTAAAACGTAGCCCTGAGACTTATCCTTGAGCTTTAACCTTGATACTTAATCCTGAGACTTAGCCCTAAGACTTATCCCCAAGACATAACTCTAAGGCTTAACCCTAAGACTTAACCTTAAGGCTCAACCTTAAGACTTAACATTAAGACTTAACCCTGAGACTTAACCATAAGACTTATCCTCAAGATTGTACTCTAAGACTTAACCCTAAGACTTAAGATGAAGACTTAACCCTAAGACTCAATCTATGAGATGTAAACTTAAGACTTAACCTTTAGGAATTAACCCTGACACTTAACCTTAAGGCTTAACCCTAAGACTTAAGCTTAAGGTTTAAACTTAAGACTTATCCCTAAGACATAATCCTGAGACTTAACCCTAAGACTTAACCTCAAGTTTAACTTCAAAACTTAACCCTAAGACTGAATCCTAAGACACAACTTGACCACGTAACCCTGAGACTTAACCTTGAGACTTTACCTTGAAATTTAACCCTGGGATTTAACCCTAAGTCTTAATGCTAAGACTTAACTTTAAGATGTACCATTAAGACTTAACCTTAAAGCGTAACCTTAAGATTTACACTCAATACTTAACCCTAAGACTTAACCCTATGATTTAAACTTAAGGTTAAACCTTAAGACAAAACTTGAAGACTTAATTCAAAGACTTATCCCTAAGACTCAACACTGAGACTTAAGCCTAAGATTTAAGACTTAACCCTAAGACTTAGCCCCAAGACTTAAGTCTAAGACTTCAACTTATGAATTAAACTTTAGACTTAACCCTAAGACTCAAGCCATAAGACTTCACCTTAAGACTTAACCCGAAGACTTAACCTTAAAATTTAACCCTAAGACTGAACCCTAAAATATAACTTTTAAGACTTAACAATAAGACTGAACATTAAGACACAACCTTACGACTTCTACCCTGAGACCTAACCTTGAGACTTAACACTGAGATTTAAGCCTAAGACTGAACTTTAAGATGTAACATTCGGACTTAACCTTCAAACTTAACCCTAAGCCTCAACCTTAAGAAGCAACTTGAAGACTTAACCCTGAGAATGAACTCTAAGACTTCAACTTAATAATTAACGCTCAGATATAACCCTCAGACTTAAACTTAAGAAATAGCCCTAAGACTTAACCTTAATATTTAACTTGAAGATGTAACCTTAAGGCTTAACCCTAAACTTAACCCTAAGAGTTAACCTTAAGTGTTGACCTTACAGATTTAACCCTAAGAGTTAACCTTAGGACTGAAACGTTAAGACTTAACCCTAAGACTTATCCCCAAGACTTAACTCTAAAGAGTTAACCCTAAGACTTCAACTTGTGATTTAAACTTTAGACTGAACGCTAAGACTTAAAATTACGATTTAACATTAAGATTTAACCATAAGACTTAACCCTAAGACTTCAGGTTAAGTTTTAACCTTAAGACTCAACCCTGAGACTTAGTCGTGAAATTTATCCATAAGACTTATCCCTAAAACTGAAAACTGAGACTTAAACCTAAGATTTAACCTGAAGACTTAACCCTAAAACGTAGCCCTGAGACTTATCCTTGAGCTTTAACCTTGATACTTAATCCTGAGACTTAGCCCTAAGACTTATCCCCAAGACATAACTCTAAGGCTTAACCCTAAGACTTAACCTTAAGGCTCAACCTTAAGACTTAACATTAAGACTTAACCCTGAGACTTAACCATAAGACTTATCCTCAAGATTGTACTCTAAGACTTAACCCTAAGACTTAAGATGAAGACTTAACCCTAAGACTCAATCTATGAGATGTAAACTTAAGACTTAACCTTTAGGAATTAACCCTGACACTTAACCTTAAGGCTTAACCCTAAGACTTAAGCTTAAGGTTTAAACTTAAGACTTATCCCTAAGACATAATCCTGAGACTTAACCCTAAGACTTAACCTCAAGTTTAACTTCAAAACTTAACCCTAAGACTGAATCCTAAGACACAACTTGACCACGTAACCCTGAGACTTAACCTTGAGACTTTACCTTGAAATTTAACCCTGGGATTTAACCCTAAGTCTTAATGCTAAGACTTAACTTTAAGATGTACCATTAAGACTTAACCTTGAAGCGTAACCTTAAGATTTACACTCAATACTTAACCCTAAGACTTAACCCTATCATTTAAACTTAAGGTTAAACCTTAAGACAAAACTTGAAGACTTAATTCAAAGACTTATCCCTAAGACTCAACACTGAGACTTAAGCCTAAGATTTAAGACTTAACCCTAAGACTTAGCCCCAAGACTTAAGTCTAAGACTTCAACTTATGAATTAAACTTTAGACTTAACCCTAAGACTCAAGCCATAAGACTTCACCTTAAGACTTAACCCGAAGACTTAACCTTAAAATTTAACCCTAAGACTGAACCCTAAAATATAACTTTTAAGACTTAACAATAAGACTGAACATTAAGACACAACCTTACGACTTCTACCCTGAGACCTAACCTTGAGACTTAACACTGAGATTTAACCCTAAGACTGAACTTTAAGATGTAACATTCGGACTTAACCTTCAAACTTAACCCTAAGCCTCAACCTTAAGAAGCAACTTGAAGACTTAACCCTGAGAATGAACTCTAAGACTTCAACTTAATAATTAACGCTCAGATATAACCCTCAGACTTAAACTTGAGAAATAACCCTAAGACTTAACCTTAATATTTAACTTGAAGATGTAACCTTAAGGCTTAACCCTAAACTTAACCCTAAGAGTTAACCTTAAGTGTTGACCTTACAGATTTAACCCTAAGAGTTAACCTTAGGACTGAAACGTTAAGACTTAACCCTAAGACTTATCCCCAAGACTTAACTCTAAAGAGTTAACCCTAAGACTTCAACTTGTGATTTAAACTTTAGACTGAACGCTAAGACTTAAAATTACGATTTAACATTAAGATTTAACCATAAGACTTAACCCTAAGACTTCAGGTTAAGTTTTAACCTTAAGACTCAACCCTGAGACTTAGTCGTGAAATTTATCCATAAGACTTATCCCTAAAACTGAAAACTGAGACTTAAACCTAAGATTTAACCTGAAGACTTAACCCTAAAACGTAGCCCTGAGACTTATCCTTGAGCTTTAACCTTGATACTTAATCCTGAGACTTAGCCCTAAGACTTATCCCCAAGACATAACTCTAAGGCTTAACCCTAAGACTTAACCTTAAGGCTCAACCTTAAGACTTAACATTAAGACTTAACCCTGAGACTTAACCATAAGACTTATCCTCAAGATTGTACTCTAAGACTTAACCCTAAGACTTAAGATGAAGACTTAACCCTAAGACTCAATCTATGAGATGTAAACTTAAGACTTAACCTTTAGGAATTAACCCTGACACTTAACCTTAAGGCTTAACCCTAAGACTTAAGCTTAAGGTTTAAACTTAAGACTTATCCCTAAGACATAATCCTGAGACTTAACCCTAAGACTTAACCTCAAGTTTAACTTCAAAACTTAACCCTAAGACTGAATCCTAAGACACAACTTGACCACGTAACCCTGAGACTTAACCTTGAGACTTTACCTTGAAATTTAACCCTGGGATTTAACCCTAAGTCTTAATGCTAAGACTTAACTTTAAGATGTACCATTAAGACTTAACCTTAAAGCGTAACCTTAAGATTTACACTCAATACTTAACCCTAAGACTTAACCCTATGATTTAAACTTAAGGTTAAACCTTAAGACAAAACTTGAAGACTTAATTCAAAGACTTATCCCTAAGACTCAACACTGAGACTTAAGCCTAAGATTTAAGACTTAACCCTAAGACTTAGCCCCAAGACTTAAGTCTAAGACTTAAACTTATGAATTAAACTTTAGACTTAACCCTAAGACTCAAGCCATAAGACTTCACCTTAAGACTTAACCCGAAGACTTAACCTTAAAATTTAACCCTAAGACTGAACCCTAAAATATAACTTTTAAGACTTAACAATAAGACTGAACATTAAGACACAACCTTACGACTTCTACCCTGAGACCTAACCTTGAGACTTAACACTGAGATTTAACCCTAAGACTGAACTTTAAGATGTAACATTCGGACTTAACCTTCAAACTTAACCCTAAGCCTCAACCTTAAGAAGCAACTTGAAGACTTAACCCTGAGAATGAACTCTAAGACTTCAACTTAATAATGAACGCTCAGATATAACCCTCAGACTTAAACTTAAGAAATAGCCCTAAGACTTAACCTTAATATTTAACTTGAAGATGTAACCTTAAGGCTTAACCCTAAACTTAACCCTAAGAGTTAACCTTAAGTGTTGACCTTACAGATTTAACCCTAAGAGTTAACCTTAGGACTGAAACGTTAAGACTTAACCCTAAGACTTATCCCCAAGACTTAACTCTAAAGAGTTAACCCTAAGACTTCAACTTGTGATTTAAACTTTAGACTGAACGCTAAGACTTAAAATTACGATTTAACATTAAGATTTAACCATAAGACTTAACCCTAAGACTTCAGGTTAAGTTTTAACCTTAAGACTCAACCCTGAGACTTAGTCGTGAAATTTATCCATAAGACTTATCCCTAAAACTGAAAACTGAGACTTAAACCTAAGATTTAACCTGAAGACTTAACCCTAAAACGTAGCCCTGAGACTTATCCTTGAGCTTTAACCTTGATACTTAATCCTGAGACTTAGCCCTAAGACTTATCCCCAAGACATAACTCTAAGGCTTAACCCTAAGACTTAACCTTAAGGCTCAACCTTAAGACTTAACGTTAAGACTTAACCCTGAGACTTAACCATAAGACTTATCCTCAAGATTGTACTCTAAGACTTAACCCTAAGACTTAAGATGAAGACTTAACCCTAAGACTCAATCTATGAGATGTAAACTTAAGACTTAACCTTTAGGAATTAACCCTGACACTTAACCTTAAGGCTTAACCCTAAGACTTAAGCTTAAGGTTTAAACTTAAGACTTATCCCTAAGACATAATCCTGAGACTTAACCCTAAGACTTAACCTCAAGTTTAACTTCAAAACTTAACCCTAAGACTGAATCCTAAGACACAACTTGACCACGCAACCCTGAGACTTAACCTTGAGACTTTACCTTGAAATTTAACCCTGGGATTTAACCCTAAGTCTTAATGCTAAGACTTAACTTTAAGATGTACCATTAAGACTTAACCTTAAAGCGTAACCTTAAGATTTACACTCAATACTTAACCCTAAGACTTAACCCTATGATTTAAACTTAAGGTTAAACCTTAAGACAAAACTTGAAGACTTAATTCAAAGACTTATCCCTAAGACTCAACACTGAGACTTAAACCTAAGATTTAAGACTTAACCCTAAGACTTAGCCCCAAGACTTAAGTCTAAGACTTCAACTTATGAATTAAACTTTAGACTTAACCCTAAGACTCAAGCCATAAGACTTCACCTTAAGACTTAACCCGAAGACTTAACCTTAAAATTTAACCCTAAGACTGAACCCTAAAATATAACTTTTAAGACTTAACAATAAGACTGAACATTAAGACACAACCTTACGACTTCTACCCTGAGACCTAACCTTGAGACTTAACACTGAGATTTAACCCTAAGACTGAACTTTAAGATGTAACATTCGGACTTAACCTTCAAACTTAACCCTAAGCCTCAACCTTAAGAAGCAACTTGAAGACTTAACCCTGAGAATGAACTCTAAGACTTCAACTTAATAATTAACGCTCAGATATAACCCTCAGACTTAAACTTGAGAAATAACCCTAAGACTTAACCTTAATATTTAACTTGAAGATGTAACCTTAAGGCTTAACCCTAAACTTAACCCTAAGAGTTAACCTTAAGTGTTGACCTTACAGATTTAACCCTAAGAGTTAACCTTAGGACTGAAACGTTAAGACTTAACCCTAAGACTTATCCCCAAGACTTAACTCTAAAGAGTTAACCCTAAGACTTCAACTTGTGATTTAAACTTTAGACTGAACGCTAAGACTTAAAATTACGATTTAACATTAAGATTTAACCATAAGACTTAACCCTAAGACTTCAGGTTAAGTTTTAACCTTAAGACTCAACCCTGAGACTTAGTCGTGAAATTTATCCATAAGACTTATCCCTAAAACTGAAAACTGAGACTTAAACCTAAGATTTAACCTGAAGACTTAACCCTAAAACGTAGCCCTGAGACTTATCCTTGAGCTTTAACCTTGATACTTAATCCTGAGACTTAGCCCTAAGACTTATCCCCAAGACATGACTCTAAGGCTTAACCCAGAGACTTAACCTTAAGGCTCAACCTTAAGACTTAACATTAAGACTTAACCCTGAGACTTAACCATAAGACTTATCCTCAAGATTGTACTCTAAGACTTAACCCTAAGACTTAAGATGAAGACTTAACCCTAAGACGCAATCTATGAGATGTAAACTTAAGACTTAACCTTTAGGAATTAACCCTGACACTTAACCTTAAGGCTTAACCCGAAGACTTAAGCTTAAGGTTTAAACTTAAGACTTATCCCTAAGACATAATCCTGAGACTTAACCCTAAGACTTAACCTCAAGTTTAACTTCAAAACTTAACCCTAAGACTGAATCCTAAGACACAACTTGACCACGTAACCCTGAGACTTAACCTTGAGACTTTACCTTGAAATTTAACCCTGGGATTTAACCCTAAGTCTTAATGCTAAGACTTAACTTTAAGATGTACCATTAAGACTTAACCTTGAAGCGTAACCTTAAGATTTACACTCAATACTTAACCCTAAGACTTAACCCTATGATTTAAACTTAAGGTTAAACCTTAAGACAAAACTTGAAGACTTAATTCAAAGACTTATCCCTAAGACTCAACACTGAGACTTAAACCTAAGATTTAAGACTTAACCCTAAGACTTAGCCCCAAGACTTAAGTCTAAGACTTAAACTTATGAATTAAACTTTAGACTTAACCCTAAGACTCAAGCCATAAGACTTCACCTTAAGACTTAACCCGAAGACTTAACCTTAAAATTTAACCCTAAGACTGAACCCTAAAATATAACTTTTAAGACTTAACAATAAGACTGAACATTAAGACACAACCTTACGACTTCTACCCTGAGACCTAACCTTGAGACTTAACACTGAGATTTAACCCTAAGACTTAACTTTAAGATGTAACATTCGGACTTAACCTTCAAACTTAACCCTAAGCCTCAACCTTAAGAAGCAACTTGAAGACTTAACCCTGAGAATGAACTCTAAGACTTCAACTTAATAATTAACGCTCAGATATAACCCTCAGACTTAAACTTGAGAAATAACCCTAAGACTTAACCTTAATATTTAACTTGAAGATGTAACCTTAAGGCTTAACCCTAAACTTAACCCTAAGAGTTAACCTTAAGTGTTGACCTTACAGATTTAACCCTAAGAGTTAACCTTAGGACTGAAACGTTAAGACTTAACCCTAAGACTTATCCCCAAGACTTAACTCTAAAGAGTTAACCCTAAGACTTCAACTTGTGATTTAAACTTTAGACTGAACGCTAAGACTTAAAATTACGATTTAACATTAAGATTTAACCATAAGACTTAACCCTAAGACTTCAGGTTAAGTTTTAACCTTAAGACTCAACCCTGAGACTTAGTCGTGAAATTTATCCATAAGACTTATCCCTAAAACTGAAAACTGAGACTTAAACCTAAGATTTAACCTGAAGACTTAACCCTAAAACGTAGCCCTGAGACTTATCCTTGAGCTTTAACCTTGATACTTAATCCTGAGACTTAGCCCTAAGACTTATCCCCAAGACATAACTCTAAGGCTTAACCCTAAGACTTAACCTTAAGGCTCAACCTTAAGACTTAACATTAAGACTTAACCCTGAGACTTAACCATAAGACTTGTCCTCAAGATTGTACTCTAAGACTTAACCCTAAGACTTAAGATGAAGACTTAACCCTAAGGCTCAATCTATGAGATGTAAACTTAAGACTTAACCTTTAGGAATTAACCCTGACACTTAACCTTAAGGCTTAACCCTAAGACTTAAGCTTAAGGTTTAAACTTAAGACTTATCCCTAAGACATAATCCTGAGACTTAACCCTAAGACTTAACCTCAAGTTTAACTTCAAAACTTAACCCTAAGACTGAATCCTAAGACACAACTTGACCACGTAACCCTGAGACTTAACCTTGAGACTTTACCTTGAAATTTAACCCTGGGATTTAACCCTAAGTCTTAATGCTAAGACTTAACTTTAAGATGTACCATTAAGACTTAACCTTAAAGCGTAACCTTAAGATTTACACTCAATACTTAACCCTAAGACTTAACCCTATGATTTAAACTTAAGGTTAAACCTTAAGACAAAACTTGAAGACTTAATTCAAAGACTTATCCCTAAGACTCAACACTGAGACTTAAGCCTAAGATTTAAGACTTAACCCTAAGACTTAGCCCCAAGACTTAAGTCTAAGACTTCAACTTATGAATTAAACTTTAGACTTAACCCTAAGACTCAAGCCATAAGACTTCACCTTAAGACTTAACCCGAAGACTTAACCTTAAAATTTAACCCTAAGACTGAACCCTAAAATATAACTTTTAAGACTTAACAATAAGACTGAACATTAAGACACAACCTTACGACTTCTACCCTGAGACCTAACCTTGAGACTTAACACTGAGATTTAACCCTAAGACTGAACTTTAAGATGTAACATTCGGACTTAACCTTAAAACTTAACCCTAAGCCTCAACCTTAAGAAGTAACTTGAAGACTTAACCCTGAGAATGAACTCTAAGACTTCAACTTAATAATTAACGCTCAGATATAACCCTCAGACTTAAACTTAAGAAATAGCCCTAAGACTTAACCTTAATATTTAACTTGAAGATGTAACCTTAAGGCTTAACCCTAAACTTAACCCTAAGAGTTAACCTTAAGTGTTGACCTTACAGATTTAACCCTAAGAGTTAACCTTAGGACTGAAACGTTAAGACTTAACCCTAAGACTTATCCCCAAGACTTAACTCTAAAGAGTTAACCCTAAGACTTCAACTTGTGATTTAAACTTTAGACTGAACGCTAAGACTTAAAATTACGATTTAACATTAAGATTTAACCATAAGACTTAACCCTAAGACTTCAGGTTAAGTTTTAACCTTAAGACTCAACCCTGAGACTTAGTCGTGAAATTTATCCATAAGACTTATCCCTAAAACTGAAAACTGAGACTTAAACCTAAGATTTAACCTGAAGACTTAACCCTAAAACGTAGCCCTGAGACTTATCCTTGAGCTTTAACCTTGATACTTAATCCTGAGACTTAGCCCTAAGACTTATCCCCAAGACATAACTCTAAGGCTTAACCCTAAGACTTAACCTTAAGGCTCAACCTTAAGACTTAACATTAAGACTTAACCCTGAGACTTAACCATAAGACTTGTCCTCAAGATTGTACTCTAAGACTTAACCCTAAGACTTAAGATGAAGACTTAACCCTAAGGCTCAATCTATGAGATGTAAACTTAAGACTTAACCTTTAGGAATTAACCCTGACACTTAACCTTAAGGCTTAACCCTAAGACTTAAGCTTAAGGTTTAAACTTAAGACTTATCCCTAAGACATAATCCTGAGACTTAACCCTAAGACTTAACCTCAAGTTTAACTTCAAAACTTAACCCTAAGACTGAATCCTAAGACACAACTTGACCACGTAACCCTGAGACTTAACCTTGAGACTTTACCTTGAAATTTAACCCTGGGATTTAACCCTAAGTCTTAATGCTAAGACTTAACTTTAAGATGTACCATTAAGACTTAACCTTAAAGCGTAACCTTAAGATTTACACTCAATACTTAACCCTAAGACTTAACCCTATGATTTAAACTTAAGGTTAAACCTTAAGACAAAACTTGAAGACTTAATTCAAAGACTTATCCCTAAGACTCAACACTGAGACTTAAACCTAAGATTTAAGACTTAACCCTAAGACTTAGCCCCAAGACTTAAGTCTAAGACTTCAACTTATGAATTAAACTTTAGACTTAACCCTAAGACTCAAGCCATAAGACTTCACCTTAAGACTTAACCCGAAGACTTAACCTTTAAATTTAACCCTAAGACTGAACCCTAAAATATAACTTTTAAGACTTAACAATAAGACTGAACATTAAGACACAACCTTACGACTTCTACCCTGAGACCTAACCTTGAGACTTAACACTGAGATTTAAGCCTAAGACTGAACTTTAAGATGTAACATTCGGACTTAACCTTCAAACTTAACCCTAAGCCTCAACCTTAAGAAGCAACTTGAAGACTTAACCCTGAGAATGAACTCTAAGACTTCAACTTAATAATTAACGCTCAGATATAACCCTCAGACTTAAACTTGAGAAATAACCCTAAGACTTAACCTTAATATTTAACTTGAAGATGTAACCTTAAGGCTTAACCCTAAACTTAACCCTAAGAGTTAACCTTAAGTGTTGACCTTACAGATTTAACCCTAAGAGTTAACCTTAGGACTGAAACGTTAAGACTTAACCCTAAGACTTATCCCCAAGACTTAACTCTAAAGAGTTAACCCTAAGACTTCAACTTGTGATTTAAACTTTAGACTGAACGCTAAGACTTAAAATTACGATTTAACATTAAGATTTAACCATAAGACTTAACCCTAAGACTTCAGGTTAAGTTTTAACCTTAAGACTCAACCCTGAGACTTAGTCGTGAAATTTATCCATAAGACTTATCCCTAAAACTGAAAACTGAGACTTAAACCTAAGATTTAACCTGAAGACTTAACCCTAAAACGTAGCCCTGAGACTTATCCTTGAGCTTTAACCTTGATACTTAATCCTGAGACTTAGCCCTAAGACTTATCCCCAAGACATAACTCTAAGGCTTAACCCTAAGACTTAACCTTAAGGCTCAACCTTAAGACTTAACATTAAGACTTAACCCTGAGACTTAACCATAAGACTTATCCTCAAGATTGTACTCTAAGACTTAACCCTAAGACTTAAGATGAAGACTTAACCCTAAGACTCAATCTATGAGATGTAAACTTAAGACTTAACCTTTAGGAATTAACCCTGACACTTAACCTTAAGGCTTAACCCTAAGACTTAAGCTTAAGGTTTAAACTTAAGACTTATCCCTAAGACATAATCCTGAGACTTAACCCTAAGACTTAACCTCAAGTTTAACTTCAAAACTTAACCCTAAGACTGAATCCTAAGACACAACTTGACCACGTAACCCTGAGACTTAACCTTGAGACTTTACCTTGAAATTTAACCCTGGGATTTAACCCTAAGTCTTAATGCTAAGACTTAACTTTAAGATGTACCATTAAGACTTAACCTTAAAGCGTAACCTTAAGATTTACACTCAATACTTAACCCTAAGACTTAACCCTATGATTTAAACTTAAGGTTAAACCTTAAGACAAAACTTGAAGACTTAATTCAAAGACTTATCCCTAAGACTTAACCCTGAGACTTAACCATAAGATTTATCCTCAAGATTGTACTCTAAGACTTAACCCTAAGACTTAAGATGAAGACTTAACCCTAAGACTCAATCTATGAGATGTAAACTTAAGACTTAATTAACCCTAAGGCTCAATCTATGAGATGTAAACTTAAGATTTAACCTTTAGGAATTAACCCTGACACTTAACCTTAAGGCTTAACCCTAAGACTTAAGCTTAAGGTTTAAACTTAAGACTTATCCCTAAGACATAATCCTGAGACTTAACCCTAAGACTTAACCTCAAGTTTAACTTCAAAACTTAACCCTAAGACTGAATCCTAAGACACAACTTGACCACGTAACCCTGAGACTTAACCTTGAGACTTTACCTTGAAATTTAACCCTGGGATTTAACCCTAAGTCTTAATGCTAAGACTTAACTTTAAGATGTACCATTAAGACTTAACCTTGAAGCGTAACCTTAAGATTTACACTCAATACTTAACCCTAAGACTTAACCCTATGATTTAAACTTAAGGTTAAACCTTAAGACAAAACTTGAAGACTTAATTCAAAGACTTATCCCTAAGACTCAACACTGAGACTTAAACCTAAGATTTAAGACTTAACCCTAAGACTTAGCCCCAAGACTTAAGTCTAAGACTTCAACTTATGAATTAAACTTTAGACTTAACCCTAAGACTCAAGCCATAAGACTTCACCTTAAGACTTAACCCGAAGACTTAACCTTAAAATTTAACCCTAAGACTGAACCCTAAAATATAACTTTTAAGACTTAACAATAAGACTGAACATTAAGACACAACCTTACGACTTCTACCCTGAGACCTAACCTTGAGACTTAACACTGAGATTTAAGCCTAAGACTGAACTTTAAGATGTAACATTCGGACTTAACCTTCAAACTTAACCCTAAGCCTCAACCTTAAGAAGCAACTTGAAGACTTAACCCTGAGAATGAACTCTAAGACTTCAACTTAATAATTAACGCTCAGATATAACCCTCAGACTTAAACTTGAGAAATAACCCTAAGACTTAACCTTAATATTTAACTTGAAGATGTAACCTTAAGGCTTAACCCTAAACTTAACCCTAAGAGTTAACCTTAAGTGTTGACCTTACAGATTTAACCCTAAGAGTTAACCTTAGGACTGAAACGTTAAGACTTAACCCTAAGACTTATCCCCAAGACTTAACTCTAAAGAGTTAACCCTAAGACTTCAACTTGTGATTTAAACTTTAGACTGAACGCTAAGACTTAAAATTACGATTTAACATTAAGATTTAACCATAAGACTTAACCCTAAGACTTCAGGTTAAGTTTTAACCTTAAGACTCAACCCTGAGACTTAGTCGTGAAATTTATCCATAAGACTTATCCCTAAAACTGAAAACTGAGACTTAAACCTAAGATTTAACCTGAAGACTTAACCCTAAAACGTAGCCCTGAGACTTATCCTTGAGCTTTAACCTTGATACTTAATCCTGAGACTTAGCCCTAAGACTTATCCCCAAGACATGACTCTAAGGCTTAACCCAGAGACTTAACCTTAAGGCTCAACCTTAAGACTTAACATTAAGACTTAACCCTGAGACTTAACCATAAGATTTATCCTCAAGATTGTACTCTAAGACTTAACCCTAAGACTTAAGATGAAGACTTAACCCTAAGACTCAATCTATGAGATGTAAACTTAAGACTTAATTAACCCTAAGGCTCAATCTATGAGATGTAAACTTAAGACTTAACCTTTAGGAATTAACCCTGACACTTAACCTTAAGGCTTAACCCTAAGACTTAAGCTTAAGGTTTAAACTTAAGACTTATCCCTAAGACATAATCCTGAGACTTAACCCTAAGACTTAACCTCAAGTTTAACTTCAAAACTTAACCCTAAGACTGAATCCTAAGACACAACTTGACCACGTAACCCTGAGACTTAACCTTGAGACTTTACCTTGAAATTTAACCCTGGGATTTAACCCTAAGTCTTAATGCTAAGACTTAACTTTAAGATGTACCATTAAGACTTAACCTTAAAGCGTAACCTTAAGATTTACACTCAATACTTAACCCTAAGACTTAACCCTATGATTTAAACTTAAGGTTAAACCTTAAGACAAAACTTGAAGACTTAATTCAAAGACTTATCCCTAAGACTCAACACTGAGACTTAAACCTAAGATTTAAGACTTAACCCTAAGACTTAGCCCCAAGACTTAAGTCTAAGACTTCAACTTATGAATTAAACTTTAGACTTAACCCTAAGACTCAAGCCATAAGACTTCACCTTAAGACTTAACCCGAAGACTTAACCTTAAAATTTAACCCTAAGACTGAACCCTAAAATATAACTTTTAAGACTTAACAATAAGACTGAACATTAAGACACAACCTTACGACTTCTACCCTGAGACCTAACCTTGAGACTTAACACTGAGATTTAACCCTAAGACTGAACTTTAAGATGTAACATTCGGACTTAACCTTCAAACTTAACCCTAAGCCTCAACCTTAAGAAGTAACTTGAAGACTTAACCCTGAGAATGAACTCTAAGACTTCAACTTAATAATTAACGCTCAGATATAACCCTCAGACTTAAACTTAAGAAATAGCCCTAAGACTTAACCTTAATATTTAACTTGAAGATGTAACCTTAAGGCTTAACCCTAAACTTAACCCTAAGAGTTAACCTTAAGTGTTGACCTTACAGATTTAACCCTAAGAGTTAACCTTAGGACTGAAACGTTAAGACTTAACCCTAAGACTTATCCCCAAGACTTAACTCTAAAGAGTTAACCCTAAGACTTCAACTTGTGATTTCAACTTTAGACTGAACGCTAAGACTTAAAATTACGATTTAACATTAAGATTTAACCATAAGACTTAACCCTAAGACTTCAGGTTAAGTTTTAACCTTAAGACTCAACCCTGAGACTTAGTCGTGAAATTTATCCATAAGACTTATCCCTAAAACTGAAAACTGAGACTTAAACCTAAGATTTAACCTGAAGACTTAACCCTAAAACGTAGCCCTGAGACTTATCCTTGAGCTTTAACCTTGATACTTAATCCTGAGACTTAGCCCTAAGACTTATCCCCAAGACATAACTCTAAGGCTTAACCCTAAGACTTAACCTTAAGGCTCAACCTTAAGACTTAACGTTAAGACTTAACCCTGAGACTTAACCATAAGACTTATCCTCAAGATTGTACTCTAAGACTTAACCCTAAGACTTAAGATGAAGACTTAACCCTAAGACTCAATCTATGAGATGTAAACTTAAGACTTAACCTTTAGGAATTAACCCTGACACTTAACCTTAAGGCTTAACCCTAAGACTTAAGCTTAAGGTTTAAACTTAAGACTTATCCCTAAGACATAATCCTGAGACTTAACCCTAAGACTTAACCTCAAGTTTAACTTCAAAACTTAACCCTAAGACTGAATCCTAAGACACAACTTGACCACGCAACCCTGAGACTTAACCTTGAGACTTTACCTTGAAATTTAACCCTGGGATTTAACCCTAAGTCTTAATGCTAAGACTTAACTTTAAGATGTACCATTAAGACTTAACCTTAAAGCGTAACCTTAAGATTTACACTCAATACTTAACCCTAAGACTTAACCCTATGATTTAAACTTAAGGTTAAACCTTAAGACAAAACTTGAAGACTTAATTCAAAGACTTATCCCTAAGACTCAACACTGAGACTTAAACCTAAGATTTAAGACTTAACCCTAAGACTTAGCCCCAAGACTTAAGTCTAAGACTTCAACTTATGAATTAAACTTTAGACTTAACCCTAAGACTCAAGCCATAAGACTTCACCTTAAGACTTAACCCGAAGACTTAACCTTAAAATTTAACCCTAAGACTGAACCCTAAAATATAACTTTTAAGACTTAACAATAAGACTGAACATTAAGACACAACCTTACGACTTCTACCCTGAGACCTAACCTTGAGACTTAACACTGAGATTTAACCCTAAGACTGAACTTTAAGATGTAACATTCGGACTTAACCTTCAAACTTAACCCTAAGCCTCAACCTTAAGAAGCAACTTGAAGACTTAACCCTGAGAATGAACTCTAAGACTTCAACTTAATAATTAACGCTCAGATATAACCCTCAGACTTAAACTTGAGAAATAACCCTAAGACTTAACCTTAATATTTAACTTGAAGATGTAACCTTAAGGCTTAACCCTAAACTTAACCCTAAGAGTTAACCTTAAGTGTTGACCTTACAGATTTAACCCTAAGAGTTAACCTTAGGACTGAAACGTTAAGACTTAACCCTAAGACTTATCCCCAAGACTTAACTCTAAAGAGTTAACCCTAAGACTTCAACTTGTGATTTAAACTTTAGACTGAACGCTAAGACTTAAAATTACGATTTAACATTAAGATTTAACCATAAGACTTAACCCTAAGACTTCAGGTTAAGTTTTAACCTTAAGACTCAACCCTGAGACTTAGTCGTGAAATTTATCCATAAGACTTATCCCTAAAACTGAAAACTGAGACTTAAACCTAAGATTTAACCTGAAGACTTAACCCTAAAACGTAGCCCTGAGACTTATCCTTGAGCTTTAACCTTGATACTTAATCCTGAGACTTAGCCCTAAGACTTATCCCCAAGACATAACTCTAAGGCTTAACCCTAAGACTTAACCTTAAGGCTCAACCTTAAGACTTAACATTAAGACTTAACCCTGAGACTTAACCATAAGACTTATCCTCAAGATTGTACTCTAAGACTTAACCCTAAGACTTAAGATGAAGACTTAACCCTAAGACTCAATCTATGAGATGTAAACTTAAGACTTAACCTTTAGGAATTAACCCTGACACTTAACCTTAAGGCTTAACCCTAAGACTTAAGCTTAAGGTTTAAACTTAAGACTTATCCCTAAGACATAATCCTGAGACTTAACCCTAAGACTTAACCTCAAGTTTAACTTCAAAACTTAACCCTAAGACTGAATCCTAAGACACAACTTGACCACGTAACCCTGAGACTTAACCTTGAGACTTTACCTTGAAATTTAACCCTGGGATTTAACCCTAAGTCTTAATGCTAAGACTTAACTTTAAGATGTACCATTAAGACTTAACCTTAAAGCGTAACCTTAAGATTTACACTCAATACTTAACCCTAAGACTTAACCCTATGATTTAAACTTAAGGTTAAACCTTAAGACAAAACTTGAAGACTTAATTCAAAGACTTATCCCTAAGACTTAACCCTGAGACTTAACCATAAGATTTATCCTCAAGATTGTACTCTAAGACTTAACCCTAAGACTTAAGATGAAGACTTAACCCTAAGACTCAATCTATGAGATGTAAACTTAAGACTTAATTAACCCTAAGGCTCAATCTATGAGATGTAAACTTAAGACTTAACCTTTAGGAATTAACCCTGACACTTAACCTTAAGGCTTAACCCTAAGACTTA
This sequence comes from Falco punctatus, assembly GCF_963210335.1. Lineage (NCBI taxonomy): Eukaryota > Metazoa > Chordata > Aves > Falconiformes > Falconidae > Falco > Falco punctatus. The sequence continues at coordinate 465,921 of NW_027660253.1, forward strand.
AGCTTAAGGTTTAAACTTAAGACTTATCCCTAAGACATAATCCTGAGACTTAACCCTAAGACTTAACCTCAAGTTTAACTTCAAAACTTAACCCTAAGACTGAATCCTAAGACACAACTTGACCACGTAACCCTGAGACTTAACCTTGAGACTTTACCTTGAAATTTAACCCTGGGATTTAACCCTAAGTCTTAATGCTAAGACTTAACTTTAAGATGTACCATTAAGACTTAACCTTGAAGCGTAACCTTAAGATTTACACTCAATACTTAACCCTAAGACTTAACCCTATGATTTAAACTTAAGGTTAAACCTTAAGACAAAACTTGAAGACTTAATTCAAAGACTTATCCCTAAGACTCAACACTGAGACTTAAACCTAAGATTTAAGACTTAACCCTAAGACTTAGCCCCAAGACTTAAGTCTAAGACTTCAACTTATGAATTAAACTTTAGACTTAACCCTAAGACTCAAGCCATAAGACTTCACCTTAAGACTTAACCCGAAGACTTAACCTTAAAATTTAACCCTAAGACTGAACCCTAAAATATAACTTTTAAGACTTAACAATAAGACTGAACATTAAGACACAACCTTACGACTTCTACCCTGAGACCTAACCTTGAGACTTAACACTGAGATTTAACCCTAAGACTTAACTTTAAGATGTAACATTCGGACTTAACCTTCAAACTTAACCCTAAGCCTCAACCTTAAGAAGCAACTTGAAGACTTAACCCTGAGAATGAACTCTAAGACTTCAACTTAATAATTAACGCTCAGATATAACCCTCAGACTTAAACTTGAGAAATAACCCTAAGACTTAACCTTAATATTTAACTTGAAGATGTAACCTTAAGGCTTAACCCTAAACTTAACCCTAAGAGTTAACCTTAAGTGTTGACCTTACAGATTTAACCCTAAGAGTTAACCTTAGGACTGAAACGTTAAGACTTAACCCTAAGACTTATCCCCAAGACTTAACTCTAAAGAGTTAACCCTAAGACTTCAACTTGTGATTTAAACTTTAGACTGAACGCTAAGACTTAAAATTACGATTTAACATTAAGATTTAACCATAAGACTTAACCCTAAGACTTCAGGTTAAGTTTTAACCTTAAGACTCAACCCTGAGACTTACTCGTGAAATTTATCCATAAGACTTATCCCTAAAACTGAAAACTGAGACTTAAACCTAAGATTTAACCTGAAGACTTAACCCTAAAACGTAGCCCTGAGACTTATCCTTGAGCTTTAACCTTGATACTTAATCCTGAGACTTAGCCCTAAGACTTATCCCCAAGACATGACTCTAAGGCTTAACCCAGAGACTTAACCTTAAGGCTCAACCTTAAGACTTAACATTAAGACTTAACCCTGAGACTTAACCATAAGACTTATCCTCAAGATTGTACTCTAAGACTTAACCCTAAGACTTAAGATGAAGACTTAACCCTAAGACGCAATCTATGAGATGTAAACTTAAGACTTAATTAACCCTAAGGCTCAATCTATGAGATGTAAACTTAAGACTTAACCTTTAGGAATTAACCCTGACACTTAACCTTAAGGCTTAACCCTAAGACTTAAGCTTAAGGTTTAAACTTAAGACTTCACATTAAGACTTATCCCTAAGACATAATCCTGAGACTTAACCCTAAGACTTAACCTCAAGTTTAACTTCAAAACTTAACCCTAAGACTGAATCCTAAGACACAACTTGACCACGTAACCCTGAGACTTAACCTTGAGACTTTACCTTGAAATTTAACCCTGGGATTTAACCCTAAGTCTTAATGCTAAGACTTAACTTTAAGATGTACCATTAAGACTTAACCTTAAAGCGTAACCTTAAGATTTACACTCAATACTTAACCCTAAGACTTAACCCTATGACTTAAACTTAAGGTTAAACCTTAAGACAAAACTTGAAGACTTAATTCAAAGACTTATCCCTAAGACTTAACCCTGAGACTTAACCATAAGATTTATCCTCAAGATTGTACTCTAAGACTTAACCCTAAGACTTAAGATGAAGACTTAACCCTAAGACTCAATCTATGAGATGTAAACTTAAGACTTAATTAACCCTAAGGCTCAATCTATGAGATGTAAACTTAAGACTTAACCTTTAGGAATTAACCCTGACACTTAACCTTAAGGCTTAACCCTAAGACTTAAGCTTAAGGTTTAAACTTAAGACTTATCCCTAAGACATAATCCTGAGACTTAACCCTAAGACTTAACCTCAAGTTTAACTTCAAAACTTAACCCTAAGACTGAATCCTAAGACACAACTTGACCACGTAACCCTGAGACTTAACCTTGAGACTTTACCTTGAAATTTAACCCTGGGATTTAACCCTAAGTCTTAATGCTAAGACTTAACTTTAAGATGTACCATTAAGACTTAACCTTGAAGCGTAACCTTAAGATTTACACTCAATACTTAACCCTAAGACTTAACCCTATCATTTAAACTTAAGGTTAAACCTTAAGACAAAACTTGAAGACTTAATTCAAAGACTTATCCCTAAGACTCAACACTGAGACTTAAACCTAAGATTTAAGACTTAACCCTAAGACTTAGCCCCAAGACTTAAGTCTAAGACTTCAACTTATGAATTAAACTTTAGACTTAACCCTAAGACTCAAGCCATAAGACTTCACCTTAAGACTTAACCCGAAGACTTAACCTTAAAATTTAACCCTAAGACTGAACCCTAAAATATAACTTTTAAGACTTAACAATAAGACTGAACATTAAGACACAACCTTACGACTTCTACCCTGAGACCTAACCTTGAGACTTAACACTGAGATTTAACCCTAAGACTTAACTTTAAGATGTAACATTCGGACTTAACCTTCAAACTTAACCCTAAGCCTCAACCTTAAGAAGCAACTTGAAGACTTAACCCTGAGAATGAACTCTAAGACTTCAACTTAATAATTAACGCTCAGATATAACCCTCAGACTTAAACTTGAGAAATAACCCTAAGACTTAACCTTAATATTTAACTTGAAGATGTAACCTTAAGGCTTAACCCTAAACTTAACCCTAAGAGTTAACCTTAAGTGTTGACCTTACAGATTTAACCCTAAGAGTTAACCTTAGGACTGAAACGTTAAGACTTAACCCTAAGACTTATCCCCAAGACTTAACTCTAAAGAGTTAACCCTAAGACTTCAACTTGTGATTTAAACTTTAGACTGAACGCTAAGACTTAAAATTACGATTTAACATTAAGATTTAACCATAAGACTTAACCCTAAGACTTCAGGTTAAGTTTTAACCTTAAGACTCAACCCTGAGACTTAGTCGTGAAATTTATCCATAAGACTTATCCCTAAAACTGAAAACTGAGACTTAAACCTAAGATTTAACCTGAAGACTTAACCCTAAAACGTAGCCCTGAGACTTATCCTTGAGCTTTAACCTTGATACTTAATCCTGAGACTTAGCCCTAAGACTTATCCCCAAGACATGACTCTAAGGCTTAACCCAGAGACTTAACCTTAAGGCTCAACCTTAAGACTTAACATTAAGACTTAACCCTGAGACTTAACCATAAGATTTATCCTCAAGATTGTACTCTAAGACTTAACCCTAAGACTTAAGATGAAGACTTAACCCTAAGACTCAATCTATGAGATGTAAACTTAAGACTTAATTAACCCTAAGGCTCAATCTATGAGATGTAAACTTAAGACTTAACCTTTAGGAATTAACCCTGACACTTAACCTTAAGGCTTAACCCTAAGACTTAAGCTTAAGGTTTAAACTTAAGACTTATCCCTAAGACATAATCCTGAGACTTAACCCTAAGACTTAACCTCAAGTTTAACTTCAAAACTTAACCCTAAGACTGAATCCTAAGACACAACTTGACCACGTAACCCTGAGACTTAACCTTGAGACTTTACCTTGAAATTTAACCCTGGGATTTAACCCTAAGTCTTAATGCTAAGACTTAACTTTAAGATGTACCATTAAGACTTAACCTTAAAGCGTAACCTTAAGATTTACACTCAATACTTAACCCTAAGACTTAACCCTATGATTTAAACTTAAGGTTAAACCTTAAGACAAAACTTGAAGACTTAATTCAAAGACTTATCCCTAAGACTCAACACTGAGACTTAAACCTAAGATTTAAGACTTAACCCTAAGACTTAGCCCCAAGACTTAAGTCTAAGACTTCAAGTTATGAATTAAACTTTAGACTTAACCCTAAGACTCAAGCCATAAGACTTCACCTTAAGACTTAACCCGAAGACTTAACCTTAAAATTTAACCCTAAGACTGAACCCTAAAATATAACTTTTAAGACTTAACAATAAGACTGAACATTAAGACACAACCTTACGACTTCTACCCTGAGACCTAACCTTGAGACTTAACACTGAGATTTAACCCTAAGACTTAACTTTAAGATGTAACATTCGGACTTAACCTTCAAACTTAACCCTAAGCCTCAACCTTAAGAAGCAACTTGAAGACTTAACCCTGAGAATGAACTCTAAGACTTCAACTTAATAATTAACGCTCAGATATAACCCTCAGACTTAAACTTGAGAAATAACCCTAAGACTTAACCTTAATATTTAACTTGAAGATGTAACCTTAAGGCTTAACCCTAAACTTAACCCTAAGAGTTAACCTTAAGTGTTGACCTTACAGATTTAACCCTAAGAGTTAACCTTAGGACTGAAACGTTAAGACTTAACCCTAAGACTTATCCCCAAGACTTAACTCTAAAGAGTTAACCCTAAGACTTCAACTTGTGATTTAAACTTTAGACTGAACGCTAAGACTTAAAATTACGATTTAACATTAAGATTTAACCATAAGACTTAACCCTAAGACTTCAGGTTAAGTTTTAACCTTAAGACTCAACCCTGAGACTTAGTCGTGAAATTTATCCATAAGACTTATCCCTAAAACTGAAAACTGAGACTTAAACCTAAGATTTAACCTGAAGACTTAACCCTAAAACGTAGCCCTGAGACTTATCCTTGAGCTTTAACCTTGATACTTAATCCTGAGACTTAGCCCTAAGACTTATCCCCAAGACATGACTCTAAGGCTTAACCCAGAGACTTAACCTTAAGGCTCAACCTTAAGACTTAACATTAAGACTTAACCCTGAGACTTAACCATAAGATTTATCCTCAAGATTGTACTCTAAGACTTAACCCTAAGACTTAAGATGAAGACTTAACCCTAAGACTCAATCTATGAGATGTAAACTTAAGACTTAATTAACCCTAAGGCTCAATCTATGAGATGTAAACTTAAGACTTAACCTTTAGGAATTAACCCTGACACTTAACCTTAAGGCTTAACCCTAAGACTTAAGCTTAAGGTTTAAACTTAAGACTTATCCCTAAGACATAATCCTGAGACTTAACCCTAAGACTTAACCTCAAGTTTAACTTCAAAACTTAACCCTAAGACTGAATCCTAAGACACAACTTGACCACGTAACCCTGAGACTTAACCTTGAGACTTTACCTTGAAATTTAACCCTGGGATTTAACCCTAAGTCTTAATGCTAAGACTTAACTTTAAGATGTACCATTAAGACTTAACCTTAAAGCGTAACCTTAAGATTTACACTCAATACTTAACCCTAAGACTTAACCCTATGACTTAAACTTAAGGTTAAACCTTAAGACAAAACTTGAAGACTTAATTCAAAGACTTATCCCTAAGACTTAACCCTGAGACTTAACCATAAGATTTATCCTCAAGATTGTACTCTAAGACTTAACCCTAAGACTTAAGATGAAGACTTAACCCTAAGACTCAATCTATGAGATGTAAACTTAAGACTTAATTAACCCTAAGGCTCAATCTATGAGATGTAAACTTAAGACTTAACCTTTAGGAATTAACCCTGACACTTAACCTTAAGGCTTAACCCTAAGACTTAAGCTTAAGGTTTAAACTTAAGACTTATCCCTAAGACATAATCCTGAGACTTAACCCTAAGACTTAACCTCAAGTTTAACTTCAAAACTTAACCCTAAGACTGAATCCTAAGACACAACTTGACCACGTAACCCTGAGACTTAACCTTGAGACTTTACCTTGAAATTTAACCCTGGGATTTAACCCTAAGTCTTAATGCTAAGACTTAACTTTAAGATGTACCATTAAGACTTAACCTTGAAGCGTAACCTTAAGATTTACACTCAATACTTAACCCTATCATTTAAACTTAAGGTTAAACCTTAAGACAAAACTTGAAGACTTAATTCAAAGACTTATCCCTAAGACTCAACACTGAGACTTAAACCTAAGATTTAAGACTTAACCCTAAGACTTAGCCCCAAGACTTAAGTCTAAGACTTCAACTTATGAATTAAACTTTAGACTTAACCCTAAGACTCAAGCCATAAGACTTCACCTTAAGACTTAACCCGAAGACTTAACCTTAAAATTTAACCCTAAGACTGAACCCTAAAATATAACTTTTAAGACTTAACAATAAGACTGAACATTAAGACACAACCTTACGACTTCTACCCTGAGACCTAACCTTGAGACTTAACACTGAGATTTAACCCTAAGACTTAACTTTAAGATGTAACATTCGGACTTAACCTTCAAACTTAACCCTAAGCCTCAACCTTAAGAAGCAACTTGAAGACTTAACCCTGAGAATGAACTCTAAGACTTCAACTTAATAATTAACGCTCAGATATAACCCTCAGACTTAAACTTGAGAAATAACCCTAAGACTTAACCTTAATATTTAACTTGAAGATGTAACCTTAAGGCTTAACCCTAAACTTAACCCTAAGAGTTAACCTTAAGTGTTGACCTTACAGATTTAACCCTAAGAGTTAACCTTAGGACTGAAACGTTAAGACTTAACCCTAAGACTTATCCCCAAGACTTAACTCTAAAGAGTTAACCCTAAGACTTCAACTTGTGATTTAAACTTTAGACTGAACGCTAAGACTTAAAATTACGATTTAACATTAAGATTTAACCATAAGACTTAACCCTAAGACTTCAGGTTAAGTTTTAACCTTAAGACTCAACCCTGAGACTTAGTCGTGAAATTTATCCATAAGACTTATCCCTAAAACTGAAAACTGAGACTTAAACCTAAGATTTAACCTGAAGACTTAACCCTAAAACGTAGCCCTGAGACTTATCCTTGAGCTTTAACCTTGATACTTAATCCTGAGACTTAGCCCTAAGACTTATCCCCAAGACATGACTCTAAGGCTTAACCCAGAGACTTAACCTTAAGGCTCAACCTTAAGACTTAACATTAAGACTTAACCCTGAGACTTAACCATAAGATTTATCCTCAAGATTGTACTCTAAGACTTAACCCTAAGACTTAAGATGAAGACTTAACCCTAAGACTCAATCTATGAGATGTAAACTTAAGACTTAATTAACCCTAAGGCTCAATCTATGAGATGTAAACTTAAGACTTAACCTTTAGGAATTAACCCTGACACTTAACCTTAAGGCTTAACCCTAAGACTTAAGCTTAAGGTTTAAACTTAAGACTTATCCCTAAGACATAATCCTGAGACTTAACCCTAAGACTTAACCTCAAGTTTAACTTCAAAACTTAACCCTAAGACTGAATCCTAAGACACAACTTGACCACGTAACCCTGAGACTTAACCTTGAGACTTTACCTTGAAATTTAACCCTGGGATTTAACCCTAAGTCTTAATGCTAAGACTTAACTTTAAGATGTACCATTAAGACTTAACCTTAAAGCGTAACCTTAAGATTTACACTCAATACTTAACCCTAAGACTTAACCCTATGATTTAAACTTAAGGTTAAACCTTAAGACAAAACTTGAAGACTTAATTCAAAGACTTATCCCTAAGACTCAACACTGAGACTTAAACCTAAGATTTAAGACTTAACCCTAAGACTTAGCCCCAAGACTTAAGTCTAAGACTTCAAGTTATGAATTAAACTTTAGACTTAACCCTAAGACTCAAGCCATAAGACTTCACCTTAAGACTTAACCCGAAGACTTAACCTTAAAATTTAACCCTAAGACTGAACCCTAAAATATAACTTTTAAGACTTAACAATAAGACTGAACATTAAGACACAACCTTACGACTTCTACCCTGAGACCTAACCTTGAGACTTAACACTGAGATTTAACCCTAAGACTTAACTTTAAGATGTAACATTCGGACTTAACCTTCAAACTTAACCCTAAGCCTCAACCTTAAGAAGCAACTTGAAGACTTAACCCTGAGAATGAACTCTAAGACTTCAACTTAATAATTAACGCTCAGATATAACCCTCAGACTTAAACTTAAGAAATAGCCCTAAGACTTAACCTTAATATTTAACTTGAAGATGTAACCTTAAGGCTTAACCCTAAGAGTTAACCTTAAGTGTTGACCTTACAGATTTAACCCTAAGAGTTAACCTTAGGACTGAAACGTTAAGACTTAACCCTAAGACTTATCCCCAAGACTTAACTCTAAAGAGTTAACCCTAAGACTTCAACTTGTGATTTAAACTTTAGACTGAACGCTAAGACTTAAAATTACGATTTAACATTAAGATTTAACCATAAGACTTAACCCTAAGACTTCAGGTTAAGTTTTAACCTTAAGACTCAACCCTGAGACTTAGTCGTGAAATTTATCCATAAGACTTATCCCTAAAACTGAAAACTGAGACTTAAACCTAAGATTTACCCTGAAGACTTAACCCTAAAACGTAGCCCTGAGACTTATCCTTGAGCTTTTAACCTTGATACTTAATCCTGAGACTTAGCCCTAAGACTTATCCCCAAGACATAACTCTAAGGCTTAACCCTAAGACTTAACCTTAAGGCTCAACCTTAAGACTTAACATTAAGACTTAACCCTGAGACTTAACCATAAGACTTATCCTCAAGATTGTACTCTAAGACTTAACCCTAAGACTTAAGATGAAGACTTAACCCTAAGACTCAATCTATGAGATGTAAACTTAAGACTTAACCTTTAGGAATTAACCCTGACACTTAACCTTAAGGCTTAACCCTAAGACTTAAGCTTAAGGTTTAAACTTAAGACTTATCCCTAAGACATAATCCTGAGACTTAACCCTAAGACTTAACCTCAAGTTTAACTTCAAAACTTAACCCTAAGACTGAATCCTAAGACACAACTTGACCACGTAACCCTGAGACTTAACCTTGAGACTTTACCTTGAAATGTAACCCTGGGATTTAACCCTAAGTCTTAATGCTAAGACTTAACTTTAAGATGTACCATTAAGACTTAACCTTAAAGCGTAACCTTAAGATTTACACTCAATACTTAACCCTAAGACTTAACCCTATGATTTAAACTTAAGGTTAAACCTTAAGACAAAACTTGAAGACTTAATTCAAAGACTTATCCCTAAGACTCAACACTGAGACTTAAACCTAAGATTTAAGACTTAACCCTAAGACTTAGCCCCAAGACTTAAGTCTAAGACTTAAACTTATGAATTAAACTTTAGACTTAACCCTAAGACTCAAGCCATAAGACTTCACCTTAAGACTTAACCCGAAGACTTAACCTTAAAATTTAACCCTAAGACTGAACCCTAAAATATAACTTTTAAGACTTAACAATAAGACTGAACATTAAGACACAACCTTACGACTTCTACCCTGAGACCTAACCTTGAGACTTAACACTGAGATTTAACCCTAAGACTTAACTTTAAGATGTAACATTCGGACTTAACCTTCAAACTTAACCCTAAGCCTCAACCTTAAGAAGTAACTTGAAGACTTAACCCTGAGAATGAACTCTAAGACTTCAACTTAATAATTAACGCTCAGATATAACCCTCAGACTTAAACTTGAGAAATAACCCTAAGACTTAACCTTAATATTTAACTTGAAGATGTAACCTTAAGGCTTAACCCTAAACTTAACCCTAAGAGTTAACCTTAAGTGTTGACCTTACAGATTTAACCCTAAGAGTTAACCTTAGGACTGAAACGTTAAGACTTAACCCTAAGACTTATCCCCAAGACTTAACTCTAAAGAGTTAACCCTAAGACTTCAACTTGTGATTTAAACTTTAGACTGAACGCTAAGACTTAAAATTACGATTTAACATTAAGATTTAACCATAAGACTTAACCCTAAGACTTCAGGTTAAGTTTTAACCTTAAGACTCAACCCTGAGACTTAGTCGTGAAATTTATCCATAAGACTTATCCCTAAAACTGAAAACTGAGACTTAAACCTAAGATTTAACCTGAAGACTTAACCCTAAAACGTAGCCCTGAGACTTATCCTTGAGCTTTAACCTTGATACTTAATCCTGAGACTTAGCCCTAAGACTTATCCCCAAGACATAACTCTAAGGCTTAACCCTAAGACTTAACCTTAAGGCTCAACCTTAAGACTTAACATTAAGACTTAACCCTGAGACTTAACCATAAGACTTATCCTCAAGATTGTACTCTAAGACTTAACCCTAAGACTTAAGATGAAGACTTAACCCTAAGACTCAATCTATGAGATGTAAACTTAAGACTTAACCTTTAGGAATTAACCCTGACACTTAACCTTAAGGCTTAACCCTAAGACTTAAGCTTAAGGTTTAAACTTAAGACTTATCCCTAAGACATAATCCTGAGACTTAACCCTAAGACTTAACCTCAAGTTTAACTTCAAAACTTAACCCTAAGACTGAATCCTAAGACACAACTTGACCACGTAACCCTGAGACTTAACCTTGAGACTTTACCTTGAAATTTAACCCTGGGATTTAACCCTAAGTCTTAATGCTAAGACTTAACTTTAAGATGTACCATTAAGACTTAACCTTAAAGCGTAACCTTAAGATTTACACTCAATACTTAACCCTATCATTTAAACTTAAGGTTAAACCTTAAGACAAAACTTGAAGACTTAATTCAAAGACTTATCCCTAAGACTCAACACTGAGACTTAAGCCTAAGATTTAAGACTTAACCCTAAGACTTAGCCCCAAGACTTAAGTCTAAGACTTCAACTTATGAATTAAAATTTAGACTTAACCCTAAGACTCAAGCCATAAGACTTCACCTTAAGACTTAACCCGAAGACTTAACCTTAAAATTTAACCCTAAGACTGAACCCTAAAATATAACTTTTAAGACTTAACAATAAGACTGAACATTAAGACACAACCTTACGACTTCTACCCTGAGACCTAACCTTGAGACTTAACACTGAGATTTAACCCTAAGACTTAACTTTAAGATGTAACATTCGGACTTAACCTTCAAACTTAACCCTAAGCCTCAACCTTAAGAAGCAACTTGAAGACTTAACCCTGAGAATGAACTCTAAGACTTCAACTTAATAATTAACGCTCAGATATAACCCTCAGACTTAAACTTAAGAAATAGCCCTAAGACTTAACCTTAATATTTAACTTGAAGATGTAACCTTAAGGCTTAACCCTAAACTTAACCCTAAGAGTTAACCTTAAGTGTTGACCTTACAGATTTAACCCTAAGAGTTAACCTTAGGACTGAAACGTTAAGACTTAACCCTAAGACTTATCCCCAAGACTTAACTCTAAAGAGTTAACCCTAAGACTTCAACTTGTGATTTAAACTTTAGACTGAACGCTAAGACTTAAAATTACGATTTAACATTAAGATTTAACCATAAGACTTAACCCTAAGACTTCAGGTTAAGTTTTAACCTTAAGACTCAACCCTGAGACTTAGTCGTGAAATTTATCCATAAGACTTATCCCTAAAACTGAAAACTGAGACTTAAACCTAAGATTTAACCTGAAGACTTAACCCTAAAACGTAGCCCTGAGACTTATCCTTGAGCTTTAACCTTGATACTTAATCCTGAGACTTAGCCCTAAGACTTATCCCCAAGACATGACTCTAAGGCTTAACCCTAAGACTTAACCTTAAGGCTCAACCTTAAGACTTAACATTAAGACTTAACCCTGAGACTTAACCATAAGACTTATCCTCAAGATTGTACTCTAAGACTTAACCCTAAGACTTAAGATGAAGACTTAACCCTAAGACGCAATCTATGAGATGTAAACTTAAGACTTAACCTTTAGGAATTAACCCTGACACTTAACCTTAAGGCTTAACCCGAAGACTTAAGCTTAAGGTTTAAACTTAAGACTTATCCCTAAGACATAATCCTGAGACTTAACCCTAAGACTTAACCTCAAGTTTAACTTCAAATCTTAACCCTAAGACTGAATCCTAAGACACAACTTGACCACGTAACCCTGAGACTTAACCTTGAGACTTTACCTTGAAATTTAACCCTGGGATTTAACCCTAAGTCTTAATGCTAAGACTTAACTTTAAGATGTACCATTAAGACTTAACCTTGAAGCGTAACCTTAAGATTTACACTCAATACTTAACCCTAAGACTTAACCCTATGATTTAAACTTAAGGTTAAACCTTAAGACAAAACTTGAAGACTTAATTCAAAGACTTATCCCTAAGACTCAACACTGAGACTTAAACCTAAGATTTAAGACTTAACCCTAAGACTTAGCCCCAAGACTTAAGTCTAAGACTTCAACTTATGAATTAAACTTTAGACTTAACCCTAAGACTCAAGCCATAAGACTTCACCTTAAGACTTAACCCGAAGACTTAACCTTAAAATTTAACCCTAAGACTGAACCCTAAAATATAACTTTTAAGACTTAACAATAAGACTGAACATTAAGACACAACCTTACGACTTCTACCCTGAGACCTAACCTTGAGACTTAACACTGAGATTTAACCCTAAGACTGAACTTTAAGATGTAACATTCGGACTTAACCTTCAAACTTAACCCTAAGCCTCAACCTTAAGAAGCAACTTGAAGACTTAACCCTGAGAATGAACTCTAAGACTTCAACTTAATAATTAACGCTCAGATATAACCCTCAGACTTAAACTTGAGAAATAACCCTAAGACTTAACCTTAATATTTAACTTGAAGATGTAACCTTAAGGCTTAACCCTAAACTTAACCCTAAGAGTTAACCTTAAGTGTTGACCTTACAGATTTAACCCTAAGAGTTAACCTTAGGACTGAAACGTTAAGACTTAACCCTAAGACTTATCCCCAAGACTTAACTCTAAAGAGTTAACCCTAAGACTTCAACTTGTGATTTAAACTTTAGACTGAACGCTAAGACTTAAAATTACGATTTAACATTAAGATTTAACCATAAGACTTAACCCTAAGACTTCAGGTTAAGTTTTAACCTTAAGACTCAACCCTGAGACTTAGTCGTGAAATTTATCCATAAGACTTATCCCTAAAACTGAAAACTGAGACTTAAACCTAAGATTTAACCTGAAGACTTAACCCTAAAACGTAGCCCTGAGACTTATCCTTGAGCTTTAACCTTGATACTTAATCCTGAGACTTAGCCCTAAGACTTATCCCCAAGACATGACTCTAAGGCTTAACCCTAAGACTTAACCTTAAGGCTCAACCTTAAGACTTAACATTAAGACTTAACCCTGAGACTTAACCATAAGACTTATCCTCAAGATTGTACTCTAAGACTTAACCCTAAGACTTAAGATGAAGACTTAACCCTAAGACGCAATCTATGAGATGTAAACTTAAGACTTAACCTTTAGGAATTAACCCTGACACTTAACCTTAAGGCTTAACCCGAAGACTTAAGCTTAAGGTTTAAACTTAAGACTTATCCCTAAGACATAATCCTGAGACTTAACCCTAAGACTTAACCTCAAGTTTAACTTCAAATCTTAACCCTAAGACTGAATCCTAAGACACAACTTGACCACGTAACCCTGAGACTTAACCTTGAGACTTTACCTTGAAATTTAACCCTGGGATTTAACCCTAAGTCTTAATGCTAAGACTTAACTTTAAGATGTACCATTAAGACTTAACCTTGAAGCGTAACCTTAAGATTTACACTCAATACTTAACCCTAAGACTTAACCCTATGATTTAAACTTAAGGTTAAACCTTAAGACAAAACTTGAAGACTTAATTCAAAGACTTATCCCTAAGACTCAACACTGAGACTTAAACCTAAGATTTAAGACTTAACCCTAAGACTTAGCCCCAAGACTTAAGTCTAAGACTTCAACTTATGAATTAAACTTTAGACTTAACCCTAAGACTCAAGCCATAAGACTTCACCTTAAGACTTAACCCGAAGACTTAACCTTAAAATTTAACCCTAAGACTGAACCCTAAAATATAACTTTTAAGACTTAACAATAAGACTGAACATTAAGACACAACCTTACGACTTCTACCCTGAGACCTAACCTTGAGACTTAACACTGAGATTTAACCCTAAGACTGAACTTTAAGATGTAACATTCGGACTTAACCTTCAAACTTAACCCTAAGCCTCAACCTTAAGAAGCAACTTGAAGACTTAACCCTGAGAATGAACTCTAAGACTTCAACTTAATAATTAACGCTCAGATATAACCCTCAGACTTAAACTTGAGAAATAACCCTAAGACTTAACCTTAATATTTAACTTGAAGATGTAACCTTAAGGCTTAACCCTAAACTTAACCCTAAGAGTTAACCTTAAGTGTTGACCTTACAGATTTAACCCTAAGAGTTAACCTTAGGACTGAAACGTTAAGACTTAACCCTAAGACTTATCCCCAAGACTTAACTCTAAAGAGTTAACCCTAAGACTTCAACTTGTGATTTAAACTTTAGACTGAACGCTAAGACTTAAAATTACGATTTAACATTAAGATTTAACCATAAGACTTAACCCTAAGACTTCAGGTTAAGTTTTAACCTTAAGACTCAACCCTGAGACTTAGTCGTGAAATTTATCCATAAGACTTATCCCTAAAACTGAAAACTGAGACTTAAACCTAAGATTTAACCTGAAGACTTAACCCTAAAACGTAGCCCTGAGACTTATCCTTGAGCTTTAACCTTGATACTTAATCCTGAGACTTAGCCCTAAGACTTATCCCCAAGACATAACTCTAAGGCTTAACCCTAAGACTTAACCTTAAGGCTCAACCTTAAGACTTAACATTAAGACTTAACCCTGAGACTTAACCATAAGATTTATCCTCAAGATTGTACTCTGAGACTTAACCCTAAGACTTAAGATGAAGACTTAACCCTAAGACTCAGTCTATGAGATGTAAACCTAAGACTTAATTAACCCTAAGACTCAATCTATGAGATGTAAACTTAAGACTTAACCTTTAGGAATTAACCCTGACACTTAACCTTAAGGCTTAACCCTAAGACTTAAGCTTAAGGTTTAAACTTAAGACTTATCCCTAAGACATAATCCTGAGACTTAACCCTAAGACTTAACCTCAAGTTTAACTTCAAAACTTAACCCTAAGACTGAATCCTAAGACACAACTTGACCACGTAACTCTGAGACATAACCTTGAGACTTTACCTTGAAATTTAACCCTGGGATTTAACCCTAAGTCTTAATGCTAAGACTTAACTTTAAGATGTACCATATAAGACTTAACCTTGAAGCGTAACCTTAAGATTTACACTCAATACTTAACCCTAAGACTTAACCCTATGATTTAAACTTAAGGTTAAACCTTAAGACAAAACTTGAAGACTTAATTCAAAGACTTATCCCTAAGACTCAACACTGAGACTTAAACCTAAGATTTAAGACTTAACCCTAAGACTTAGCCCCAAGACTTAAGTCTAAGACTTCAAGTTATGAATTAAACTTTAGACTTAACCCTAAGACTCAAGCCATAAGACTTCACCTTAAGACTTAACCCGAAGACTTAACCTTAAAATTTAACCCTAAGACTGAACCCTAAAATATAACTTTTAAGACTTAACAATAAGACTGAACATTAAGACACAACCTTACGACTTCTACCCTGAGACCTAACCTTGAGACTTAACACTGAGATTTAAGCCTAAGACTGAACTTTAAGATGTAACATTCGGACTTAACCTTCAAACTTAACCCTAAGCCTCAACCTTAAGAAGCAACTTGAAGACTTAACCCTGAGAATGAACTCTAAGACTTCAACTTAATAATTAACGCTCAGATATAACCCTCAGACTTAAACTTGAGAAATAACCCTAAGACTTAACCTTAATATTTAACTTGAAGATGTAACCTTAAGGCTTAACCCTAAACTTAACCCTAAGAGTTAACCTTAAGTGTTGACCTTACAGATTTAACCCTAAGAGTTAACCTTAGGACTGAAACGTTAAGACTTAACCCTAAGACTTATCCCCAAGACTTAACTCTAAAGAGTTAACCCTAAGACTTCAACTTGTGATTTAAACTTTAGACTGAACGCTAAGACTTAAAATTACGATTTAACATTAAGATTTAACCATAAGACTTAACCCTAAGACTTCAGGTTAAGTTTTAACCTTAAGACTCAACCCTGAGACTTAGTCGTGAAATTTATCCATAAGACTTATCCCTAAAACTGAAAACTGAGACTTAAACCTAAGATTTAACCTGAAGACTTAACCCTAAAACGTAGCCCTGAGACTTATCCTTGAGCTTTAACCTTGATACTTAATCCTGAGACTTAGCCCTAAGACTTATCCCCAAGACATAACTCTAAGGCTTAACCCTAAGACTTAACCTTAAGGCTCAACCTTAAGACTTAACATTAAGACTTAACCCTGAGACTTAACCATAAGATTTATCCTCAAGATTGTACTCTGAGACTTAACCCTAAGACTTAAGATGAAGACTTAACCCTAAGACTCAGTCTATGAGATGTAAACCTAAGACTTAATTAACCCTAAGACTCAATCTATGAGATGTAAACTTAAGACTTAACCTTTAGGAATTAACCCTGACACTTAACCTTAAGGCTTAACCCTAAGACTTAAGCTTAAGGTTTAAACTTAAGACTTATCCCTAAGACATAATCCTGAGACTTAACCCTAAGACTTAACCTCAAGTTTAACTTCAAAACTTAACCCTAAGACTGAATCCTAAGACACAACTTGACCACGTAACTCTGAGACATAACCTTGAGACTTTACCTTGAAATTTAACCCTGGGATTTAACCCTAAGTCTTAATGCTAAGACTTAACTTTAAGATGTACCATATAAGACTTAACCTTGAAGCGTAACCTTAAGATTTACACTCAATACTTAACCCTAAGACTTAACCCTATGATTTAAACTTAAGGTTAAACCTTAAGACAAAACTTGAAGACTTAATTCAAAGACTTATCCCTAAGACTCAACACTGAGACTTAAACCTAAGATTTAAGACTTAACCCTAAGACTTAGCCCCAAGACTTAAGTCTAAGACTTAAACTTATGAATTAAACTTTAGACTTAACCCTAAGACTCAAGCCATAAGACTTCACCTTAAGACTTAACCCGAAGACTTAACCTTAAAATTTAACCCTAAGACTGAACCCTAAAATATAACTTTTAAGACTTAACAATAAGACTGAACATTAAGACACAACCTTACGACTTCTACCCTGAGACCTAACCTTGAGACTTAACACTGAGATTTAACCCTAAGACTTAACTTTAAGATGTAACATTCGGACTTAACCTTCAAACTTAACCCTAAGCCTCAACCTTAAGAAGCAACTTGAAGACTTAACCCTGAGAATGAACTCTAAGACTTCAACTTAATAATTAACGCTCAGATATAACCCTCAGACTTAAACTTGAGAAATAACCCTAAGACTTAACCTTAATATTTAACTTGAAGATGTAACCTTAAGGCTTAACCCTAAACTTAACCCTAAGAGTTAACCTTAAGTGTTGACCTTACAGATTTAACCCTAAGAGTTAACCTTAGGACTGAAACGTTAAGACTTAACCCTAAGACTTATCCCCAAGACTTAACTCTAAAGAGTTAACCCTAAGACTTCAACTTGTGATTTAAACTTTAGACTGAACGCTAAGACTTAAAATTACGATTTAACATTAAGATTTAACCATAAGACTTAACCCTAAGACTTCAGGTTAAGTTTTAACCTTAAGACTCAACCCTGAGACTTAGTCGTGAAATTTATCCATAAGACTTATCCCTAAAACTGAAAACTGAGACTTAAACCTAAGATTTAACCTGAAGACTTAACCCTAAAACGTAGCCCTGAGACTTATCCTTGAGCTTTAACCTTGATACTTAATCCTGAGACTTAGCCCTAAGACTTATCCCCAAGACATGACTCTAAGGCTTAACCCTAAGACTTAACCTTAAGGCTCAACCTTAAGACTTAACATTAAGACTTAACCCTGAGACTTAACCATAAGATTTATCCTCAAGATTGTACTCTGAGACTTAACCCTAAGACTTAAGATGAAGACTTAACCCTAAGACTCAGTCTATGAGATGTAAACCTAAGACTTAATTAACCCTAAGACTCAATCTATGAGATGTAAACTTAAGACTTAACCTTTAGGAATTAACCCTGACACTTAACCTTAAGGCTTAACCCTAAGACTTAAGCTTAAGGTTTAAACTTAAGACTTATCCCTAAGACATAATCCTGAGACTTAACCCTAAGACTTAACCTCAAGTTTAACTTCAAAACTTAACCCTAAGACTGAATCCTAAGACACAACTTGACCACGTAACTCTGAGACATAACCTTGAGACTTTACCTTGAAATTTAACCCTGGGATTTAACCCTAAGTCTTAATGCTAAGACTTAACTTTAAGATGTACCATATAAGACTTAACCTTGAAGCGTAACCTTAAGATTTACACTCAATACTTAACCCTAAGACTTAACCCTATGATTTAAACTTAAGGTTAAACCTTAAGACAAAACTTGAAGACTTAATTCAAAGACTTATCCCTAAGACTCAACACTGAGACTTAAACCTAAGATTTAAGACTTAACCCTAAGACTTAGCCCCAAGACTTAAGTCTAAGACTTAAACTTATGAATTAAACTTTAGACTTAACCCTAAGACTCAAGCCATAAGACTTCACCTTAAGACTTAACCCGAAGACTTAACCTTAAAATTTAACCCTAAGACTGAACCCTAAAATATAACTTTTAAGACTTAACAATAAGACTGAACATTAAGACACAACCTTACGACTTCTACCCTGAGACCTAACCTTGAGACTTAACACTGAGATTTAACCCTAAGACTTAACTTTAAGATGTAACATTCGGACTTAACCTTCAAACTTAACCCTAAGCCTCAACCTTAAGAAGCAACTTGAAGACTTAACCCTGAGAATGAACTCTAAGACTTCAACTTAATAATTAACGCTCAGATATAACCCTCAGACTTAAACTTGAGAAATAACCCTAAGACTTAACCTTAATATTTAACTTGAAGATGTAACCTTAAGGCTTAACCCTAAACTTAACCCTAAGAGTTAACCTTAAGTGTTGACCTTACAGATTTAACCCTAAGAGTTAACCTTAGGACTGAAACGTTAAGACTTAACCCTAAGACTTATCCCCAAGACTTAACTCTAAAGAGTTAACCCTAAGACTTCAACTTGTGATTTAAACTTTAGACTGAACGCTAAGACTTAAAATTACGATTTAACATTAAGATTTAACCATAAGACTTAACCCTAAGACTTCAGGTTAAGTTTTAACCTTAAGACTCAACCCTGAGACTTAGTCGTGAAATTTATCCATAAGACTTATCCCTAAAACTGAAAACTGAGACTTAAACCTAAGATTTAACCTGAAGACTTAACCCTAAAACGTAGCCCTGAGACTTATCCTTGAGCTTTAACCTTGATACTTAATCCTGAGACTTAGCCCTAAGACTTATCCCCAAGACATGACTCTAAGGCTTAACCCTAAGACTTAACCTTAAGGCTCAACCTTAAGACTTAACATTAAGACTTAACCCTGAGACTTAACCATAAGATTTATCCTCAAGATTGTACTCTGAGACTTAACCCTAAGACTTAAGATGAAGACTTAACCCTAAGACTCAATCTATGAGATGTAAACCTAAGACTTAATTAACCCTAAGACTCAATCTATGAGATGTAAACTTAAGACTTAACCTTTAGGAATTAACCCTGACACTTAACCTTAAGGCTTAACCCTAAGACTTAAGCTTAAGGTTTAAACTTAAGACTTATCCCTAAGACATAATCCTGAGACTTAACCCTAAGACTTAACCTCAAGTTTAACTTCAAAACTTAACCCTAAGACTGAATCCTAAGACACAACTTGACCACGTAACCCTGAGACTTAACCTTGAGACTTTACCTTGAAATTTAACCCTGGGATTTAACCCTAAGTCTTAATGCTAAGACTTAACTTTAAGATGTACCATTAAGACTTAACCTTGAAGCGTAACCTTAAGATTTACACTCAATACTTAACCCTAAGACTTAACCCTATCATTTAAACTTAAGGTTAAACCTTAAGACAAAACTTGAAGACTTAATTCAAAGACTTATCCCTAAGACTCAACACTGAGACTTAAGCCTAAGATTTAAGACTTAACCCTAAGACTTAGCCCCAAGACTTAAGTCTAAGACTTAAACTTATGAATTAAACTTTAGACTTAACCCTAAGACTCAAGCCATAAGACTTCACCTTAAGACTTAACCCGAAGACTTAACCTTAAAATTTAACCCTAAGACTGAACCCTAAAATATAACTTTTAAGACTTAACAATAAGACTGAACATTAAGACACAACCTTACGACTTCTACCCTGAGACCTAACCTTGAGACTTAACACTGAGATTTAACCCTAAGACTGAACTTTAAGATGTAACATTCGGACTTAACCTTCAAACTTAACCCTAAGCCTCAACCTTAAGAAGTAACTTGAAGACTTAACCCTGAGAATGAACTCTAAGACTTCAACTTAATAATTAACGCTCAGATATAACCCTCAGACTTAAACTTGAGAAATAACCCTAAGACTTAACCTTAATATTTAACTTGAAGATGTAACCTTAAGGCTTAACCCTAAACTTAACCCTAAGAGTTAACCTTAAGTGTTGACCTTACAGATTTAACCCTAAGAGTTAACCTTAGGACTGAAACGTTAAGACTTAACCCTAAGACTTATCCCCAAGACTTAACTCTAAAGAGTTAACCCTAAGACTTCAACTTGTGATTTAAACTTTAGACTGAACGCTAAGACTTAAAATTACGATTTAACATTAAGATTTAACCATAAGACTTAACCCTAAGACTTCAGGTTAAGTTTTAACCTTAAGACTCAACCCTGAGACTTAGTCGTGAAATTTATCCATAAGACTTATCCCTAAAACTGAAAACTGAGACTTAAACCTAAGATTTAACCTGAAGACTTAACCCTAAAACGTAGCCCTGAGACTTATCCTTGAGCTTTAACCTTGATACTTAATCCTGAGACTTAGCCCTAAGACTTATCCCCAAGACATAACTCTAAGGCTTAACCCTAAGACTTAACCTTAAGGCTCAACCTTAAGACTTAACATTAAGACTTAACCCTGAGACTTAACCATAAGATTTATCCTCAAGATTGTACTCTGAGACTTAACCCTAAGACTTAAGATGAAGACTTAACCCTAAGACTCAGTCTATGAGATGTAAACCTAAGACTTAATTAACCCTAAGACTCAATCTATGAGATGTAAACTTAAGACTTAACCTTTAGGAATTAACCCTGACACTTAACCTTAAGGCTTAACCCTAAGACTTAAGCTTAAGGTTTAAACTTAAGACTTATCCCTAAGACATAATCCTGAGACTTAACCCTAAGACTTAACCTCAAGTTTAACTTCAAAACTTAACCCTAAGACTGAATCCTAAGACACAACTTGACCACGTAACTCTGAGACATAACCTTGAGACTTTACCTTGAAATTTAACCCTGGGATTTAACCCTAAGTCTTAATGCTAAGACTTAACTTTAAGATGTACCATATAAGACTTAACCTTGAAGCGTAACCTTAAGATTTACACTCAATACTTAACCCTAAGACTTAACCCTATGATTTAAACTTAAGGTTAAACCTTAAGACAAAACTTGAAGACTTAATTCAAAGACTTATCCCTAAGACTCAACACTGAGACTTAAACCTAAGATTTAAGACTTAACCCTAAGACTTAGCCCCAAGACTTAAGTCTAAGACTTCAACTTATGAATTAAACTTTAGACTTAACCCTAAGACTCAAGCCATAAGACTTCACCTTAAGACTTAACCCGAAGACTTAACCTTAAAATTTAACCCTAAGACTGAACCCTAAAATATAACTTTTAAGACTTAACAATAAGACTGAACATTAAGACACAACCTTACGACTTCTACCCTGAGACCTAACCTTGAGACTTAACACTGAGATTTAACCCTAAGACTGAACTTTAAGATGTAACATTCGGACTTAACCTTCAAACTTAACCCTAAGCCTCAACCTTAAGAAGCAACTTGAAGACTTAACCCTGAGAATGAACTCTAAGACTTCAACTTAATAATTAACGCTCAGATATAACCCTCAGACTTAAACTTGAGAAATAACCCTAAGACTTAACCTTAATATTTAACTTGAAGATGTAACCTTAAGGCTTAACCCTAAACTTAACCCTAAGAGTTAACCTTAAGTGTTGACCTTACAGATTTAACCCTAAGAGTTAACCTTAGGACTGAAACGTTAAGACTTAACCCTAAGACTTATCCCCAAGACTTAACTCTAAAGAGTTAACCCTAAGACTTCAACTTGTGATTTAAACTTTAGACTGAACGCTAAGACTTAAAATTACGATTTAACATTAAGATTTAACCATAAGACTTAACCCTAAGACTTCAGGTTAAGTTTTAACCTTAAGACTCAACCCTGAGACTTAGTCGTGAAATTTATCCATAAGACTTATCCCTAAAACTGAAAACTGAGACTTAAACCTAAGATTTAACCTGAAGACTTAACCCTAAAACGTAGCCCTGAGACTTATCCTTGAGCTTTAACCTTGATACTTACTCCTGAGACTTAGCCCTAAGACTTATCCCCAAGACATAACTCTAAGGCTTAACCCTAAGACTTAACCTTAAGGCTCAACCTTAAGACTTAACATTAAGACTTAACCCTGAGACTTAACCATAAGACTTATCCTCAAGATTGTACTCTAAGACTTAACCCTAAGACTTAAGATGAAGACTTAACCCTAAGACTCAATCTATGAGATGTAAACTTAAGACTTAACCTTTAGGAATTAACCCTGACACTTAACCTTAAGGCTTAACCCTAAGACTTAAGCTTAAGGTTTAAACTTAAGACTTATCCCTAAGACATAATCCTGAGACTTAACCCTAAGACTTAACCTCAAGTTTAACTTCAAAACTTAACCCTAAGACTGAATCCTAAGACACAACTTGACCACGTAACCCTGAGACTTAACCTTGAGACTTTACCTTGAAATTTAACCCTGGGATTTAACCCTAAGTCTTAATGCTAAGACTTAACTTTAAGATGTACCATATAAGACTTAACCTTGAAGCGTAACCTTAAGATTTACACTCAATACTTAACCCTATCATTTAAACTTAAGGTTAAACCTTAAGACAAAACTTGAAGACTTAATTCAAAGACTTATCCCTAAGACTCAACACTGAGACTTAAGCCTAAGATTTAAGACTTAACCCTAAGACTTAGCCCCAAGACTTAAGTCTAAGACTTAAACTTATGAATTAAAATTTAGACTTAACCCTAAGACTCAAGCCATAAGACTTCACCTTAAGACTTAACCCGAAGACTTAACCTTAAAATTTAACCCTAAGACTGAACCCTAAAATATAACTTTTAAGACTTAACAATAAGACTGAACATTAAGACACAACCTTACGACTTCTACCCTGAGACCTAACCTTGAGACTTAACACTGAGATTTAACCCTAAGACTGAACTTTAAGATGTAACATTCGGACTTAACCTTCAAACTTAACCCTAAGCCTCAACCTTAAGAAGCAACTTGAAGACTTAACCCTGAGAATGAACTCTAAGACTTCAACTTAATAATTAACGCTCAGATATAACCCTCAGACTTAAACTTGAGAAATAACCCTAAGACTTAACCTTAATATTTAACTTGAAGATGTAACCTTAAGGCTTAACCCTAAACTTAACCCTAAGAGTTAACCTTAAGTGTTGACCTTACAGATTTAACCCTAAGAGTTAACCTTAGGACTGAAACGTTAAGACT
This sequence comes from Falco punctatus, assembly GCF_963210335.1. Classification (NCBI taxonomy): domain Eukaryota; kingdom Metazoa; phylum Chordata; class Aves; order Falconiformes; family Falconidae; genus Falco; species Falco punctatus. Next base: position 490,056 of record NW_027660253.1, read on the forward strand.
TAACCCTAAGACTTATCCCCAAGACTTAACTCTAAAGAGTTAACCCTAAGACTTCAACTTGTGATTTAAACTTTAGACTGAACGCTAAGACTTAAAATTACGATTTAACATTAAGATTTAACCATAAGACTTAACCCTAAGACTTCAGGTTAAGTTTTAACCTTAAGACTCAACCCTGAGACTTAGTCGTGAAATTTATCCATAAGACTTATCCCTAAAACTGAAAACTGAGACTTAAACCTAAGATTTAACCTGAAGACTTAACCCTAAAACGTAGCCCTGAGACTTATCCTTGAGCTTTAACCTTGATACTTAATCCTGAGACTTAGCCCTAAGACTTATCCCCAAGACATAACTCTAAGGCTTAACCCTAAGACTTAACCTTAAGGCTCAACCTTAAGACTTAACATTAAGACTTAACCCTGAGACTTAACCATAAGACTTATCCTCAAGATTGTACTCTAAGACTTAACCCTAAGACTTAAGATGAAGACTTAACCCTAAGACTCAATCTATGAGATGTAAACTTAAGACTTAACCTTTAGGAATTAACCCTGACACTTAACCTTAAGGCTTAACCCTAAGACTTAAGCTTAAGGTTTAAACTTAAGACTTATCCCTAAGACATAATCCTGAGACTTAACCCTAAGACTTAACCTCAAGTTTAACTTCAAAACTTAACCCTAAGACTGAATCCTAAGACACAACTTGACCACGTAACCCTGAGACTTAACCTTGAGACTTTACCTTGAAATTTAACCCTGGGATTTAACCCTAAGTCTTAATGCTAAGACTTAACTTTAAGATGTACCATATAAGACTTAACCTTGAAGCGTAACCTTAAGATTTACACTCAATACTTAACCCTATCATTTAAACTTAAGGTTAAACCTTAAGACAAAACTTGAAGACTTAATTCAAAGACTTATCCCTAAGACTCAACACTGAGACTTAAGCCTAAGATTTAAGACTTAACCCTAAGACTTAGCCCCAAGACTTAAGTCTAAGACTTAAACTTATGAATTAAAATTTAGACTTAACCCTAAGACTCAAGCCATAAGACTTCACCTTAAGACTTAACCCGAAGACTTAACCTTAAAATTTAACCCTAAGACTGAACCCTAAAATATAACTTTTAAGACTTAACAATAAGACTGAACATTAAGACACAACCTTACGACTTCTACCCTGAGACCTAACCTTGAGACTTAACACTGAGATTTAACCCTAAGACTGAACTTTAAGATGTAACATTCGGACTTAACCTTCAAACTTAACCCTAAGCCTCAACCTTAAGAAGCAACTTGAAGACTTAACCCTGAGAATGAACTCTAAGACTTCAACTTAATAATTAACGCTCAGATATAACCCTCAGACTTAAACTTGAGAAATAACCCTAAGACTTAACCTTAATATTTAACTTGAAGATGTAACCTTAAGGCTTAACCCTAAACTTAACCCTAAGAGTTAACCTTAAGTGTTGACCTTACAGATTTAACCCTAAGAGTTAACCTTAGGACTGAAACGTTAAGACTTAACCCTAAGACTTATCCCCAAGACTTAACTCTAAAGAGTTAACCCTAAGACTTCAACTTGTGATTTAAACTTTAGACTGAACGCTAAGACTTAAAATTACGATTTAACATTAAGATTTAACCATAAGACTTAACCCTAAGACTTCAGGTTAAGTTTTAACCTTAAGACTCAACCCTGAGACTTAGTCGTGAAATTTATCCATAAGACTTATCCCTAAAACTGAAAACTGAGACTTAAACCTAAGATTTAACCTGAAGACTTAACCCTAAAACGTAGCCCTGAGACTTATCCTTGAGCTTTAACCTTGATACTTAATCCTGAGACTTAGCCCTAAGACTTATCCCCAAGACATGACTCTAAGGCTTAACCCAGAGACTTAACCTTAAGGCTCAACCTTAAGACTTAACATTAAGACTTAACCCTGAGACTTAACCATAAGATTTATCCTCAAGATTGTACTCTAAGACTTAACCCTAAGACTTAAGATGAAGACTTAACCCTAAGACTCAATCTATGAGATGTAAACTTAAGACTTAATTAACCCTAAGGCTCAATCTATGAGATGTAAACTTAAGACTTAACCTTTAGGAATTAACCCTGACACTTAACCTTAAGGCTTAACCCTAAGACTTAAGCTTAAGGTTTAAACTTAAGACTTATCCCTAAGACATAATCCTGAGACTTAACCCTAAGACTTAACCTCAAGTTTAACTTCAAAACTTAACCCTAAGACTGAATCCTAAGACACAACTTGACCACGTAACCCTGAGACTTAACCTTGAGGCTTTACCTTGAAATTTAACCCTGGGATTTAACCCTAAGTCTTAATGCTAAGACTTAACTTTAAGATGTACCATTAAGACTTAACCTTAAAGCGTAACCTTAAGATTTACACTCAATACTTAACCCTAAGACTTAACCCTATCATTTAAACTTAAGGTTAAACCTTAAGACAAAACTTGAAGACTTAATTCAAAGACTTATCCCTAAGACTCAACACTGAGACTTAAGCCTAAGATTTAAGACTTAACCCTAAGACTTAGCCCCAAGACTTAAGTCTAAGACTTCAACTTATGAATTAAACTTTAGACTTAACCCTAAGACTCAAGCCATAAGACTTCACCTTAAGACTTAACCCGAAGACTTAACCTTAAAATTTAACCCTAAGACTGAACCCTAAAATATAACTTTTAAGACTTAACAATAAGACTGAACATTAAGACACAACCTTACGACTTCTACCCTGAGACCTAACCTTGAGACTTAACACTGAGATTTAACCCTAAGACTTAACTTTAAGATGTAACATTCGGACTTAACCTTCAAACTTAACCCTAAGCCTCAACCTTAAGAAGCAACTTGAAGACTTAACCCTGAGAATGAACTCTAAGACTTCAACTTAATAATTAACGCTCAGATATAACCCTCAGACTTAAACTTAAGAAATAGCCCTAAGACTTAACCTTAATATTTAACTTGAAGATGTAACCTTAAGGCTTAACCCTAAACTTAACCCTAAGAGTTAACCTTAAGTGTTGACCTTACAGATTTAACCCTAAGAGTTAACCTTAGGACTGAAACGTTAAGACTTAACCCTAAGACTTATCCCCAAGACTTAACTCTAAAGAGTTAACCCTAAGACTTCAACTTGTGATTTAAACTTTAGACTGAACGCTAAGACTTAAAATTACGATTTAACATTAAGATTTAACCATAAGACTTAACCCTAAGACTTCAGGTTAAGTTTTAACCTTAAGACTCAACCCTGAGACTTAGTCGTGAAATTTATCCATAAGACTTATCCCTAAAACTGAAAACTGAGACTTAAACCTAAGATTTAACCTGAAGACTTAACCCTAAAACGTAGCCCTGAGACTTATCCTTGAGCTTTAACCTTGATACTTACTCCTGAGACTTAGCCCTAAGACTTATCCCCAAGACATAACTCTAAGGCTTAACCCTAAGACTTAACCTTAAGGCTCAACCTTAAGACTTAACATTAAGACTTAACCCTGAGACTTAACCATAAGACTTATCCTCAAGATTGTACTCTAAGACTTAACCCTAAGACTTAAGATGAAGACTTAACCCTAAGACTCAATCTATGAGATGTAAACTTAAGACTTAACCTTTAGGAATTAACCCTGACACTTAACCTTAAGGCTTAACCCTAAGACTTAAGCTTAAGGTTTAAACTTAAGACTTATCCCTAAGACATAATCCTGAGACTTAACCCTAAGACTTAACCTCAAGTTTAACTTCAAAACTTAACCCTAAGACTGAATCCTAAGACACAACTTGACCACGTAACCCTGAGACTTAACCTTGAGACTTTACCTTGAAATTTAACCCTGGGATTTAACCCTAAGTCTTAATGCTAAGACTTAACTTTAAGATGTACCATTAAGACTTAACCTTGAAGCGTAACCTTAAGATTTACACTCAATACTTAACCCTAAGACTTAACCCTATGATTTAAACTTAAGGTTAAACCTTAAGACAAAACTTGAAGACTTAATTCAAAGACTTATCCCTAAGACTCAACACTGAGACTTAAACCTAAGATTTAAGACTTAACCCTAAGACTTAGCCCCAAGACTTAAGTCTAAGACTTAAACTTATGAATTAAACTTTAGACTTAACCCTAAGACTCAAGCCATAAGACTTCACCTTAAGACTTAACCCGAAGACTTAACCTTAAAATTTAACCCTAAGACTGAACCCTAAAATATAACTTTTAAGACTTAACAATAAGACTGAACATTAAGACACAACCTTACGACTTCTACCCTGAGACCTAACCTTGAGACTTAACACTGAGATTTAACCCTAAGACTGAACTTTAAGATGTAACATTCGGACTTAACCTTCAAACTTAACCCTAAGCCTCAACCTTAAGAAGCAACTTGAAGACTTAACCCTGAGAATGAACTCTAAGACTTCAACTTAATAATTAACGCTCAGATATAACCCTCAGACTTAAACTTGAGAAATAACCCTAAGACTTAACCTTAATATTTAACTTGAAGATGTAACCTTAAGGCTTAACCCTAAACTTAACCCTAAGAGTTAACCTTAAGTGTTGACCTTACAGATTTAACCCTAAGAGTTAACCTTAGGACTGAAACGTTAAGACTTAACCCTAAGACTTATCCCCAAGACTTAACTCTAAAGAGTTAACCCTAAGACTTCAACTTGTGATTTAAACTTTAGACTGAACGCTAAGACTTAAAATTACGATTTAACATTAAGATTTAACCATAAGACTTAACCCTAAGACTTCAGGTTAAGTTTTAACCTTAAGACTCAACCCTGAGACTTAGTCGTGAAATTTATCCATAAGACTTATCCCTAAAACTGAAAACTGAGACTTAAACCTAAGATTTAACCTGAAGACTTAACCCTAAAACGTAGCCCTGAGACTTATCCTTGAGCTTTAACCTTGATACTTAATCCTGAGACTTAGCCCTAAGACTTATCCCCAAGACATAACTCTAAGGCTTAACCCTAAGACTTAACCTTAAGGCTCAACCTTAAGACTTAACATTAAGACTTAACCCTGAGACTTAACCATAAGACTTATCCTCAAGATTGTACTCTAAGACTTAACCCTAAGACTTAAGATGAAGACTTAACCCTAAGACTCAATCTATGAGATGTAAACTTAAGACTTAATTAACCCTAAGGCTCAATCTATGAGATGTAAACTTAAGACTTAACCTTTAGGAATTAACCCTGACACTTAACCTTAAGGCTTAACCCTAAGACTTAAGCTTAAGGTTTAAACTTAAGACTTATCCCTAAGACATAATCCTGAGACTTAACCCTAAGACTTAACCTCAAGTTTAACTTCAAAACTTAACCCTAAGACTGAATCCTAAGACACAACTTGACCACGTAACCCTGAGACTTAACCTTGAGGCTTTACCTTGAAATTTAACCCTGGGATTTAACCCTAAGTCTTAATGCTAAGACTTAACTTTAAGATGTACCATTAAGACTTAACCTTAAAGCGTAACCTTAAGATTTACACTCAATACTTAACCCTAAGACTTAACCCTATCATTTAAACTTAAGGTTAAACCTTAAGACAAAACTTGAAGACTTAATTCAAAGACTTATCCCTAAGACTCAACACTGAGACTTAAGCCTAAGATTTAAGACTTAACCCTAAGACTTAGCCCCAAGACTTAAGTCTAAGACTTCAACTTATGAATTAAACTTTAGACTTAACCCTAAGACTCAAGCCATAAGACTTCACCTTAAGACTTAACCCGAAGACTTAACCTTAAAATTTAACCCTAAGACTGAACCCTAAAATATAACTTTTAAGACTTAACAATAAGACTGAACATTAAGACACAACCTTACGACTTCTACCCTGAGACCTAACCTTGAGACTTAACACTGAGATTTAACCCTAAGACTTAACTTTAAGATGTAACATTCGGACTTAACCTTCAAACTTAACCCTAAGCCTCAACCTTAAGAAGCAACTTGAAGACTTAACCCTGAGAATGAACTCTAAGACTTCAACTTAATAATTAACGCTCAGATATAACCCTCAGACTTAAACTTAAGAAATAGCCCTAAGACTTAACCTTAATATTTAACTTGAAGATGTAACCTTAAGGCTTAACCCTAAACTTAACCCTAAGAGTTAACCTTAAGTGTTGACCTTACAGATTTAACCCTAAGAGTTAACCTTAGGACTGAAACGTTAAGACTTAACCCTAAGACTTATCCCCAAGACTTAACTCTAAAGAGTTAACCCTAAGACTTCAACTTGTGATTTAAACTTTAGACTGAACGCTAAGACTTAAAATTACGATTTAACATTAAGATTTAACCATAAGACTTAACCCTAAGACTTCAGGTTAAGTTTTAACCTTAAGACTCAACCCTGAGACTTAGTCGTGAAATTTATCCATAAGACTTATCCCTAAAACTGAAAACTGAGACTTAAACCTAAGATTTAACCTGAAGACTTAACCCTAAAACGTAGCCCTGAGACTTATCCTTGAGCTTTAACCTTGATACTTACTCCTGAGACTTAGCCCTAAGACTTATCCCCAAGACATAACTCTAAGGCTTAACCCTAAGACTTAACCTTAAGGCTCAACCTTAAGACTTAACATTAAGACTTAACCCTGAGACTTAACCATAAGACTTATCCTCAAGATTGTACTCTAAGACTTAACCCTAAGACTTAAGATGAAGACTTAACCCTAAGACTCAATCTATGAGATGTAAACTTAAGACTTAACCTTTAGGAATTAACCCTGACACTTAACCTTAAGGCTTAACCCTAAGACTTAAGCTTAAGGTTTAAACTTAAGACTTATCCCTAAGACATAATCCTGAGACTTAACCCTAAGACTTAACCTCAAGTTTAACTTCAAAACTTAACCCTAAGACTGAATCCTAAGACACAACTTGACCACGTAACCCTGAGACTTAACCTTGAGACTTTACCTTGAAATTTAACCCTGGGATTTAACCCTAAGTCTTAATGCTAAGACTTAACTTTAAGATGTACCATTAAGACTTAACCTTGAAGCGTAACCTTAAGATTTACACTCAATACTTAACCCTAAGACTTAACCCTATGATTTAAACTTAAGGTTAAACCTTAAGACAAAACTTGAAGACTTAATTCAAAGACTTATCCCTAAGACTCAACACTGAGACTTAAACCTAAGATTTAAGACTTAACCCTAAGACTTAGCCCCAAGACTTAAGTCTAAGACTTAAACTTATGAATTAAACTTTAGACTTAACCCTAAGACTCAAGCCATAAGACTTCACCTTAAGACTTAACCCGAAGACTTAACCTTAAAATTTAACCCTAAGACTGAACCCTAAAATATAACTTTTAAGACTTAACAATAAGACTGAACATTAAGACACAACCTTACGACTTCTACCCTGAGACCTAACCTTGAGACTTAACACTGAGATTTAACCCTAAGACTGAACTTTAAGATGTAACATTCGGACTTAACCTTCAAACTTAACCCTAAGCCTCAACCTTAAGAAGCAACTTGAAGACTTAACCCTGAGAATGAACTCTAAGACTTCAACTTAATAATTAACGCTCAGATATAACCCTCAGACTTAAACTTGAGAAATAACCCTAAGACTTAACCTTAATATTTAACTTGAAGATGTAACCTTAAGGCTTAACCCTAAACTTAACCCTAAGAGTTAACCTTAAGTGTTGACCTTACAGATTTAACCCTAAGAGTTAACCTTAGGACTGAAACGTTAAGACTTAACCCTAAGACTTATCCCCAAGACTTAACTCTAAAGAGTTAACCCTAAGACTTCAACTTGTGATTTAAACTTTAGACTGAACGCTAAGACTTAAAATTACGATTTAACATTAAGATTTAACCATAAGACTTAACCCTAAGACTTCAGGTTAAGTTTTAACCTTAAGACTCAACCCTGAGACTTAGTCGTGAAATTTATCCATAAGACTTATCCCTAAAACTGAAAACTGAGACTTAAACCTAAGATTTAACCTGAAGACTTAACCCTAAAACGTAGCCCTGAGACTTATCCTTGAGCTTTAACCTTGATACTTAATCCTGAGACTTAGCCCTAAGACTTATCCCCAAGACATAACTCTAAGGCTTAACCCTAAGACTTAACCTTAAGGCTCAACCTTAAGACTTAACATTAAGACTTAACCCTGAGACTTAACCATAAGACTTATCCTCAAGATTGTACTCTAAGACTTAACCCTAAGACTTAAGATGAAGACTTAACCCTAAGACTCAATCTATGAGATGTAAACTTAAGACTTAACCTTTAGGAATTAACCCTGACACTTAACCTTAAGGCTTAACCCTAAGACTTAAGCTTAAGGTTTAAACTTAAGACTTATCCCTAAGACATAATCCTGAGACTTAACCCTAAGACTTAACCTCAAGTTTAACTTCAAAACTTAACCCTAAGACTGAATCCTAAGACACAACTTGACCACGTAACCCTGAGACTTAACCTTGAGACTTTACCTTGAAATTTAACCCTGGGATTTAACCCTAAGTCTTAATGCTAAGACTTAACTTTAAGATGTACCATATAAGACTTAACCTTGAAGCGTAACCTTAAGATTTACACTCAATACTTAACCCTATCATTTAAACTTAAGGTTAAACCTTAAGACAAAACTTGAAGACTTAATTCAAAGACTTATCCCTAAGACTCAACACTGAGACTTAAGCCTAAGATTTAAGACTTAACCCTAAGACTTAGCCCCAAGACTTAAGTCTAAGACTTAAACTTATGAATTAAAATTTAGACTTAACCCTAAGACTCAAGCCATAAGACTTCACCTTAAGACTTAACCCGAAGACTTAACCTTAAAATTTAACCCTAAGACTGAACCCTAAAATATAACTTTTAAGACTTAACAATAAGACTGAACATTAAGACACAACCTTACGACTTCTACCCTGAGACCTAACCTTGAGACTTAACACTGAGATTTAACCCTAAGACTGAACTTTAAGATGTAACATTCGGACTTAACCTTCAAACTTAACCCTAAGCCTCAACCTTAAGAAGCAACTTGAAGACTTAACCCTGAGAATGAACTCTAAGACTTCAACTTAATAATTAACGCTCAGATATAACCCTCAGACTTAAACTTGAGAAATAACCCTAAGACTTAACCTTAATATTTAACTTGAAGATGTAACCTTAAGGCTTAACCCTAAACTTAACCCTAAGAGTTAACCTTAAGTGTTGACCTTACAGATTTAACCCTAAGAGTTAACCTTAGGACTGAAACGTTAAGACTTAACCCTAAGACTTATCCCCAAGACTTAACTCTAAAGAGTTAACCCTAAGACTTCAACTTGTGATTTAAACTTTAGACTGAACGCTAAGACTTAAAATTACGATTTAACATTAAGATTTAACCATAAGACTTAACCCTAAGACTTCAGGTTAAGTTTTAACCTTAAGACTCAACCCTGAGACTTAGTCGTGAAATTTATCCATAAGACTTATCCCTAAAACTGAAAACTGAGACTTAAACCTAAGATTTAACCTGAAGACTTAACCCTAAAACGTAGCCCTGAGACTTATCCTTGAGCTTTAACCTTGATACTTAATCCTGAGACTTAGCCCTAAGACTTATCCCCAAGACATGACTCTAAGGCTTAACCCTAAGACTTAACCTTAAGGCTCAACCTTAAGACTTAACATTAAGACTTAACCCTGAGACTTAACCATAAGATTTATCCTCAAGATTGTACTCTAAGACTTAACCCTAAGACTTAAGATGAAGACTTAACCCTAAGACTCAATCTATGAGATGTAAACTTAAGACTTAACCTTTAGGAATTAACCCTGACACTTAACCTTAAGGCTTAACCCTAAGACTTAAGCTTAAGGTTTAAACTTAAGACTTATCCCTAAGACATAATCCTGAGACTTAACCCTAAGACTTAACCTCAAGTTTAACTTCAAAACTTAACCCTAAGACTGAATCCTAAGACACAACTTGACCACGTAACCCTGAGACTTAACCTTGAGACTTTACCTTGAAATTTAACCCTGGGATTTAACCCTAAGTCTTAATGCTAAGACTTAACTTTAAGATGTACCATTAAGACTTAACCTTAAAGCGTAACCTTAAGATTTACACTCAATACTTAACCCTAAGACTTAACCCTATCATTTAAACTTAAGGTTAAACCTTAAGACAAAACTTGAAGACTTAATTCAAAGACTTATCCCTAAGACTCAACACTGAGACTTAAGCCTAAGATTTAAGACTTAACCCTAAGACTTAGCCCCAAGACTTAAGTCTAAGACTTAAACTTATGAATTAAACTTTAGACTTAACCCTGACTCAAGCCATAAGACTTCACCTTAAGACTTAACCCGAAGACTTAACCTTAAAATTTAACCCTAAGACTGAACCCTAAAATATAACTTTTAAGACTTAACAATAAGACTGAACATTAAGACACAACCTTACGACTTCTACCCTGAGACCTAACCTTGAGACTTAACACTGAGATTTAACCCTAAGACTTAACTTTAAGATGTAACATTCGGACTTAACCTTCAAACTTAACCCTAAGCCTCAACCTTAAGAAGTAACTTGAAGACTTAACCCTGAGAATGAACTCTAAGACTTCAACTTAATAATTAACGCTCAGATATAACCCTCAGACTTAAACTTAAGAAATAGCCCTAAGACTTAACCTTAATATTTAACTTGAAGATGTAACCTTAAGGCTTAACCCTAAACTTAACCCTAAGAGTTAACCTTAAGTGTTGACCTTACAGATTTAACCCTAAGAGTTAACCTTAGGACTGAAACGTTAAGACTTAACCCTAAGACTTATCCCCAAGACTTAACTCTAAAGAGTTAACCCTAAGACTTCAACTTGTGATTTAAACTTTAGACTGAACGCTAAGACTTAAAATTACGATTTAACATTAAGATTTAACCATAAGACTTAACCCTAAGACTTCAGGTTAAGTTTTAACCTTAAGACTCAACCCTGAGACTTAGTCGTGAAATTTATCCATAAGACTTATCCCTAAAACTGAAAACTGAGACTTAAACCTAAGATTTAACCTGAAGACTTAACCCTAAAACGTAGCCCTGAGACTTATCCTTGAGCTTTAACCTTGATACTTAATCCTGAGACTTAGCCCTAAGACTTATCCCCAAGACATAACTCTAAGGCTTAACCCTAAGACTTAACCTTAAGGCTCAACCTTAAGACTTAACATTAAGACTTAACCCTGAGACTTAACCATAAGACTTATCCTCAAGATTGTACTCTAAGACTTAACCCTAAGACTTAAGATGAAGACTTAACCCTAAGACTCAATCTATGAGATGTAAACTTAAGACTTAACCTTTAGGAATTAACCCTGACACTTAACCTTAAGGCTTAACCCTAAGACTTAAGCTTAAGGTTTAAACTTAAGACTTATCCCTAAGACATAATCCTGAGACTTAACCCTAAGACTTAACCTCAAGTTTAACTTCAAAACTTAACCCTAAGACTGAATCCTAAGACACAACTTGACCACGTAACCCTGAGACTTAACCTTGAGACTTTACCTTGAAATTTAACCCTGGGATTTAACCCTAAGTCTTAATGCTAAGACTTAACTTTAAGATGTACCATTAAGACTTAACCTTAAAGCGTAACCTTAAGATTTACACTCAATACTTAACCCTATCATTTAAACTTAAGGTTAAACCTTAAGACAAAACTTGAAGACTTAATTCAAAGACTTATCCCTAAGACTCAACACTGAGACTTAAGCCTAAGATTTAAGACTTAACCCTAAGACTTAGCCCCAAGACTTAAGTCTAAGACTTAAACTTATGAATTAAACTTTAGACTTAACCCTAAGACTCAAGCCATAAGACTTCACCTTAAGACTTAACCCGAAGACTTAACCTTAAAATTTAACCCTAAGACTGAACCCTAAAATATAACTTTTAAGACTTAACAATAAGACTGAACATTAAGACACAACCTTACGACTTCTACCCTGAGACCTAACCTTGAGACTTAACACTGAGATTTAACCCTAAGACTTAACTTTAAGATGTAACATTCGTACTTAACCTTAAAACTTAACCCTAAGCCTCAACCTTAAGAAGTAACTTGAAGACTTAACCCTGAGAATGAACTCTAAGACTTCAACTTAATAATTAACGCTCAGATATAACCCTCAGACTTAAACTTAAGAAATAGCCCTAAGACTTAACCTTAATATTTAACTTGAAGATGTAACCTTAAGGCTTAACCCTAAGAGTTAACCTTAAGTGTTGACCTTACAGATTTAACCCTAAGAGTTAACCTTAGGACTGAAACGTTAAGACTTAACCCTAAGACTTATCCCCAAGACTTAACTCTAAAGAGTTAACCCTAAGACTTCAACTTGTGATTTAAACTTTAGACTGAACGCTAAGACTTAAAATTACGATTTAACATTAAGATTTAACCATAAGACTTAACCCTAAGACTTCAGGTTAAGTTTTAACCTTAAGACTCAACCCTGAGACTTAGTCGTGAAATTTATCCATAAGACTTATCCCTAAAACTGAAAACTGAGACTTAAACCTAAGATTTAACCTGAAGACTTAACCCTAAAACGTAGCCCTGAGACTTATCCTTGAGCTTTAACCTTGATACTTACTCCTGAGACTTAGCCCTAAGACTTATCCCCAAGACATAACTCTAAGGCTTAACCCTAAGACTTAACCTTAAGGCTCAACCTTAAGACTTAACATTAAGACTTAACCCTGAGACTTAACCATAAGACTTATCCTCAAGATTGTACTCTAAGACTTAACCCTAAGACTTAAGATGAAGACTTAACCCTAAGACTCAATATATGAGATGTAAACTTAAGACTTAACCTTTAGGAATTAACCCTGACACTTAACCTTAAGGCTTAAACCTAAGACTTAAGCTTAAGGTTTAAACTTAAGACTTATCCCTAAGACATAATCCTGAGACTTAACCCTAAGACTTAACCTCAAGTTTAACTTCAAAACTTAACCCTAAGACTGAATCCTAAGACACAACTTGACCACGTAACCCTGAGACTTAACCTTGAGACTTTACCTTGAAATTTAACCCTGGGATTTAACCCTAAGTCTTAATGCTAAGACTTAACTTTAAGATGTACCATTAAGACTTAACCTTAAAGCGTAACCTTAAGATTTACACTCAATACTTAACCCTAAGACTTAACCCTATCATTTAAACTTAAGGTTAAACCTTAAGACAAAACTTGAAGACTTAATTCAAAGACTTATCCCTAAGACTCAACACTGAGACTTAAGCCTAAGATTTAAGACTTAACCCTAAGACTTAGCCCCAAGACTTAAGTCTAAGACTTCAAGTTATGAATTAAACTTTAGACTTAACCCTAAGACTCAAGCCATAAGACTTCACCTTAAGACTTAACCTTAAAATTTAACCCTAAGACTGAACCCTAAAATATAACTTTTAAGACTTAACAATAAGACTGAACATTAAGACACAACCTTACGACTTCTACCCTGAGACCTAACCTTGAGACTTAACACTGAGACTTAACTTTAAGATGTAACATTCGGACTTAACCTTCAAACTTAACCCTAAGCCTCAACCTTAAGAAGTAACTTGAAGACTTAACCCTGAGAATGAACTCTAAGACTTCAACTTAATAATTAACGCTCAGATATAACCCTCAGACTTAAACTTAAGAAATAGCCCTAAGACTTAACCTTAATATTTAACTTGAAGATGTAACCTTAAGGCTTAACCCTAAACTTAACCCTAAGAGTTAACCTTAAGTGTTGACCTTACAGATTTAACCCTAAGAGTTAACCTTAGGACTGAAACGTTAAGACTTAACCCTAAGACTTATCCCCAAGACTTAACTCTAAAGAGTTAACCCTAAGACTTCAACTTGTGATTTAAACTTTAGACTGAACGCTAAGACTTAAAATTACGATTTAACATTAAGATTTAACCATAAGACTTAACCCTAAGACTTCAGGTTAAGTTTTAACCTTAAGACTCAACCCTGAGACTTAGTCGTGAAATTTATCCATAAGACTTATCCCTAAAACTGAAAACTGAGACTTAAACCTAAGATTTAACCTGAAGACTTAACCCTAAAACGTAGCCCTGAGACTTATCCTTGAGCTTTAACCTTGATACTTAATCCTGAGACTTAGCCCTAAGACTTATCCCCAAGACATGACTCTAAGGCTTAACCCTAAGACTTAACCTTAAGGCTCAACCTTAAGACTTAACATTAAGACTTAACCCTGAGACTTAACCATAAGACTTATCCTCAAGATTGTACTCTAAGACTTAACCCTAAGACTTAAGATGAAGACTTAACCCTAAGACTCAATATATGAGATGTAAACTTAAGACTTAACCTTTAGGAATTAACCCTGACACTTAACCTTAAGGCTTAAACCTAAGACTTAAGCTTAAGGTTTAAACTTAAGACTTATCCCTAAGACATAATCCTGAGACTTAACCCTAAGACTTAACCTCAAGTTTAACTTCAAAACTTAACCCTAAGACTGAATCCTAAGACACAACTTGACCACGTAACCCTGAGACTTAACCTTGAGACTTTACCTTGAAATTTAACCCTGGGATTTAACCCTAAGTCTTAATGCTAAGACTTAACTTTAAGATGTACCATTAAGACTTAACCTTAAAGCGTAACCTTAAGATTTACACTCAATACTTAACCCTAAGACTTAACCCTATCATTTAAACTTAAGGTTAAACCTTAAGACAAAACTTGAAGACTTAATTCAAAGACTTATCCCTAAGACTCAACACTGAGACTTAAGCCTAAGATTTAAGACTTAACCCTAAGACTTAGCCCCAAGACTTAAGTCTAAGACTTAAACTTATGAATTAAACTTTAGACTTAACCCTGACTCAAGCCATAAGACTTCACCTTAAGACTTAACCCGAAGACTTAACCTTAAAATTTAACCCTAAGACTGAACCCTAAAATATAACTTTTAAGACTTAACAATAAGACTGAACATTAAGACACAACCTTACGACTTCTACCCTGAGACCTAACCTTGAGACTTAACACTGAGATTTAACCTTAAGACTTAACTTTAAGATGTAACATTCGGACTTAACCTTCAAACTTAACCCTAATCCTCAACCTTAAGAAGTAACTTGAAGACTTAACCCTGAGAATGAACTCTAAGACTTCAACTTAATAATTAACGCTCAGATATAACCCTCAGACTTAAACTTAAGAAATAGCCCTAAGACTTAACCTTAATATTTAACTTGAAGATGTAACCTTAAGGCTTAACCCTAAACTTAACCCTAAGAGTTAACCTTAAGTGTTGACCTTACAGATTTAACCCTAAGAGTTAACCTTAGGACTGAAACGTTAAGACTTAACCCTAAGACTTATCCCCAAGACTTAACTCTAAAGAGTTAACCCTAAGACTTCAACTTGTGATTTAAACTTTAGACTGAACGCTAAGACTTAAAATTACGATTTAACATTAAGATTTAACCATAAGACTTAACCCTAAGACTTCAGGTTAAGTTTTAACCTTAAGACTCAACCCTGAGACTTAGTCGTGAAATTTATCCATAAGACTTATCCCTAAAACTGAAAACTGAGACTTAAACCTAAGATTTAACCTGAAGACTTAACCCTAAAACGTAGCCCTGAGACTTATCCTTGAGCTTTAACCTTGATACTTAATCCTGAGACTTAGCCCTAAGACTTATCCCCAAGACATAACTCTAAGGCTTAACCCTAAGACTTAACCTTAAGGCTCAACCTTAAGACTTAACATTAAGACTTAACCCTGAGACTTAACCATAAGATTTATCCTCAAGATTGTACTCTGAGACTTAACCCTAAGACTTAAGATGAAGACTTAACCCTAAGACTCAGTCTATGAGATGTAAACCTAAGACTTAATTAACCCTAAGACTCAATCTATGAGATGTAAACTTAAGACTTAACCTTTAGGAATTAACCCTGACACTTAACCTTAAGGCTTAACCCTAAGACTTAAGCTTAAGGTTTAAACTTAAGACTTCACATTAAGACTTATCCCTAAGACATAATCCTGAGACTTAACCCTAAGACTTAACCTCAAGTTTAACTTCAAAACTTAACCCTAAGACTGAATCCTAAGACACAACTTGACCACGTAACCCTGAGACTTAACCTTGAGACTTTACCTTGAAATTTAACCCTGGGATTTAACCCTAAGTCTTAATGCTAAGACTTAACTTTAAGATGTACCATTAAGACTTAACCTTAAAGCGTAACCTTAAGATTTACACTCAATACTTAACCCTAAGACTTAACCCTATCATTTAAACTTAAGGTTAAACCTTAAGACAAAACTTGAAGACTTAATTCAAAGACTTATCCCTAAGACTCAACACTGAGACTTAAGCCTAAGATTTAAGACTTAACCCTAAGACTTAGCCCCAAGACTTAAGTCTAAGACTTCAAGTTATGAATTAAACTTTAGACTTAACCCTAAGACTCAAGCCATAAGACTTCACCTTAAGACTTAACCCGAAGACTTAACCTTAAAATTTAACCCTAAGACTGAACCCTAAAATATAACTTTTAAGACTTAACAATAAGACTGAACATTAAGACACAACCTTACGACTTCTACCCTGAGACCTAACCTTGAGACTTAACACTGAGATTTAACCCTAAGACTTAACTTTAAGATGTAACATTCGGACTTAACCTTCAAACTTAACCCTAAGCCTCAACCTTAAGAAGTAACTTGAAGACTTAACCCTGAGAATGAACTCTAAGACTTCAACTTAATAATTAACGCTCAGATATAACCCTCAGACTTAAACTTAAGAAATAGCCCTAAGACTTAACCTTAATATTTAACTTGAAGATGTAACCTTAAGGCTTAACCCTAAACTTAACCCTAAGAGTTAACCTTAAGTGTTGACCTTACAGATTTAACCCTAAGAGTTAACCTTAGGACTGAAACGTTAAGACTTAACCCTAAGACTTATCCCCAAGACTTAACTCTAAAGAGTTAACCCTAAGACTTCAACTTGTGATTTAAACTTTAGACTGAACGCTAAGACTTAAAATTACGATTTAACATTAAGATTTAACCATAAGACTTAACCCTAAGACTTCAGGTTAAGTTTTAACCTTAAGACTCAACCCTGAGACTTACTCGTGAAATTTATCCATAAGACTTATCCCTAAAACTGAAAACTGAGACTTAAACCTAAGATTTAACCTGAAGACTTAACCCTAAAACGTAGCCCTGAGACTTATCCTTGAGCTTTAACCTTGATACTTAATCCTGAGACTTAGCCCTAAGACTTATCCCCAAGACATAACTCTAAGGCTTAACCCTAAGACTTAACCTTAAGGCTCAACCTTAAGACTTAACATTAAGACTTAACCCTGAGACTTAACCATAAGACTTATCCTCAAGATTGTACTCTAAGACTTAACCCTAAGACTTAAGATGAAGACTTAACCCTAAGACGCAATCTATGAGATGTAAACTTAAGACTTAATTAACCCTAAGGCTCAATCTATGAGATGTAAACTTAAGACTTAACCTTTAGGAATTAACCCTGACACTTAACCTTAAGGCTTAACCCTAAGACTTAAGCTTAAGGTTTAAACTTAAGACTTATCCCTAAGACATAATCCTGAGACTTAACCCTAAGACTTAACCTCAAGTTTAACTTCAAAACTTAACCCTAAGACTGAATCCTAAGACACAACTTGACCACGTAACCCTGAGACTTAACCTTGAGACTTTACCTTGAAATTTAACCCTGGGATTTAACCCTAAGTCTTAATGCTAAGACTTAACTTTAAGATGTACCATTAAGACTTAACCTTAAAGCGTAACCTTAAGATTTACACTCAATACTTAACCCTAAGACTTAACCCTATCATTTAAACTTAAGGTTAAACCTTAAGACAAAACTTGAAGACTTAATTCAAAGACTTATCCCTAAGACTCAACACTGAGACTTAAGCCTAAGATTTAAGACTTAACCCTAAGACTTAGCCCCAAGACTTAAGTCTAAGACTTCAAGTTATGAATTAAACTTTAGACTTAACCCTAAGACTCAAGCCATAAGACTTCACCTTAAGACTTAACCCGAAGACTTAACCTTAAAATTTAACCCTAAGACTGAACCCTAAAATATAACTTTTAAGACTTAACAATAAGACTGAACATTAAGACACAACCTTACGACTTCTACCCTGAGACCTAACCTTGAGACTTAACACTGAGATTTAACCCTAAGACTTAACTTTAAGATGTAACATTCGGACTTAACCTTAAAACTTAACCCTAAGCCTCAACCTTAAGAAGTAACTTGAAGACTTAACCCTGAGAATGAACTCTAAGACTTCAACTTAATAATTAACGCTCAGATATAACCCTCAGACTTAAACTTAAGAAATAGCCCTAAGACTTAACCTTAATATTTAACTTGAAGATGTAACCTTAAGGCTTAACCCTAAGAGTTAACCTTAAGTGTTGACCTTACAGATTTAACCCTAAGAGTTAACCTTAGGACTGAAACGTTAAGACTTAACCCTAAGACTTATCCCCAAGACTTAACTCTAAAGAGTTAACCCTAAGACTTCAACTTGTGATTTAAACTTTAGACTGAACGCTAAGACTTAAAATTACGATTTAACATTAAGATTTAACCATAAGACTTAACCCTAAGACTTCAGGTTAAGTTTTAACCTTAAGACTCAACCCTGAGACTTAGTCGTGAAATTTATCCATAAGACTTATCCCTAAAACTGAAAACTGAGACTTAAACCTAAGATTTAACCTGAAGACTTAACCCTAAAACGTAGCCCTGAGACTTATCCTTGAGCTTTAACCTTGATACTTAATCCTGAGACTTAGCCCTAAGACTTATCCCCAAGACATAACTCTAAGGCTTAACCCTAAGACTTAACCTTAAGGCTCAACCTTAAGACTTAACATTAAGACTTAACCCTGAGACTTAACCATAAGACTTATCCTCAAGATTGTACTCTAAGACTTAACCCTAAGACTTAAGATGAAGACTTAACCCTAAGACTCAATCTATGAGATGTAAACTTAAGACTTAACCTTTAGGAATTAACCCTGACACTTAACCTTAAGGCTTAACCCTAAGACTTAAGCTTAAGGTTTAAACTTAAGACTTATCCCTAAGACATAATCCTGAGACTTAACCCTAAGACTTAACCTCAAGTTTAACTTCAAAACTTAACCCTAAGACTGAATCCTAAGACACAACTTGACCACGTAACCCTGAGACTTAACCTTGAGACTTTACCTTGAAATTTAACCCTGGGATTTAACCCTAAGTCTTAATGCTAAGACTTAACTTTAAGATGTACCATTAAGACTTAACCTTAAAGCGTAACCTTAAGATTTACACTCAATACTTAACCCTATCATTTAAACTTAAGGTTAAACCTTAAGACAAAACTTGAAGACTTAATTCAAAGACTTATCCCTAAGACTCAACACTGAGACTTAAGCCTAAGATTTAAGACTTAACCCTAAGACTTAGCCCCAAGACTTAAGTCTAAGACTTCAAGTTATGAATTAAACTTTAGACTTAACCCTAAGACTCAAGCCATAAGACTTCACCTTAAGACTTAACCCGAAGACTTAACCTTAAAATTTAACCCTAAGACTGAACCCTAAAATATAACTTTTAAGACTTAACAATAAGACTGAACATTAAGACACAACCTTACGACTTCTACCCTGAGACCTAACCTTGAGACTTAACACTGAGATTTAACCCTAAGACTTAACTTTAAGATGTAACATTCGTACTTAACCTTAAAACTTAACCCTAAGCCTCAACCTTAAGAAGTAACTTGAAGACTTAACCCTGAGAATGAACTCTAAGACTTCAACTTAATAATTAACGCTCAGATATAACCCTCAGACTTAAACTTAAGAAATAGCCCTAAGACTTAACCTTAATATTTAACTTGAAGATGTAACCTTAAGGCTTAACCCTAAGAGTTAACCTTAAGTGTTGACCTTACAGATTTAACCCTAAGAGTTAACCTTAGGACTGAAACGTTAAGACTTAACCCTAAGACTTATCCCCAAGACTTAACTCTAAAGAGTTAACCCTAAGACTTCAACTTGTGATTTAAACTTTAGACTGAACGCTAAGACTTAAAATTACGATTTAACATTAAGATTTAACCATAAGACTTAACCCTAAGACTTCAGGTTAAGTTTTAACCTTAAGACTCAACCCTGAGACTTAGTCGTGAAATTTATCCATAAGACTTATCCCTAAAACTGAAAACTGAGACTTAAACCTAAGATTTAACCTGAAGACTTAACCCTAAAACGTAGCCCTGAGACTTATCCTTGAGCTTTAACCTTGATACTTAATCCTGAGACTTAGCCCTAAGACTTATCCCCAAGACATAACTCTAAGGCTTAACCCTAAGACTTAACCTTAAGGCTCAACCTTAAGACTTAACATTAAGACTTAACCCTGAGACTTAACCATAAGACTTATCCTCAAGATTGTACTCTAAGACTTAACCCTAAGACTTAAGATGAAGACTTAACCCTAAGACTCAATCTATGAGATGTAAACTTAAGACTTAACCTTTAGGAATTAACCCTGACACTTAACCTTAAGGCTTAACCCTAAGACTTAAGCTTAAGGTTTAAACTTAAGACTTATCCCTAAGACATAATCCTGAGACTTAACCCTAAGACTTAACCTCAAGTTTAACTTCAAAACTTAACCCTAAGACTGAATCCTAAGACACAACTTGACCACGTAACCCTGAGACTTAACCTTGAGACTTTACCTTGAAATTTAACCCTGGGATTTAACCCTAAGTCTTAATGCTAAGACTTAACTTTAAGATGTACCATTAAGACTTAACCTTAAAGCGTAACCTTAAGATTTACACTCAATACTTAACCCTAAGACTTAACCCTATGATTTAAACTTAAGGTTAAACCTTAAGACAAAACTTGAAGACTTAATTCAAAGACTTATCCCTAAGACTCAACACTGAGACTTAAGCCTAAGATTTAAGACTTAACCCTAAGACTTAGCCCCAAGACTTAAGTCTAAGACTTAAACTTATGAATTAAACTTTAGACTTAACCCTGACTCAAGCCATAAGACTTCACCTTAAGACTTAACCCGAAGACTTAACCTTAAAATTTAACCCTAAGACTGAACCCTAAAATATAACTTTTAAGACTTAACAATAAGACTGAACATTAAGACACAACCTTACGACTTCTACCCTGAGACCTAACCTTGAGACTTAACACTGAGATTTAACCCTAAGACTTAACTTTAAGATGTAACATTCGGACTTAACCTTCAAACTTAACCCTAAGCCTCAACCTTAAGAAGTAACTTGAAGACTTAACCCTGAGAATGAACTCTAAGACTTCAACTTAATAATTAACGCTCAGATATAACCCTCAGACTTAAACTTAAGAAATAGCCCTAAGACTTAACCTTAATATTTAACTTGAAGATGTAACCTTAAGGCTTAACCCTAAACTTAACCCTAAGAGTTAACCTTAAGTGTTGACCTTACAGATTTAACCCTAAGAGTTAACCTTAGGACTGAAACGTTAAGACTTAACCCTAAGACTTATCCCCAAGACTTAACTCTAAAGAGTTAACCCTAAGACTTCAACTTGTGATTTAAACTTTAGACTGAACGCTAAGACTTAAAATTACGATTTAACATTAAGATTTAACCATAAGACTTAACCCTAAGACTTCAGGTTAAGTTTTAACCTTAAGACTCAACCCTGAGACTTAGTCGTGAAATTTATCCATAAGACTTATCCCTAAAACTGAAAACTGAGACTTAAACCTAAGATTTAACCTGAAGACTTAACCCTAAAACGTAGCCCTGAGACTTATCCTTGAGCTTTAACCTTGATACTTAATCCTGAGACTTAGCCCTAAGACTTATCCCCAAGACATGACTCTAAGGCTTAACCCTAAGACTTAACCTTAAGGCTCAACCTTAAGACTTAACATTAAGACTTAACCCTGAGACTTAACCATAAGACTTATCCTCAAGATTGTACTCTAAGACTTAACCCTAAGACTTAAGATGAAGACTTAACCCTAAGACGCAATCTATGAGATGTAAACTTAAGACTTAACCTTTAGGAATTAACCCTGACACTTAACCTTAAGGCTTAAACCTAAGACTTAAGCTTAAGGTTTAAACTTAAGACTTATCCCTAAGACATAATCCTGAGACTTAACCCTAAGACTTAACCTCAAGTTTAACTTCAAAACTTAACCCTAAGACTGAATCCTAAGACACAACTTGACCACGTATCCCTGAGACTTAACCTTGAGACTTTACCTTGAAATTTAACCCTGGGATTTAACCCTAAGTCTTAATGCTAAGACTTAACTTTAAGATGTACCATTAAGACTTAACCTTAAAGCGTAACCTTAAGATTTACACTCAATACTTAACCCTAAGACTTAACCCTATCATTTAAACTTAAGGTTAAACCTTAAGACAAAACTTGAAGACTTAATTCAAAGACTTATCCCTAAGACTCAACACTGAGACTTAAGCCTAAGATTTAAGACTTAACCCTAAGACTTAGCCCCAAGACTTAAGTCTAAGACTTCAACTTATGAATTAAACTTTAGACTTAACCCTGACTCAAGCCATAAGACTTCACCTTAAGACTTAACCCGAAGACTTAACCTTAAAATTTAACCCTAAGACTGAACCCTAAAATATAACTTTTAAGACTTAACAATAAGACTGAACATTAAGACACAACCTTACGACTTCTACCCTGAGACCTAACCTTGAGACTTAACACTGAGATTTAACCCTAAGACTTAACTTTAAGATGTAACATTCGGACTTAACCTTCAAACTTAACCCTAATCCTCAACCTTAAGAAGTAACTTGAAGACTTAACCCTGAGAATGAACTCTAAGACTTCAACTTAATAATTAATGCTCAGATATAACCCTCAGACTTAAACTTAAGAAATAGCCCTAAGACTTAACCTTAATATTTAACTTGAAGATGTAACCTTAAGGCTTAACCCTAAACTTAACCCTAAGAGTTAACCTTAAGTGTTGACCTTACAGATTTAACCCTAAGAGTTAACCTTAGGACTGAAACGTTAAGACTTAACCCTAAGACTTATCCCCAAGACTTAACTCTAAAGAGTTAACCCTAAGACTTCAACTTGTGATTTAAACTTTAGACTGAACGCTAAGACTTAAAATTACGATTTAACATTAAGATTTAACCATAAGACTTAACCCTAAGACTTCAGGTTAAGTTTTAACCTTAAGACTCAACCCTGAGACTTAGTCGTGAAATTTATCCATAAGACTTATCCCTAAAACTGAAAACTGAGACTTAAACCTAAGATTTAACCTGAAGACTTAACCCTAAAATGTAGCCCTGAGACTTATCCTTGAGCTTTAACCTTGATACTTAATCCTGAGACTTAGCCCTAAGACTTATCCCCAAGACATAACTCTAAGGCTTAACCCTAAGACTTAACCTTAAGGCTCAACCTTAAGACTTAACATTAAGACTTAACCCTGAGACTTAACCATAAGATTTATCCTCAAGATTGTACTCTGAGACTTAACCCTAAGACTTAAGATGAAGACTTAACCCTAAGACTCAGTCTATGAGATGTAAACCTAAGACTTAATTAACCCTAAGACTCAATCTATGAGATGTAAACTTAAGACTTAACCTTTAGGAATTAACCCTGACACTTAACCTTAAGGCTTAACCCTAAGACTTAAGCTTAAGGTTTAAACTTAAGACTTATCCCTAAGACATAATCCTGAGACTTAACCCTAAGACTTAACCTCAAGTTTAACTTCAAAACTTAACCCTAAGACTGAATCCTAAGACACAACTTGACCACGTAACCCTGAGACTTAACCTTGAGACTTTACCTTGAAATTTAACCCTGGGATTTAACCCTAAGTCTTAATGCTAAGACTTAACTTTAAGATGTACCATTAAGACTTAACCTTGAAGCGTAACCTTAAGATTTACACTCAATACTTAACCCTAAGACTTAACCCTATGATTTAAACTTAAGGTTAAACCTTAAGACAAAACTTGAAGACTTAATTCAAAGACTTATCCCTAAGACTCAACACTGAGACTTAAACCTAAGATTTAAGACTTAACCCTAAGACTTAGCCCCAAGACTTAAGTCTAAGACTTCAACTTATGAATTAAACTTTAGACTTAACCCTAAGACTCAAGCCATAAGACTTCACCTTAAGACTTAACCCGAAGACTTAACCTTAAAATTTAACCCTAAGACTGAACCCTAAAGTATAACTTTTAAGACTTAACAATAAGACTGAACATTAAGACACAACCTTACGACTTCTACCCTGAGACCTAACCTTGAGACTTAACACTGAGATTTAACCCTAAGACTTAACTTTAAGATGTAACATTCGGACTTAACCTTCAAACTTAACCCTGAGCCTCAACCTTAAGAAGCAACTTGAAGACTTAACCCTGAGAATGAACTCTAAGACTTCAACTTAATAATTAACGCTCAGATATAACCCTCAGACTTAAACTTAAGAAATAGCCCTAAGACTTAACCTTAATATTTAACTTGAAGATGTAACCTTAAGGCTTAACCCTAAACTTAACCCTAAGAGTTAACCTTAAGTGTTGACCTTACAGATTTAACCCTAAGAGTTAACCTTAGGACTGAAACGTTAAGACTTAACCCTAAGACTTATCCCCAAGACTTAACTCTAAAGAGTTAACCCTAAGACTTCAACTTGTGATTTCAACTTTAGACTGAACGCTAAGACTTAAAATTACGATTTAACATTAAGATTTAACCATAAGACTTAACCCTAAGACTTCAGGTTAAGTTTTAACCTTAAGACTCAACCCTGAGACTTAGTCGTGAAATTTATCCATAAGACTTATCCCTAAAACTGAAAACTGAGACTTAAACCTAAGATTTAACCTGAAGACTTAACCCTAAAACGTAGCCCTGAGACTTATCCTTGAGCTTTAACCTTGATACTTAATCCTGAGACTTAGCCCTAAGACTTATCCCCAAGACATAACTCTAAGGCTTAACCCTAAGACTTAACCTTAAGGCTCAACCTTAAGACTTAACATTAAGACTTAACCCTGAGACTTAACCATAAGACTTATCCTCAAGATTGTACTCTGAGACTTAACCCTAAGACTTAAGATGAAGACTTAACCCTAAGACTCAATCTATGAGATGTAAACTTAAGACTTAACCTTTAGGAATTAACCCTGACACTTAACCTTAAGGCTTAACCCTAAGACTTAAGCTTAAGGTTTAAACTTAAGACTTATCCCTAAGACATAATCCTGAGACTTAACCCTAAGACTTAACCTCAAGTTTAACTTCAAAACTTAACCCTAAGACTGAATCCTAAGACACAACTTGACCACGTAACCCTGAGACTTAACCTTGAGACTTTACCTTGAAATTTAACCCTGGGATTTAACCCTAAGTCTTAATGCTAAGACTTAACTTTAAGATGTACCATTAAGACTTAACCTTAAAGCGTAACCTTAAGATTTACACTCAATACTTAACCCTAAGACTTAACCCTATGATTTAAACTTAAGGTTAAACCTTAAGACAAAACTTGAAGACTTAATTCAAAGACTTATCCCTAAGACTCAGCACTGAGACTTAAGCCTAAGATTTAAGACTTAACCCTAAGACTTAGCCCCAAGACTTAAGTCTAAGACTTCAAGTTATGAATTAAACTTTAGACTTAACCCTAAGACTCAAGCCATAAGACTTCACCTTAAGACTTAACCCGAAGACTTAACCTTAAAATTTAACCCTAAGACTGAACCCTAAAATATAACTTTTAAGACTTAACAATAAGACTGAACATTAAGACACAACCTTACGACTTCTACCCTGAGACCTAACCTTGAGACTTAACACTGAGATTTAACCCTAAGACTGAACTTTAAGATGTAACATTCGGACTTAACCTTCAAACTTAACCCTAAGCCTCAACCTTAAGAAGTAACTTGAAGACTTAACCCTGAGAATGAACTCTAAGACTTCAACTTAATAATTAACGCTCAGATATAACCCTCAGACTTAAACTTAAGAAATAGCCCTAAGACTTAACCTTAATATTTAACTTGAAGATGTAACCTTAAGGCTTAACCCTAAACTTAACCCTAAGAGTTAACCTTAAGTGTTGACCTTACAGATTTAACCCTAAGAGTTAACCTTAGGACTGAAACGTTAAGACTTAACCCTAAGACTTATCCCCAAGACTTAACTCTAAAGAGTTAACCCTAAGACTTCAACTTGTGATTTAAACTTTAGACTGAACGCTAAGACTTAAAATTACGATTTAACATTAAGATTTAACCATAAGACTTAACCCTAAGACTTCAGGTTAAGTTTTAACCTTAAGACTCAACCCTGAGACTTAGTCGTGAAATTTATCCATAAGACTTATCCCTAAAACTGAAAACTGAGACTTAAACCTAAGATTTAACCTGAAGACTTAACCCTAAAACGTAGCCCTGAGACTTATCCTTGAGCTTTAACCTTGATACTTAATCCTGAGACTTAGCCCTAAGACTTATCCCCAAGACATGACTCTAAGGCTTAACCCTAAGACTTAACCTTAAGGCTCAACCTTAAGACTTAACATTAAGACTTAACCCTGAGACTTAACCATAAGACTTATCCTCAAGATTGTACTCTAAGACTTAACCCTAAGACTTAAGATGAAGACTTAACCCTAAGACGCAATCTATGAGATGCAAACTTAAGACTTAACCTTTAGGAATTAACCCTGACACTTAACCTTAAGGCTTAACCCTAAGACTTAAGCTTAAGGTTTAAACTTAAGACTTATCCCTAAGACATAATCCTGAGACTTAACCCTAAGACTTAACCTCAAGTTTAACTTCAAAACTTAACCCTAAGACTGAATCCTAAGACACAACTTGACCACGTAACCCTGAGACTTAACCTTGAGACTTTACCTTGAAATTTAACCCTGGGATTTAACCCTAAGTCTTAATGCTAAGACTTAACTTTAAGATGTACCATTAAGACTTAACCTTGAAGCGTAACCTTAAGATTTACACTCAATACTTAACCCTAAGACTTAACCCTATGATTTAAACTTAAGGTTAAACCTTAAGACAAAACTTGAAGACTTAATTCAAAGACTTATCCCTAAGACTCAACACTGAGACTTAAGCCTAAGATTTAAGACTTAACCCTAAGACTTAGCCCCAAGACTTAAGTCTAAGACTTCAAGTTATGAATTAAACTTTAGACTTAACCCTAAGACTCAAGCCATAAGACTTAACCCGAAGACTTAACCTTAAAATTTAACCCTAAGACTGAACCCTAAAATATAACTTTTAAGACTTAACAATAAGACTGAACATTAAGACACAACCTTACGACTTCTACCCTGAGACCTAACCTTGAGACTTAACACTGAGATTTAACCCTAAGACTGAACTTTAAGATGTAACATTCGGACTTAACCTTCAAACTTAACCCTAAGCCTCAACCTTAAGAAGTAACTTGAAGACTTAACCCTGAGAATGAACTCTAAGACTTCAACTTAATAATTAACGCTCAGATATAACCCTCAGACTTAAACTTAAGAAATAGCCCTAAGACTTAACCTTAATATTTAACTTGAAGATGTAACCTTAAGGCTTAACCCTAAACTTAACCCTAAGAGTTAACCTTAAGTGTTGACCTTACAGATTTAACCCTAAGAGTTAACCTTAGGACTGAAACGTTAAGACTTAACCCTAAGACTTATCCCCAAGACTTAACTCTAAAGAGTTAACCCTAAGACTTCAACTTGTGATTTAAACTTTAGACTGAACGCTAAGACTTAAAATTACGATTTAACATTAAGATTTAACCATAAGACTTAACCCTAAGACTTCAGGTTAAGTTTTAACCTTAAGACTCAACCCTGAGACTTAGTCGTGAAATTTATCCATAAGACTTATCCCTAAAACTGAAAACTGAGACTTAAACCTAAGATTTAACCTGAAGACTTAACCCTAAAACGTAGCCCTGAGACTTATCCTTGAGCTTTAACCTTGATACTTAATCCTGAGACTTAGCCCTAAGACTTATCCCCAAGACATAACTCTAAGGCTTAACCCTAAGACTTAACCTTAAGGCTCAACCTTAAGACTTAACATTAAGACTTAACCCTGAGACTTAACCATAAGACTTATCCTCAAGATTGTACTCTAAGACTTAACCCTAAGACTTAAGATGAAGACTTAACCCTAAGACTCAATCTATGAGATGTAAACTTAAGACTTAACCTTTAGGAATTAACCCTGACACTTAACCTTAAGGCTTAACCCTAAGACTTAAGCTTAAGGTTTAAACTTAAGACTTATCCCTAAGACATAATCCTGAGACTTAACCCTAAGACTTAACCTCAAGTTTAACTTCAAATCTTAACCCTAAGACTGAATCCTAAGACACAACTTGACCACGTAACCCTGAGACTTAACCTTGAGACTTTACCTTGAAATTTAACCCTGGGATTTAACCCTAAGTCTTAATGCTAAGACTTAACTTTAAGATGTACCATTAAGACTTAACCTTAAAGCGTAACCTTAAGATTTACACTCAATACTTAACCCTAAGACTTAACCCTATGATTTAAACTTAAGGTTAAACCTTAAGACAAAACTTGAAGACTTAATTCAAAGACTTATCCCTAAGACTCAACACTGAGACTTAAGCCTAAGATTTAAGACTTAACCCTAAGACTTAGCCCCAAGACTTAAGTCTAAGACTTAAACTTATGAATTAAACTTTAGACTTAACCCTGACTCAAGCCATAAGACTTCACCTTAAGACTTAACCCGAAGACTTAACCTTAAAATTTAACCCTAAGACTGAACCCTAAAATATAACTTTTAAGACTTAACAATAAGACTGAACATTAAGACACAACCTTACGACTTCTACCCTGAGACCTAACCTTGAGACTTAACACTGAGATTTAACCCTAAGACTGAACTTTAAGATGTAACATTCGGACTTAACCTTCAAACTTAACCCTAAGCCTCAACCTTAAGAAGTAACTTGAAGACTTAACCCTGAGAATGAACTCTAAGACTTCAACTTAATAATTAACGCTCAGATATAACCCTCAGACTTAAACTTAAGAAATAGCCCTAAGACTTAACCTTAATATTTAACTTGAAGATGTAACCTTAAGGCTTAACCCTAAACTTAACCCTAAGAGTTAACCTTAAGTGTTGACCTTACAGATTTAACCCTAAGAGTTAACCTTAGGACTGAAACGTTAAGACTTAACCCTAAGACTTATCCCCAAGACTTAACTCTAAAGAGTTAACCCTAAGACTTCAACTTGTGATTTAAACTTTAGACTGAACGCTAAGACTTAAAATTACGATTTAACATTAAGATTTAACCATAAGACTTAACCCTAAGACTTCAGGTTAAGTTTTAACCTTAAGACTCAACCCTGAGACTTAGTCGTGAAATTTATCCATAAGACTTATCCCTAAAACTGAAAACTGAGACTTAAACCTAAGATTTAACCTGAAGACTTAACCCTAAAACGTAGCCCTGAGACTTATCCTTGAGCTTTAACCTTGATACTTAATCCTGAGACTTAGCCCTAAGACTTATCCCCAAGACATGACTCTAAGGCTTAACCCAGAGACTTAACCTTAAGGCTCAACCTTAAGACTTAACATTAAGACTTAACCCTGAGACTTAACCATAAGACTTATCCTCAAGATTGTACTCTAAGACTTAACCCTAAGACTTAAGATGAAGACTTAACCCTAAGACTCAATCTATGAGATGTAAACTTAAGACTTAATTAACCCTAAGGCTCAATCTATGAGATGCAAACTTAAGACTTAACCTTTAGGAATTAACCCTGACACTTAACCTTAAGGCTTAACCCTAAGACTTAAGCTTAAGGTTTAAACTTAAGACTTATCCCTAAGACATAATCCTGAGACTTAACCCTAAGACTTAACCTCAAGTTTAACTTCAAAACTTAACCCTAAGACTGAATCCTAAGACACAACTTGACCACGTAACCCTGAGACTTAACCTTGAGACTTTACCATGAAATTTAACCCTGGGATTTAACCCTAAGTCTTAATGCTAAGACTTAACTTTAAGATGTACCATTAAGACTTAACCTTAAAGCGTAACCTTAAGATTTACACTCAATACTTAACCCTAAGACTTAACCCTATGATTTAAACTTAAGGTTAAACCTTAAGACAAAACTTGAAGACTTAATTCAAAGACTTATCCCTAAGACTCAACACTGAGACTTAAGCCTAAGATTTAAGACTTAACCCTAAGACTTAGCCCCAAGACTTAAGTCTAAGACTTCAAGTTATGAATTAAACTTTAGACTTAACCCTAAGACTCAAGCCATAAGACTTCACCTTAAGACTTAACCCGAAGACTTAACCTTAAAATTTAACCCTAAGACTGAACCCTAAAATATAACTTTTAAGACTTAACAATAAGACTGAACATTAAGACACAACCTTACGACTTCTACCCTGAGACCTAACCTTGAGACTTAACACTAAGATTTAACCCTAAGACTTAACTTTAAGATGTAACATTCGGACTTAACCTTCAAACTTAACCCTAAGCCTCAACCTTAAGAAGTAACTTGAAGACTTAACCCTGAGAATGAACTCTAAGACTTCAACTTAATAATTAACGCTCAGATATAACCCTCAGACTTAAACTTAAGAAATAGCCCTAAGACTTAACCTTAATATTTAACTTGAAGATGTAACCTTAAGGCTTAACCCTAAACTTAACCCTAAGAGTTAACCTTAAGTGTTGACCTTACAGATTTAACCCTAAGAGTTAACCTTAGGACTGAAACGTTAAGACTTAACCCTAAGACTTATCCCCAAGACTTAACTCTAAAGAGTTAACCCTAAGACTTCAACTTGTGATTTAAACTTTAGACTGAACGCTAAGACTTAAAATTACGATTTAACATTAAGATTTAACCATAAGACTTAACCCTAAGACTTCAGGTTAAGTTTTAACCTTAAGACTCAACCCTGAGACTTAGTCGTGAAATTTATCCATAAGACTTATCCCTAAAACTGAAAACTGAGACTTAAACCTAAGATTTAACCTGAAGACTTAACCCTAAAACGTAGCCCTGAGACTTATCCTTGAGCTTTAACCTTGATACTTAATCCTGAGACTTAGCCCTAAGACTTATCCCCAAGACATGACTCTAAGGCTTAACCCTAAGACTTAACCTTAAGGCTCAACCTTAAGACTTAACATTAAGACTTAACCCTGAGACTTAACCATAAGACTTATCCTCAAGATTGTACTCTAAGACTTAACCCTAAGACTTAAGATGAAGACTTAACCCTAAGACGCAATCTATGAGATGTAAACTTAAGACTTAACCTTTAGGAATTAACCCTGACACTTAACCTTAAGGCTTAAACCTAAGACTTAAGCTTAAGGTTTAAACTTAAGACTTATCCCTAAGACATAATCCTGAGACTTAACCCTAAGACTTAACCTCAAGTTTAACTTCAAAACTTAACCCTAAGACTGAATCCTAAGACACAACTTGACCACGTAACCCTGAGACTTAACCTTGAGACTTTACCTTGAAATTTAACCCTGGGATTTAACCCTAAGTCTTAATGCTAAGACTTAACTTTAAGATGTACCATTAAGACTTAACCTTAAAGCGTAACCTTAAGATTTACACTCAATACTTAACCCTAAGACTTAACCCTATGATTTAAACTTAAGGTTAAACCTTAAGACAAAACTTGAAGACTTAATTCAAAGACTTATCCCTAAGACTCAACACTGAGACTTAAGCCTAAGATTTAAGACTTAACCCTAAGACTTAGCCCCAAGACTTAAGTCTAAGACTTAAACTTATGAATTAAACTTTAGACTTAACCCTAAGACTCAAGCCATAAGACTTCACCTTAAGACTTAACCCGAAGACTTAACCTTAAAATTTAACCCTAAGACTGAACCCTAAAATATAACTTTTAAGACTTAACAATAAGACTGAACATTAAGACACAACCTTACGACTTCTACCCTGAGACCTAACCTTGAGACTTAACACTAAGATTTAACCCTAAGACTTAACTTTAAGATGTAACATTCGGACTTAACCTTCAAACTTAACCCTAAGCCTCAACCTTAAGAAGTAACTTGAAGACTTAACCCTGAGAATGAACTCTAAGACTTCAACTTAATAATTAACGCTCAGATATAACCCTCAGACTTAAACTTAAGAAATAGCCCTAAGACTTAACCTTAATATTTAACTTGAAGATGTAACCTTAAGGCTTAACCCTAAACTTAACCCTAAGAGTTAACCTTAAGTGTTGACCTTACAGATTTAACCCTAAGAGTTAACCTTAGGACTGAAACGTTAAGACTTAACCCTAAGACTTATCCCCAAGACTTAACTCTAAAGAGTTAACCCTAAGACTTCAACTTGTGATTTAAACTTTAGACTGAACGCTAAGACTTAAAATTACGATTTAACATTAAGATTTAACCATAAGACTTAACCCTAAGACTTCAGGTTAAGTTTTAACCTTAAGACTCAACCCTGAGACTTAGTCGTGAAATTTATCCATAAGACTTATCCCTAAAACTGAAAACTGAGACT
This sequence comes from Falco punctatus, assembly GCF_963210335.1. Taxonomy (NCBI): domain Eukaryota; kingdom Metazoa; phylum Chordata; class Aves; order Falconiformes; family Falconidae; genus Falco; species Falco punctatus. Next base: position 522,920 of record NW_027660253.1, read on the forward strand.
TAAACCTAAGATTTAACCTGAAGACTTAACCCTAAAACGTAGCCCTGAGACTTATCCTTGAGCTTTAACCTTGATACTTAATCCTGAGACTTAGCCCTAAGACTTATCCCCAAGACATAACTCTAAGGCTTAACCCTAAGACTTAACCTTAAGGCTCAACCTTAAGACTTAACATTAAGACTTAACCCTGAGACTTAACCATAAGACTTATCCTCAAGATTGTACTCTAAGACTTAACCCTAAGACTTAAGATGAAGACTTAACCCTAAGACTCAATCTATGAGATGTAAACTTAAGACTTAATTAACCCTAAGACTCAATCTATGAGATGCAAACTTAAGACTTAACGTTTAGGAATTAACCCTGACACTTAACCTTAAGGCTTAACCCTAAGACTTAAGCTTAAGGTTTAAACTTAAGACTTATCCCTAAGACATAATCCTGAGACTTAACCCTAAGACTTAACCTCAAGTTTAACTTCAAAACTTAACCCTAAGACTGAATCCTAAGACACAACTTGACCACGTAACCCTGAGACTTAACCTTGAGACTTTACCTTGAAATTTAACCCTGGGATTTAACCCTAAGTCTTAATGCTAAGACTTAACTTTAAGATGTACCATTAAGACTTAACCTTAAAGCGTAACCTTAAGATTTACACTCAATACTTAACCCTAAGACTTAACCCTATGACTTAAACTTAAGGTTAAACCTTAAGACAAAACTTGAAGACTTAATTCAAAGACTTATCCCTAAGACTCAACACTGAGACTTAAGCCTAAGATTTAAGACTTAACCCTAAGACTTAGCCCCAAGACTTAAGTCTAAGACTTAAACTTATGAATTAAACTTTAGACTTAACCCTAAGACTCAAGCCATAAGACTTCACCTTAAGACTTAACCCGAAGACTTAACCTTTAAATTTAACCCTAAGACTGAACCCTAAAATATAACTTTTAAGACTTAACAATAAGACTGAACATTAAGACACAACCTTACGACTTCTACCCTGAGACCTAACCTTGAGACTTAACACTAAGATTTAACCCTAAGACTTAACTTTAAGATGTAACATTCGTACTTAACCTTCAAACTTAACCCTAAGCCTCAACCTTAAGATGTAACTTGAAGACTTAACCCTGAGAATGAACTCTAAGACTTCAACTTAATAATTAACGCTCAGATATAACCCTCAGACTTAAACTTAAGAAATAGCCCTAAGACTTAACCTTAATATTTAACTTGAAGATGTAACCTTAAGGCTTAACCCTAAACTTAACCCTAAGAGTTAACCTTAAGTGTTGACCTTACAGATTTAACCCTAAGAGTTAACCTTAGGACTGAAACGTTAAGACTTAACCCTAAGACTTATCCCCAAGACTTAACTCTAAAGAGTTAACCCTAAGACTTCAACTTGTGATTTAAACTTTAGACTGAACGCTAAGACTTAAAATTACGATTTAACATTAAGATTTAACCATAAGACTTAACCCTAAGACTTCAGGTTAAGTTTTAACCTTAAGACTCAACCCTGAGACTTAGTCGTGAAATTTATCCATAAGACTTATCCCTAAAACTGAAAACTGAGACTTAAACCTAAGATTTAACCTGAAGACTTAACCCTAAAACGTAGCCCTGAGACTTATCCTTGAGCTTTAACCTTGATACTTAATCCTGAGACTTAGCCCTAAGACTTATCCCCAAGACATGACTCTAAGGCTTAACCCAGAGACTTAACCTTAAGGCTCAACCTTAAGACTTAACATTAAGACTTAACCCTGAGACTTAACCATAAGACTTATCCTCAAGATTGTACTCTAAGACTTAACCCTAAGACTTAAGATGAAGACTTAACCCTAAGACTCAATCTATGAGATGTAAACTTAAGACTTAATTAACCCTAAGGCTCAATCTATGAGATGCAAACTTAAGACTTAACCTTTAGGAATTAACCCTGACACTTAACCTTAAGGCTTAACCTTAAGACTTAAGCTTAAGGTTTAAACTTAAGACTTATCCCTAAGACATAATCCTGAGACTTAACCCTAAGACTTAACCTCAAGTTTAACTTCAAAACTTAACCCTAAGACTGAATCCTAAGACACAACTTGACCACGTAACCCTGAGACTTAACCTTGAGACTTTACCTTGAAATTTAACCCTGGGATTTAACCCTAAGTCTTAATGCTAAGACTTAACTTTAAGATGTACCATTAAGACTTAACCTTAAAGCGTAACCTTAAGATTTACACTCAATACTTAACCCTAAGACTTAACCCTAAGATTTATACTTAATGTTAAACCTCAAGACAAAACTTGAAGACTTAATTCAAAGACTTATCCCTAAGACTCAACACTGAGACTTAAGCCTAAGATTTAAGACTTAACCCTAAGACTTAGCCCCAAGACTTAAGTCTAAGACTTCAAGTTATGAATTAAACTTTAGACTTAACCCTAAGACTCAAGCCATAAGACTTCACCTTAAGACTTAACCCGAAGACTTAACCTTAAAATTTAACCCTAAGACTGAACCCTAAAATATAACTTTTAAGACTTAACAATAAGACTGAACATTAAGACACAACCTTACGACTTCTACCCTCAGACCTAACCTTGAGACTTTACACTAAGATTTAACCCTAAGACTTAACTTTAAGATGTAACATTCGGACTTAACCTTCAAACTTAACCCTAAGCCTCAACCTTAAGAAGTAACTTGAAGACTTAACCCTGAGAATGAACTCTAAGACTTCAACTTAATAATTAACGCTCAGATATAACCCTCAGACTTAAACTTAAGAAATAGCCCTAAGACTTAACCTTAATATTTAACTTGAAGATGTAACCTTAAGGCTTAACCCTAAACTTAACCCTAAGAGTTAACCTTAAGTGTTGACCTTACAGATTTAACCCTAAGAGTTAACCTTAGGACTGAAACGTTAAGACTTAACCCTAAGACTTATCCCCAAGACTTAACTCTAAAGAGTTAACCCTAAGACTTCAACTTGTGATTTAAACTTTAGACTGAACGCTAAGACTTAAAATTACGATTTAACATTAAGATTTAACCATAAGACTTAA